>NC_090940.1:556862393-557165423 GCF_040938575.1 Ambystoma mexicanum
TACATTACAGCAACACTACAGCCACACTATAAATATACCACAGCAACACTACAGGCCCACCCCATATCAAAACAGACCCACTCCATGTCTATCACAGCAAAACTACAGCCACACTCCATATGCATCACAGCAAAACTACAGCCACACTCCAAATCCATCAAAGCAAAACTACAGCCACACTCCATATCCATCACAGCAACACTGCAGCCACACTCAATATACATCACAGCAACACTACAGCCCCACACCATAACCATCACAGCAACACTGCAGCCCCACTCCATACACATCACAACAACACTACAGCCCCACTCCATACAGATCAGAGAAGCACTACAGCCCCACTCCATATCTATCACATCAACACTACAGCCACATCACAACAACACTACAGCCCCACTTGTTAGGACACTTACCTGGCCTTCTCGTCGCTTCCGTCCCCGGACGTGGCAGTTGTACCCATGTTACTGACTTGGGAAGCGTGGCTCTCTGCAGCGGGCCGGCGCCTGACACCTTCGCTTGCATGCGTGGACCTCGCGGGTAACCAGGAACGGGAAGACAAGCTTGTGTTCCAAGCCTCGTCCTGGTGCCCGCTCGACCACTACGCATGCGCAGTCCCGCTAGCATTCCAAGCCTCGTTTTCGTGCCGGACGCTGTAAATAGCGTCCGGCCCTCTAACAGATCGCGTCTTAATGCGGTTTGCTCCCCACTTACCGTCGCTTGGTGCCTTGTACCCGTTTCCCTGCTCTCTGGTTCCCGCTTGCCTTGTCCGGTTCCCTGGCTTCCTGGGCTGCATTAGTTCCTGCTGGGTCCCTTCCTTGTGGTTCCTGCCTTCCTGTTTTTCTTTCTTTCCTCTTGGTTTCATCCCTGTTGGGAATAGCTTTTCCAAGGCCCCGTGGCCCCTTGGGAGGTTGTGGGTCCCTCCTCTTGGCATTCTCCCCTTCCCTTGGGCCTTCCAGTTTCTCTGGGTTTTCCACCCTCTTCCAGATCTCCTTGCTTTTCAGGATCTTCCGTGCCTGCCTGGCTCTGGGTGCCAGCCCTCCTGATTATCGACTGCCTTGGTGGATAGTGCTTGGACTTCTCTGAAGATCTTCTCCACCCTCCATCTTGTGAACCACTCTACCGGACCATACCAGCCTAACACTTCTTCACCTCCCTGTCAGTGCTTGCACTGTCCCGACGTCACTTTAACCGCAGGGAGGTGAGCCAGTGGCGTCGGGAGGTGATTCCTATCCATCCCTGTTCCATTAGGGTTGAGTCGGGGTCGCTTCCTAGCGTCACAATCTCTGCACTCCTTTTGAAGGTCTTCCAGTCTGGCGTCACCGGCGAGACCAGCAACTGAAACCTCAGGTACGCAGCATTCCAGGGACGCGCAGCTTAACACCACTCCATATCTATTCACAACAATACTACAGCCCCCTCCATATCAAAACAGACCCACTCCATGTCTATCACAACAACACTACAGCCACACTCCATATTCATCACATCAACACTACAGCCACGCTCCATATTCATCACATCAACACTACAGCCCCACTCCATATATATATCACACTACAGCCCCACTCCATATAGATCAGAGAATCAATACAGTCCCACTCCATATAGATCAGAGAATCAATACAGCCCCACTCCATATAGATCAGAGAATCAATACAGCCCCACTCCATATGGATCACAACACTACAGCCCCACTCCATATAGATCACAACACTACAGCCCCACTCCATACAGATCAGAGAAGCACTACAGCCCCACTTCTTATCTACCACATCAACACTACAGCCACACTCCATATATATCACAACACTACAGCCACACTATATATATATACCACAGCAACACTACAGGCCCACTCCATACAGATCAGAGGAGCACTACAGCCCCACTCCATACAGATCAGAGAAGCACTACAGCCCATACAGATCAGAGAAGCACTACAGCCCCACTCCATACAGATCAGAGAAGCACTACAGCCCCACTCCATACAGATCAGAGAAGCAGTACAGCCCCACTGCATACCGGCCATAGCAATACTACAGGCCTACTCCATATCTATCAGAACAGCAGCAACAAAGCCTGCACTGCAGCCTTATGCAAGAAGATTAGCATGCAGTAAGGCCATATTCCTTTTCCAGCAACCCCGCACTACAGGCCAACTTGAAATCATTTAGACCAGCATTACAGCAGCATGCCAGCACTATCAAACCAGCATAACTAACTTACTCCCAAATGGCAGCCCAATTGATCAATCTTAGGTAAGAACCTCAACCGGACTCTAGGGCCTTAATCTGATCATCAAACCAGTGGTCGGGGTGGGCAGGAGTGGTCGGGAGCGGTGCCCCTCTAATTTTTTTTTTAATTAAGTTTTACTGTTCCGATACTTTTATTTTAAAAAGAAAATGTTCCGGAATGCTTTTGTTTTAAAATAAAAGTGCAGGAAGAAGTGGAAACTTGCACTTCAGTGGACCGCCCTGAACGGTCCCTTAAACAGCAGGGGCATTTGTTTGGGGGTTTGGATTGTGTGTGGGTGGGGGCGTGGCCATGGGGTTTGTGGAGAGGGGGTCAAGCCAGCAGGGAACATAGTTCCACTACTTCTTTTCGTACACTTCGACCACTGCTTCCAACCAGCACTACTGGAGCCTCACGCTAGAACAGTGGTCTGACACCCGTGGCTCTCCAGATGTTTTGGACTACAAGCGCCATCAGCCTAGCCCTCACAGTCAATGGTGAGGATCATGGGAGTCAAACCTCCTCAGCATAAGCACCAAGACTATGGAACGTCCTCCTGTCGGCATCAGACTCGTCCCCACGCTCCTACAATTCGGAAAAGAACTCGAGACCCACCTCTTCAAGGAGTCTCTCCTCAACACCTAGGCCATCATATCGTCCCCGTGCCACCTGACTCACTAGACGCCGGCTGCCCCCAACCTTCTCGCCACTCGGTACATCTGTACCCCTCATCTGTCCCCTACCCGGTTGTTACCTCTGTAAAGCGCTCTGTTGCTTCTCAAAGATAGGTAAGCGCTCAATAAATACCATAAGAATAACCCCCCCTCCCACCCTCCCAACACTTGCCTGATATCTCTTCATTCCTGCGAGCACCGCTGGGCCTCCACCGCAGGGCACGCAGAGGTACCACACGGAGCACCGCAAGAGCAGGTGGCTAGCAGAACCACGTCACGCCAGTCGCGGAGACCAGCATTGTCCAGGAGCCGAGGCATCGCGGAAACCGCCTGGAGGCTGGCTGGCCCGACTCAAGCCGCGAAAGGACGAAGGGTCCCCCAGCCTTTAGCCTGTGCTCTGGCAATGGCGCCTTGGCTACACCGGGGAACCGGAGAAGCCCCTTCTGCCACCTGCCCCTCGCATTGTTAATTCAATGGGAGAGGTAAGGTGATCGGCCTGTAGGTAAGGGGATCCCTCGGTGCTAGTCAGGCAGGGTGCACGGGGAGGGAGGGCGTGGGGGGTAGGAGGGGGGGGGGAAGAGTGCTGTAGATGAGTTACTCCTTGCACCTGCTCTCCGGTTACACGGCCCTGTGGTGTCCGACGCAAACGAGTGGGCAATGCTTTTCCTCTCCTGCCCAAACTCCAGTAACCAAACACCCTTCATTTTCGCGTTGCCAATTTTTCACCTAGGTACCTGTGCCGATTTGCCTCAGAGGCGAATGGGAGTGGAGACAGGGCGGGCGTCTATGCATTATTAATGCAGGGGGCGCTTTTGATATGCCCTGCCCATGCGATATTGTCAGATCGACATAAAGGGCACAACTTTTAAAGGCCGTTGGATTCTTGTCAACACACTGTGTGGCAGCGGTCAAGTTCACTGGCAAAGGCTCTGGGTGGGCACACGATGCCCTCATTTCACGGAGGATCGTTTCCATTGTTTTCAAATTATTTTTTTTTTGTTTTTCGTTATGTTTGTTGCTTGTGTAGCGCTTAAACCGCCATAGAGCAGCTTCAAAACGCTGAAGGTTAGGAAAGGAAACAGCATGCAGCAAAGAGGGAGGCATTCTATGTTATGTTGTACGTCAGGTTATGCCATCTTAGTTTCTTGGGTAGTACTTTAAACCACACAGAAGACTAAAAGGACGCACCACGCGGTATTGAGAGAGGAGGCATGATTAGGTTATTTGCAATGCTTTAAGTGGGACGGGGCTAGCTGGGGCAGAGCCCCAGCAGGTTCTGAACATTATGTCTGAGGTGGGGTCCGGCCCGGGCTCCCTAAATTACCCTGCTAACCCCAGCCCAGTAGAAGCCAGTGCTTTTTTTCCCCCTAAAGCCCCGGCCCCACTCTCGGTCTCACATCTGCTGCCCTACTCCGTGGTTTTCACTCAGTCTGTTGCCCTACACTTTTCTCTGAACGACTACAAGCACCTCTCCCCGTGCCACAGCTCAGCCCGTGCAGCTGCCTTGAGTCGCAACGCCCCCTTGTGCACCACAGCAGCATAGGCCAAACTGCTGCACAGGGGTGCTGCAGGCAGCAGAAACAAGCACTGACAAGGCCAACAGTTTAGGCATTTGGGAATGCATAGGAAAGGCACTTGCCAGGCACTGCCAGGAGTCTTATTAACAGGCCATCGCTGGTAGGAACAGCAAAATGCTGCGAGTACCTGGGCATCTAATAGCAGCACCTGGCAAATGCCTGTTACTTATACACAAGTCAAAACTGTTGGCTTTCCCAATGCTGGTTTTCACAGGACTTTAATGAAGGACACGCACAGTGCTTAAAAATTGAGTGGCTCAAGGCAGACCTGGTTAAGGTCATTAACTCTCAGAAGACTGTTTTAAAAAAAAAACACTGGCAGGCACTTGGAGTTCAACGTTTGATGGTAAGGCTTGATCAAACAGAGCTGAAAGAGTTCCTATGTGAGGTGTTTTGGGCGCGGGGGGCAGGAACCGGGTGGGAATGGCCATCAGGATTAGCATTACAATGGCAGTCCACGGGTGGGCGAATTGCCAAAACACACCTACAGGCACTGTGTCCTTCCTCATATGCCATTTCGCCCCATTTGTAGTCTAATGCTATAGTTTTGGCTTGTGGGTGGTGCAAGCGCCACCCAATAGCCCGAACTAAAAATCTACTCCTGACTTTTTGAGATTACATCCGCCCCCTTCCGGTTCTCAAAGCCTTGGTTCCTTTTGGGGACAGGAATGCTGTCCACCAGATGTCCCTCATCTAAATGGTCCTTGCTTCGTTCAGGCCATTCATCTGGCCTTCCTGGGCATCAAATATGCGTCAATACACAACCAGTCATATCTCGGGCAGAAACGCCAGGGGGGCGGGGAGGGGTGCAGTTATGACGCAGTGTTCCGCAGATACCATGCTCTGCCGTAACACACTGGGACCACTTGGAAAAAGGATTCCAAGACCACGGAATCCAAATCTAGAGAGAATTATGCCGTAGAAAATTCGAGAGTTTAGGAATTCTTTATTTACTTTAAGTCAGTGCCTGTGGGCTCTGGCGCATTATAAGATGATAAATAAATAAATAAAATGTCTAATCTGTGTTGGATCGAATGGAGTCGAAAAAGAAAAATAATTAGTTATTACCCACTTCAAAAACCCTTATCCTGCCCCAGTTACACAGTCATAACAGCCGGCAACCAGGCCATTTTGACCGCCACTATTTGGAGCAATGTTCTGTGCAACTATTCCTAATTTGATGAGCCCAGCTGGCTTGTGGCTAAGCAACCAAGGTGGCGAATAAGCCCCTAATTAACTTTTAACATAATGGTATTGCAGTACTGCTAAGAACAGTATTTTACTTGCTGTATAAGCGCCTAACAAGCAATAAATAGAGTACTGGTAATCTACAGTTAAACATAAAACCGTTATTTAAAAGTGCCTTTACTGTCCAACTGGCAATTCTACTTAGAAGTACTGGTACTGTCCCAATATAAGCATAGCAGCAAATCTTAGAAGTACTGGTGCCAAAGTGGATATGGTCCATCTGGGCTTGCAATTGTAGTCATTCATTAGAAAAAAAGAACTGGAACCCTTAATTTTTCCACCCCAGCTATGAGAAATGTCCATACTAATCATTTACTATGTTAGTATAATTAAATCATTTCCTTTTCCTGTTTTTTTAAATGTATTTTTTTCCGAAAACAGAGAAAAACACATCGAGCTCCGGGTTTAAAATATATGCATTTCCCGCTACTATCGCAATCGCGTCATAGCACTGTCAGTAGCCATTTTTTTTTTTTTTATTATTACCCGGTCCTCATTTTATTGGCTTAAGGAGGATGAGAGGCGACGTGCCCCCTTTCGAGAATCGAGCACGTGCTTGCAGGCCAGGCAGAGATCTTTTTTCAGTAGACGTGTACCGAAAAAAAGTAGTGGAGCTGCGGTCTCGGCAGGGGAGAGGATAGGCGGACGCATAGTGCGACATGTGGGAAGGTGTTGCAGCCAGGGCATTGCAATAGTCTAAGTGACTAGTAACTAAGGCTCCTATTACACCTTTACACTTGCACAGGGACATGAATGGACACATCCTCTGTATATGGTCATAATAAGCAGAGGAATGGTAAACAGAACAAAATAAAAGTAGTGGAACACCGTTCCTGCTCACTTCGATCACTGCTTCATATATGCTCACAGATGTTTGCAGAGGATTTTTTAGTAGCAAATAGTTTATGTCCAGTGACACAATAGATAGGAGAAGTAACTCCGGGGTAAGAATATTTTGAAGCACAACAGAGCGAGGGTATACCATAGTTAACTTGCTGGGGGCTACTATCAAGTTCAGCTAATTACCGTGAATATCAACTCGTATATGAACAAATAAGACCACCTATATTACACCGGGGGTGGCATGCGCAGTCTAAGGATGAGTCGTGACCTGAGCCCAAGGTCACTGGAAGTAACATAAATCAGAGTAACATCTGGCACACATGTGTCAACTACTTCCTGCTCTTCGTCAGGGCATAAGAACCACTTAAGTACAGCTGTCCTATTTAGTGCGTTCCGATCCTTTATAAGTTTAAAGGTTCAAATACCTTAGGACTGGTGAACCGACACTCTAGCCCTTTAACAGATAGCTTGGCTGCCAAATCCTGTATTCATAACTTCAACTTGATAATGTGTCCGTCAAATGGACACTTCCTGTTGGGGGTTGCTCATATTCAATTTCATACACTGGAGTATTTCATCCCAGACCCCTCATGGGCAAAGGCAGCATTCTGCGTGATGCAATAAGATCACTGGTTCTTATGCCCTGAGGAAGACCAGCAAGTGGTGGAAACACGTGTTGGCTGTCGATGCTATTAAACACAACAGGCTATTGTATTATTCAGCCATAGTGATGTGAAGAGGGGTCACGCTGCAAGTGGCCAGGTGTTACTGTGATTAGTCGAGCAAATGCACCTATTTTGGTGCACGACATAATTAAGGCTAATAAGGTTACTAAAATGTGTCTATAGAATTTTAGAAAATAACTTTTGCAAACATCTTTTGAAGACGTACATAGAACATTCTGAAAACATTCTATTGTAAAATCCTGGGGTATCCCCCGGTGCATGGAAAATTACATATTCATATTTTAATAAAACGTTACTTTGATCGAGTTTTGAACAGGTTTTTACAGAAGGTTTTACCACAGGAAAATATATAACATTTTCAGCCCAACTATCTCAAAATGAACTGCTTAGATTTTCACAATTGTTGGCATACACCTAGATTCCATCAGGAATTGCTGCACTAAAAAAGACATTTTTAAAATGGACTTGGCCAATTTTGAGGTACTAACGATTTAAGATTTGTCTATATAAGACACATGTGCAGAATGATTGTGCATCTTGCACATACGTGTAGAAGATGTACCTTACGCACGTGCGCACTACTACAGGTATGAACACTAACATCAAAGTCAGGCGATGGAAATTGCATGCAGCTCTGAACTTTAAAACTGTTCGACGCCTCTTGCACACATTCCAAACTCAGAGCAACGTTGCAGCTCCTTTTAATGTGAGCTTTCAGACGCAGACGAGGTGTGAGGTACTTCTTGTACATTCACACTAATAGAAGTCTGAAAACTCACACGAAAGTCAGGACTGACTTTGATGTGAGTTTTTGGGAGATGTACATTGCGTAAAGTACCAACTGTAAAACTCAAATACTCCTCTTGTACATATTGAAAACTCACAAACTGAAAGTTTGCTTCGATGCAACTTTTAAGACATGGTGGAGGCGTATAGAACAGGCACATTTAGTGAATTTGTACCAAACATTGGTACCCTACTTATACGCCATGCAGTCACACGCAGATACCTACACACCAAATACTCATATGCCTTACGTCACACAGTCTCCTACAAACCATTCTTCTACGAAACACTCACACCACAAATGCTCTTACAATATACACACACTGACAAATCCAGAGAATGTGTCCCTTCTCCCCAAAGGGGGTTGGGGTTGCACACCATCTGGGACTAGGGAGGTGAGCCCACTACTCAATACTCTCCTTAAGGGACAGGGCAAGCAGGATCCCACTAGGGGCGACTCCCCCCAGTTTGGGGGCAAGGAATCCCCAAGTAAGGGTTTTACTCCAACACCCGTTACTTCAAAGTTGCAAGTGTTTGTTGATTATATGGAAGCTGAACAGGGCAATCATGTACAGGACCCTTTTAAAGTGGATGGCTTGGTTTCAGACCTTTATTTGTTGCTGCCATTTCTTAAAGACTGTCACCAATGGAATCCCCCCTTCCAATCTAGGGAGGGACAAGGATACTTGGGCGCCAACAGAGAAAGAGAATCAGCCAAAGAGCGAGAAATGCTGGCTTGCGTAGCCCCACAGATGGAGGGTGGGGGGGGGGGGGAGAGTATCTCCCCCGTAGAAGGAGCAGAGCACATAAGAGCTACGCAGCCAGCACGGTGGGTGGAGACCCAAGGCCGCCCATGGAAAGCTGATGCTCAGATCAAAGTGGGAAGCCGTTGAGCTTGGAGCAGCAGAGGGAGGAAGCAAAGACAATGTAGAGATGATGAACCGGCGTCCCGCCTCTCCGACGCTGGAGTCCAGGAGAGGAAGTGACGAGAGTGATCCGACCAGGCAGTCCAGAGCCAGGTCAAGTACGCAGGTCTGCCAGAGAGACGGCCGCTCCTAACAAGCCCGGCCACTGGAATGCAAGTACACAGCATCGTACATAGAGTGGGTGGAGGACAGTGAAACCACTATGTAGATCACACTGGGCTGAGAATCTGCATACCCAAGGAGAGAGGAAAAGAACAGAGAACCAAACCGTGGTGGCAGGCCCGTAGCCCAGGCTGGCTTGAGAATTTGCATACCGCACTGGAGGAAAAAGGAACTGAGAACCAGAAGGGATGGGTAGGTCCATAGCCACACTGGGCTGAGAATCTACATGCCCTTGGAGAAGGGAAAAGGACTGAGAACCAAAACAGAGGTGAGCAGGTCAAATGCCCATGCCGGGCTGAGAATTTGAATAACCTTGGCGGGGTGAGGAAATGGCGCAACACAGCAGGGGTGGAGAGGCCTGTAGCCCGCACAGGGCTGTGAATCCCGATACCCCTTCACAGGATGAGAGAAGTCATAACCAAAGTATGGCTCAGCAGGCCCATAGCCCACGCAAGGCTGAGAATAGAAATCTCAGGACTGGAGGAGCGAGCATTTTGGTTTTGTGAATACCAACCAACCGCGATGAGGAGAACCTGTAACTTCTAAGGAGGAGAATATATCCTGGGAGGCAGAATAAAGAAGGAACTGTTCAAACTGCCTGACCAGACCGTAGTTTTGAACCGAAAGGAGAACTGAACATTTTTTTTTTGTTTGAACTACTATAAGTAGGCAAGCATTGGAAAAGACTGAACTCTTTGGTGGGGGTCAGAAAACCAGCCAGCACTAATTCACCTAAAGGAGTAAGTCATAGTCTAAAGTAAAGCTTATATTGTTTTTTTCCTATGGATAGAAGGTAAGGCAGGTGTTAGCATAGCGTAGGTTCAGACAGAGGAAAGGGTTTCTTTGCAAGACCTCCTGACAAGCCCCCTTTAATTAGTTTTTATAGTAGGAAACTCATCTTAGAAGTAGGGTTTAGAGGGGGCATTTGCTCTTTTAATAAACCTCTTCTGTTACAAATATGTCCTCTTGTCCGTCTTAGTGAAAACTAACAAAGTCAAAGTGTCTTCAATGTACGTTTTCATACGTATAGAAGTACAGGAGATGTGCCTTTTAGGACTTTTATACGGTACTTATATGCTATAGTCTCACATGTCAGACGCTTACTCACAAATACTCATACTCCTTGCACCACAGTCTTATGACACAAGCTCTTATGACACACACACATGCTTATGACATGCATACATGCACGGCATACACTCTACAGACACTAATGCTACTATACGTATGAAACATTTGCATGCATTTACTAAATGTACAGCTTATAGTACATGTGCCATACACAAATGAACTCATATGTCATATGTTCATGCTATATTCCCCTCCCCTATACTACATACACTTACATGCTATACTCCCACATAAACCAACTGAAATGATAGTTAGAACTTTTTTTTTTTTAATCAAGAGTTAAGGTTAATCTAACAAAATCTAAAGTGTATAAAGAGTGGGAATAATAATGTTAGGGTACATGTATACAGTGTTTACATCGAAAATTCTATATCGAACCCCACATATGTATGAAATTATATCTTGAAAACCTTTATATCGAATATATTTAGGGTTAGTAAATGGTTAATTTCTTGGGGAAACTGTAAGGATGGGGCTTTAGGGGTCAGACACAGGAGTTCGGGGACCCCTCAAAAAAAAAAAATATACAAAAAAAATACATTCCATTTTAAGGTTCAAGATGTACGTTTCGATGTGTGATGATTAGGTATACAATATCTTGGTATAAAGACATGTAACCCTGTATACCACTACAAATTGCACCTTACCCCTTACCATAGTTGACATGTGTGTTACGGTTCGAGTCTCCCCGCCCCGCCCCTTGCCTGGCTGCTGAACAACTAGTTACCCACTCAGGAAAGGGGCTTCTTGACCGCTGACCCTCTCCGAGACATTTGGTCGAACAGAGGGAAATCTGCGCCAAGTAGGACTTCTTCCTGGAGTCATGGGATTGCGATGGTGGGCATGTGGACTTCATGGCCAGGTACCCGCAAGGGCAGAGTATCTCAGAGGGGGGACTGACCTGGACAGCTCGGCTGCATTATTCATGGGTGGCATGGTCCTGGCGACCGGAAGTGATGGGGGAGCATCTCACAGCTGAAACTGGGCAGCCTAAAAGACCCGAGAGCGACTGAACTCCATACCAGGCATTTAGCATCACCAAGGGGTGCAGTTGGCATGGATGGCTCCACATTTACCATAGGTTTGGGCCTACACATGGCCACATGTAAAGTTCGCTTGGGTAAAAAGCAAAGACAGAGTACTTGGGCGTGGCGTGTGGCATTCCTGGCCCTTACTTTCTCATAACACGTGAAGCAGGAGTACGATTGGTGCATTGCCATCTTAAATGGAGAACTATAGGTAAACACGTGCACAGCCAGCCTTGTTAGGATGGGTGACTGACGCACAATATTGTACTTGAATGGTCAGTCTTAAAAAGGCAGGTATGGTGCAACTATAGCTTGGGCAGCCATTTGATAACCCGAGTGACGTCACTGTGCCCCATGTCAGATGTGAGAGGAGAATCCTTTTCAGTTTGTATTTCCGGCTTCTAGTGGCTGCCATTTTACATCTCCGCGGCGGCACATATGCTAGACTGCAACAGAAAAATGGAAGGGGAGGGGCAGTGGTGGGCGTGCTTGTTTTCATGCGCTTTTATCATGGTTTGACACCATTTGCTACCATGAATGTTAATAAAATGAGCAGTACCACATGTCGAAATATTTATCTTTCCGGTCTAACATATGACATTCCCGTGGGATTTCTTTTAATATTTTTTTTAAGTATTTATCCTTTTCTTGAAAGCAGTCACCAATTCAAAAAATGCTGTCTGCTGAAATAGTGTGCACATGTGCCTTTGCCGAGACAGCCCCCCTGGTGCCCTCAGCGCTAGCACTGCATGGCACAATGTAGGTTCAAAGTTCAGATGTGCTTTCCTGGATAGCTGCTGGTGGCTGTGTAACCTTCTGCACCTTGGTTTCCAAAACTAAACATTGTACGCCTTAGTCAGTCTGGTAGCAAATTCATCTTTAAATATAAAACATTGCAAGATGGTGACTACTAAGATCACACAATTATACAGCCATAACAATTTCATACCAAAGTAGTGCCAGCTTTGTGAGCAGGGCCCAGCTATGATAATAATGCTGTGTATGTGTCTGGTCTCACTGTCTCCACAGCTACTATATGGAACAATGTCCAGAATGCGCCCTCTTTTATCCACATGCAGGAAGGCCACACCTTCCTCCCAGTACACGAACCTCCCGCATGTGGTCTCCTGGAAATCAATACTTTTAAGGCATCACTTACATAAAGCTATTCTCACACCAGGGTGCAGACCCATTGAGAGTCTTTAAAATCAGCAGGAATGGCAAGGAGGATAAGTTAGAGTATCCAGAAGGGACAGGTAGGCGGAGGGAAGGGTTCCAACAAGTTGGTTTCATTAAGGGCCATCAAGCACTTCCTCCCTCCCCATTCCCTGCAGGCAAGGCTCCAGGAGTGTGATGTCTTAAGGCAAAGAACACTTGTCACAACATGCTCGATTACACCAGTTACAACAGGCTTGCTTTGGACCAATCCTGTGACATGTTGCCTTCAGAAAGAAGAGGCACTGTGTATCTTTTATTCATCTTTGGACTCTTACAAGAACAATAAGTATTCACTGGACCTTTGTTATGAGCACTGCCTGCTCCAAAGACCTCTGCCATAGAGGTGAAGAGAGACAGCATCCAAGGCCGAGGAGATCTCTGGCCGTTCACCATCACCAGGAAACATTAGGGTGAACCGCTGTGGCTCAAGGCCACTCTATTGGCCACCTTGGAACCAGGACACTGTTCACTGGAGGTGAAGAATCCCCTGTAGATACCAGTCAAACTCTGGAGTGAGTGCAAAGCCTGAGAACTCATCTTGCAACTGGACAGTCTGGATTGTGCCACCAAGCAACTCAGAAGTCGAGGAACATCTCTTCACCCGGACTGCCCCAATGAACCCATACAAGCATGAACAACCCTGGACATCGCCTTCCAGTCCCAGCCTCTCTGTACCACATACTGTTGCTTCTTGTTTTGCACC
This sequence comes from Ambystoma mexicanum, assembly GCF_040938575.1. NCBI lineage: Eukaryota > Metazoa > Chordata > Amphibia > Caudata > Ambystomatidae > Ambystoma > Ambystoma mexicanum. The sequence continues at coordinate 556,875,611 of NC_090940.1, forward strand.
CTGTCGACCAACTCAATAACCCGACACCGAATAACCATCTCAGGAAGCTCCGGGAAGCCTGGCACAACACTGACGATCCCCCCAACACAAGAAACTAAAGGTTCTGTGAAGAGGCAGAGTCACTCTGGTCTACTTCTAGGACCATAGGGGTTCTTAGGCCTCCTTTGCTACCTTTTTTCTAAAAAGACATACCCTTAACCATTGACATTATTTCGAAGCCTCATGCCTGAAGACCCCAAATTATCACCCCACAGAGCCCTTTCACACCAGGTTATGCTCCTCTCGGTTTCTTTTACTGGATTGTGTTTGCAGTGTTTTGGTTAGTTTGTATTGATTGTTTATTAGTACCCGGCGAGGGTCAATCAGAATGTAAGAAGCATTGGCCCTCGCCCGGTCCATTCCCCATGCGGAATACCTTGGCTGGGAATCCACAACCATTGTTCCCGGCAGGAGTTTGTAAGCCAATCAGCCAATGAGGTGTCTCGAAGCGGGGCTATCCCCGCTCCGAGCCTCCACACGGCTGAGAAGCTGCCGTTGTCCCCCGCCAGGAATTCAGGTATGTTATTTTTTTAAATCCCCCCTCCCCACCCTCCTAACGCCACTTACCTTCTGTTTTTTTTCCGTTTGAAAGCGATGTTGTATTGTGCCCGTCTCTGGTGATGTAGCTAGTGATCTCGTGTGGAATGTTTGTTTGTGGATGATAGAATCTTCTTAGTGAGTGTTCCATTCAGTGACAGTTACAGCTGGCTGGCCCTGGGTGATGGGAGCCGGTGTTTGTCTATCTATGTCCTTTATGTCCTCAATGTGGATTGCAACTATTAAACTGGAATACACGTACATGAAGTTAATTTAAAGAGCCTGGAACCTGCTTTTTAACAATGGCGACGAGGCGGTCTTTGGTAACCTGCGTGCCACTAGCTGATAGACTGAGGACCCTGCTGCGGGGGTGCAGGAAGGACAAGCTGCTGGAGAAGGATGACACCGCCCCCAGAAACTGTAAGTCCCATCACCCAGGGGCCCAAGGGGTTGTCAGGGAGAAGCCCTGACTTGCCTACCCAGTAAGCACAAGGGGGTTGATTTGAGAGCCCCATAACAGACTTATTCAGCAGCCCGTAGTTTTGATGGATGTGCTGTTATCGGGGGTTTTATGAGCCAAGTGGGGCCGTCGCATGAGAAGATGTAGGGTTATGCAGCTAAGCGCTGGAAGTGTCATGTTCGTGGATGCCAGCATCGCAAAATCATTTCTTATCAGAGAAGTGGCCTCCGTTCTGGGTAAAAAGTCAGTTAGCCCTGAGAAGCCTCTAAAGGCAAGCGGTAGACTTGTGTAGTGCAGCCCTGTCAGCAAATGCACCTGGCGAAAGTGTTAATCGGGTGCTGCTAACCTTGCTTCTGAAATTGTGACTGTTTGAGGCATCGCAGCAGGTTCCAGGCTCTTTAAATTAACTTCATGTAAGTTTATTCCAGCTTAATAGTTACAATCCACATTGAGGACATAAAGGACATAGATAGACAAACACCGGCTCCCATCACTCAGGACCAGCCAGCTGTAACTGTCATTGAATGGAACACTCACTAAGAAGATTCTATCATCCACGCACATACATTCCACACGACATCACTAGCTACATCACCAGAGACAGGCACAATACAACAAGCGAACGTGCTGGGAACACTTTTGCTCCCAGTGCATCCACTCCCATAGGCCGTCACGGAAAGGGAAAACTGACTCAGTTTTCCCTTTCCCGGTGGCAATTTTTTTTGTCATTTTCTTTTTTCTGTTCCGAAACACTGCAGCGTTTCGGGACAGAAAAAAATGCTTTTGGTACTCCAGTCTTGCGGGCCGGGGTACTAATAGCAATATGCCCCTCGTGGCGAGGGCATTACCGAGTCAGGTAATGCCTTGGCGCCTTCGTTAAGCCCCTCGCTTCACTCGGGACTAGAACTATGGGCCTGTCTCGGTAATGACCAGGTCGCTCAGGGCATATTTCTTAATTAAAAGTTCCTAAAGTTTGTATAGCAACTTTATTTTGCAACCATTGTACTAAACTATCTTGGGTTGCTACTGTCATCATCTCACAACCCTCCTGAAGAAATAGCCCACCTTCGGGGTGCACTTCCAAAAAGAGGCAAAGGAGGTATACGTGTTGAGCTGTGCCCGTTTCACCTTCATGATTCGGATCATTGCTGGTTTAGTTGTAGTGTGGGGTCGAGTAGGTGGCTTAGCCAGTAATAATCTCTGTACTCCTGCAAAGCAGTCATCACTTTGTCACAGTGTTGGATGGTCAGTACACACCGAAAGACAGGCATCCAGCGGATCTCTCCCTACCAACCGTCTTTGTCGACCACCTTTCTCCTTTCATGTAACCTGTTGAGCACAGCCTGGCCGGCTAGCGCGGGATATGTGTTCTCACAGTGGGTGGTTGTGTGTTACAGCAATTAGATAGCTTGCCCCCAAGTGAGGCATTGCACTTTCTCATATCACATAAAACTGATCAGTCAATCTTGTCCCTCAAGATGTCAGGCAGGTTTGGCTCCTCAAGGGTGGCAATAACCCCTTCTTCCCTTCCCTCTCCCCCTTGTGGGCCCCCCGCATTCACCTTTACATGGAAAACTCTTGGTTCTGGCACCTATGTCAGGTGACTTGGCATCCCGTTATCCTCCTGGTTTTCCAGGTGGGATGTTTAAAGAGATTCTGGTGAAGAAGCCTCCACAATTACGCTCAAGCACATCTCAAGTCCATCACACAAATATGCGCTGGTATGGAAATTCCGGTACAGTATACACCATCGTACCAGAATCTGTCCTCACCAAATTGCTCAGCATCGTGGACGGTCAAACAATAGCCCATTATCCGGACAGGCCTCAGCATGGCGATGCCACTACAGTGGGGAGGGCTGCAGTGTAAAAGATTGGCAACAGAACTTAACATTAGAGAGAGGTTTACTCTATTAACCGTGGGATGTTATGCTCAGTTTCCCAATATGCAGTGTTTCATTAGACAACTATGGGCATCATTAGGAGTATGCTGGTCTGGTAACACCGGTGCCGGTTAGAGTTCTGCGTGTGGGTGTCTTTCCGCCCTGTGGGCAGAAAGGCATCTGCTCACAGACTTTGACGGAAGCACCGGCACAGTTGCACACAGTGCCGCTGCATTCGTCCTCCCCATTCCCATTGAGTCCTATGGGACTCGAATGGTAATGGGGAGTAATTTTTTCCAGTGCCTGGCGTTGGGGGAATTACCGGGACTGCAATGCCCCGGCTATTCCCCAAAGTCAGGTGCCAGAAAAAACAACTTTTTACTGGCACGGCTACCGCCGGGGTCATAATGTGGCCCAATAAATGTCATGCTTACACTGTAGGGCATTATAGTAGGTTTCCAACATGCAGCACTTTATTTATGGGGCAACACTGTCCAAATGGAGACTGCTGCCTCCATTCTCCATACAGGCCAGCGTGACCCCTCAGTCTTTGATCCCCAGGTATTCAGCATCTCTTGCCCCTCTAAAGGAACTTGCAGGTCTGTGAGCTGCCCCTCTGACCTCGTGTTGGCCTTTGATCGGCTCTGCTCCTCTCATTCTTCAACTTCTTAGATGTTCTCCATGTGGGATCAACGATTAAATTCTCCTTACTCACTTCTCAGATTGGATCACCTCGTCGCAACTCCTTTTCTGTCGGCCATTTTGCTGCAGGCCCTTTGAAGTGTATTGCTAGTTTTTTGTGGTGTCCCCAGTAGGAGAGGAGCAAGAAAAATTTACCCAGGGGTTGTGGGAGAGTTAAAAAATATGAATTTTTATATAGAGGTTCCTCTGGCATAACAGATGTTGCTGTTAGCCAATTCAGTGGTTCTCAATTTGATGACCTCCTATGAGTGAAGGACCAAGCCGGCCACTCTGGCATTCCAACCAGCGACTTAGTTCTACAAATATTTGTTAAACAAGCGTTTAACTTATTTGGCTCTCATACTGGTTGATGTATGAGTCTATAGCACAAATTGAATTGTATCCTGGCACTACACTATGTTTGCTTAGCACATACTAAATCACACCAGCACATGGTGACTGGGTGCTTCTAACCTGGGTATTAGCATAACTGACCTAAAAACATTGGATCTAAAACATTTGATTACATTCTTTTGACCTTTTTTTCGGTCAAATCTAATTAAATATCAATATGGGGGTGGTTAAGGGTATAGATTAGGTTGAGGGGAAGTGGATGGCTTGCAGGGGGTCCATCCCTGCAATTTAGACTGAAAGAAAGGTCAAATAAATTCGATCAAATGTGATTAGGTCAAATGTTTTAGGTCAAATAGACCCAAACCCTAATCTGCACAGATCAACACTTCGCGTCTCATCTGGTCTCTTCTTCTCTTGCAACTAACTCATATCCCTCCATCTCGTAAACTTTAGCACAAAAAGCCTGCCTGAAAGGCAGATGTGGCTCTATAGAAGACCCATTTCCAGAGGTGTTGCTAGGTCAGGAATAGGTCCGGGGCTATGCTAATGTTCAGACGGTCGGGACTCTGGGCTAGCTATAGCCTTTTGGTTATAGCTCCTGGGCTTCTATCCGGGGCTACAACCAAAAGACCCGGGGCTATAGCCTCTTTAGCCCCCTCCACCCCACAGCAACGACGCCTCTTCCCAATTCCATTACATTACATTTCCAGAAGAAAGGGAAACGGGAGTTGGTCCTTCCTCACAGGTCACACATAGATGTCTGTACACATCACTTCATCCACTGAGCCATCTTATGTTGCAATGCCCACTGCATGGTCTCTGGTTTAAACGGGATCAGAAGATTACTATATCACATATTTGGTGAAGGAAGTATTTGTTGCAGTTGTTTTGATGAATTTTGCTGCATATAAATGTGGGGAGTGGGTTTAGGGAAATAATGTAGGGGGATATGCGGAAAAATCAATCTGCCCACAACAACAAAAATGCGATGAATTCTCCTTCGACCAAATGCATTCTGTAAAATCACCCCAAACCATCTAAACTGGGAGAGCGTAAAAATTTGACGAGGACCGTGAGAGTATCTGGCAACCTGCCACCTTTTCAGGATGTACCACTGGTGACTCCTCCTTTCCTCCCCATCCAAGACGGGTAGGACAATAGAAAGAGACGAGGAATGGAACATTATGGCCATTCAACACCACTCTCAGTAAACAGCAAATCTTACATCTGCCCCAACACGGAATGCGACTTGTCGGCGTGCATCAAGTCACATACCAGTGCTTGCTTTGCAAATAAAATAAGTGCCAGGGCCCAAATATGTTCTAGCACTCTGACACTGCAGGTGGGCGGTTCCACACCACTGCTGCCACCACCCATAGCTGCTCCCCACAGTGTCGATATTTGGGGCTACACTACAGCTTGCACTTGCTCATTGTGGTTGATGGATGCACTGACTATCAGCACTTCATAGTTAAAGTGAGTCTGATGCAATAAGTGCCAGTGCTTAAAAATAAGTGGCAGGGCTGAGCCCTGGCAAACACCCCCACAAATTAAGCACTGTAAAGCCTTTCTTTTAAAAAAAGAGGTCTACGGAATTTTGCAAATGTGATCTATTTAATAAGCTCCATCGTTTAAAAATTAGCACAGATTGCCCAAGTGGGCCCAAGTCATGTGTGAGTGGGTCATCCAGTTGTACATGTGCATTCTGGGATGTCAAGGCTTGCTTTCTTCAATATGAATGGTGTAAGCCTTCACAACATCAACTTAAAAAAAAGTGAGTGGAACAGCAGGTCACCACTGAGATCTCTGCACGAACAGATTTAGTTCTTGCATGAGGAAGAGGGGATCCTGTGCTCCCCCCAGACACATTACTCTGTGATTAACGAATTAGCGTAGAATATCCCTCTCATGGCAACGTAGGATCAATAAGGACACACGGTGGATGCCGTTTTATCACCTGCCCATAATCAATACGTCGCGGCTCGGCTCCTGCAGCGGAACCTCCTGCTGCACGATCCCCATAGGCCTGCAGAATGAAGCGAAGGCCATGATCACAGCTCACACTAAGTGAGGGCCGCTACCAGGCACAGTTTCTTATTGGTGGATTTGTTCAGTTCCAAAACAAATTCTCTTTTCAGAGTGGAAGTGAGTGGAGCGCTGGGACGCGCGGGTGGAAGAGCGGAGCGGAGAAGGGATTAGGGTTGTGGAAGAAGAGCAGCGTTAGGACCGGGGAATATGTGAGTATCTGGCAGATGAGACACTAGTCAACTTTGCAAAGATTCAGCAGGCCAAGTTCGGGATCGAAATGGTAGTAAAACTAGGTAGGTCATGTAACACCCATTGTGGAACAGATCCAACAGTGCAATGGCTGATGGGAAATAGAGATTCATTGACTCTCTCATGGGAAGTATTGAATCTGGAGTGGTCCCACTTGAGGTTGTAGGTATGGTGGTGGGGTGTTGCGGAAAGTTGACAATATGGGGGTGGTTAAGGGTATAGATTAGGTTGAGGGGAAGTGGATGGCTTGCAGGGGGTCCATCCCTGCAATTTAGACTGAAAGAAAGGTCAAATAAATTCGATCAAATGTGATTAGGTCAAATGTTTTAGGTCAAATAGACCCAAACCCTAATCTGCACAGATCAACACTTCGCGTCTCATCTGGTCTCTTCTTCTCTTGCAACTAACTCATATCCCTCCATCTCGTAAACTTTAGCACAAAAAGCCTGCCTGAAAGGCAGATGTGGCTCTATAGAAGACCCATTTCCAGAGGTGTTGCTAGGTCAGGAATAGGTCCGGGGCTATGCTAATGTTCAGACGGTCGGGACTCTGGGCTAGCTATAGCCTTTTGGTTATAGCTCCTGGGCTTCTATCCGGGGCTACAACCAAAAGACCCGGGGCTATAGCCTCTTTAGCCCCCTCCACCCCACAGCAACGACGCCTCTTCCCAATTCCATTACATTACATTTCCAGAAGAAAGGGAAACGGGAGTTGGTCCTTCCTCACAGGTCACACATAGATGTCTGTACACATCACTTCATCCACTGAGCCATCTTATGTTGCAATGCCCACTGCATGGTCTCTGGTTTAAACGGGATCAGAAGATTACTATATCACATATTTGGTGAAGGAAGTATTTGTTGCAGTTGTTTTGATGAATTTTGCTGCATATAAATGTGGGGAGTGGGTTTAGGGAAATAATGTAGGGGGATATGCGGAAAAATCAATCTGCCCACAACAACAAAAATGCGATGAATTCTCCTTCGACCAAATGCATTCTGTAAAATCACCCCAAACCATCTAAACTGGGAGAGCGTAAAAATTTGACGAGGACCGTGAGAGTATCTGGCAACCTGCCACCTTTTCAGGATGTACCACTGGTGACTCCTCCTTTCCTCCCCATCCAAGACGGGTAGGACTATAGAAAGAGACGAGGAATGGAACATTATGGCCATTCAACACCACTCTCAGTAAACAGCAAATCTTACATCTGCCCCAACACGGAATGCGACTTGTCGGCGTGCATCAAGTCACATACCAGTGCTTGCTTTGCAAATAAAATAAGTGCCAGGGCCCAAATATGTTCTAGCACTCTGACACTGCAGGTGGGCGGTTCCACACCACTGCTGCCACCACCCATAGCTGCTCCCCACAGTGTCGATATTTGGGGCTACACTACAGCTTGCACTTGCTCATTGTGGTTGATGGATGCACTGACTATCAGCACTTCATAGTTAAAGTGAGTCTGATGCAATAAGTGCCAGTGCTTAAAAATAAGTGGCAGGGCTGAGCCCTGGCAAACACCCCCACAAATTAAGCACTGTAAAGCCTTTCTTTTAAAAAAAGAGGTCTACGGAATTTTGCAAATGTGATCTATTTAATAAGCTCCATCGTTTAAAAATTAGCACAGATTGCCCAAGTGGGCCCAAGTCATGTGTGAGTGGGTCATCCAGTTGTACATGTGCATTCTGGGATGTCAAGGCTTGCTTTCTTCAATATGAATGGTGTAAGCCTTCACAACATCAACTTAAAAAAAAGTGAGTGGAACAGCAGGTCACCACTGAGATCTCTGCACGAACAGATTTAGTTCTTGCATGAGGAAGAGGGGATCCTGTGCTCCCCCCAGACACATTACTCTGTGATTAACGAATTAGCGTAGAATATCCCTCTCATGGCAACGTAGGATCAATAAGGACACACGGTGGATGCCGTTTTATCACCTGCCCATAATCAATACGTCGCGGCTCGGCTCCTGCAGCGGAACCTCCTGCTGCACGATCCCCATAGGCCTGCAGAATGAAGCGAAGGCCATGATCACAGCTCACACTAAGTGAGGGCCGCTACCAGGCACAGTTTCTTATTGGTGGATTTGTTCAGTTCCAAAACAAATTCTCTTTTCAGAGTGGAAGTGAGTGGAGCGCTGGGACGCGCGGGTGGAAGAGCGGAGCGGAGAAGGGATTAGGGTTGTGGAAGAAGAGCAGCGTTAGGACCGGGGAATATGTGAGTATCTGGCAGATGAGACACTAGTCAACTTTGCAAAGATTCAGCAGGCCAAGTTCGGGATCGAAATGGTAGTAAAACTAGGTAGGTCATGTAACACCCATTGTGGAACAGATCCAACAGTGCAATGGCTGATGGGAAATAGAGATTCATTGACTCTCTCATGGGAAGTATTGAATCTGGAGTGGTCCCACTTGAGGTTGTAGGTATGGTGGTGGGGTGTTGCGGAAAAGTTGACTATCTAGTGATAATATTTTGACCATGGTTGGGTCTGGTTTGGGATTTTTTTTGAACGGTGTGCTTGCTCATTACGGGGCCATGAAGGCCTGAGTGTTCTGGGTAGGCCGTACTCCGATATCTCTAGGCTGGTGTTCTGGGCCGTTTTCATACGGCTTGGTGTGCAAGGCAGTGTGCACCTTACATTTGTTTGATTGGAAACCATTGAACGCTTTAAGGGCAGGAGTGATGTGATGTGGCGGTTTTAGGTCTGGTACCAGTAGGATGTTTAATTCTGGGTAAATTGCTACTGTTCTATTAAGGTGTTAAGGAGGCGCAGCGAGGTTCCGTAGCAATAGTCGAGTTTCACGAGGCTCAGTCTTTGCACTACTTCTATATCATGGTTTATGTTCAACAGAAACAGTATTTTCCAGGAGATGGATTCAGTAGCGGGTGTTGGGTGATATTACGTTTACCTGGGGGATGAAAAGAGAATGAAGAGTCAATCCAATTTCTTCACGTTTTAGCTTTGTCAATGAGTTGGGGCGTGGGTCCTAGGAATTCTGAACATTTGAGCTATAGCAGGTCAGGGGATTGTCATCCAAAAAACAATATTTTGCTTAAGTTCACCTTAAAGCAAAGGTTGTTGGTTAGGCCTGGACGAATTTACTCTCAGCACAAATCACCGGAACTTTCTGAACTCCCTGCACCTGCCACCAGCTGGCCGCACTTTTATTTATCTATTTATGGTCTTATTTATTTTACTGTTATCCTATTTACTGCACTGCCCCCTCCCCTTCCCCCTCACACTTTTCCCCTCCCCCCTGCACTTGAACAATCTGAATATCACCTGACCTAGCAGGATCGCTTTCTCTGTCTTCCCTCGGTTTCCCGTCCCTTGCCTCGTAGATCCTTGAAAGACTTGTGTATAGGTGTGTTATAAATGCCATATCATATCATTCTACCTAGGCAAACTCATATGGAATATCCTTTTGGGCTGAGTCACACACTCTACAGCGCACCTAGTAGACATTGCTGGAAGTTCACCTCCAGTTCTGAGCCACAAAAGCAAGGCACTCTGGGTATGCAAATTACCCCAAATGCAAACCTTTGCTGTATAAAATAGCACTGCCCTCTTAGACAAAGACAATTTCCTAGAGAAAAGGTTTCCATTTGGGCGAATTTGCATACCCACAATGCCTTGCTGTTGTGGCTCAGAATTGGAGATGAACTTCCGGCAATGGTTACTAAGGGCGATGTGGAGGGTGAGACTTGGCTCAAATGGATTTTCTGCTTTCATATTTCAGGTGAAATGGTTTCTTTCAAACCTTTTTAAACCCACGATAACTCTCTTGTTGTATACATATATCGACCCTATAATATAAAATCATAAGAGACGATTTCATGTAATGATTTTTGTAAAGCTTGAAATTGGAGTCAGTGTATGTCCTTCAGACATGGTTCTGGTGTCATTCCGTTCCACATTTCACCCACTTTATGGTATACTGTCCAAACTGCAATTCATAGGGCGTTTGAAGTCCATTCACTGATGAAGTTGGGTATAAGTGACGATTTTGTGTAACGTTTCATATGAGTCTTGTGGCACTCTGTTTCACATGCATCCAACGTTGTTGGTATACTGTCCAAATTACAACTATTAAGGTTTCATCAAGTTCATTAACTGATGAATTTGTGTTGTGAACTTCTGTAAGTGAGAAGTGACGGTACCGTAACGCTTTAAATTGGGGTCACTGTATACCCTAAAGATATGGGTCTGATGTCATTCCGTCCCACATTTCTCCAATTTTGCCGGTATACTGTCCAACTTTCCAAATCCCCAAGGGGTGGGGGTGCAAACTAAGCAAGCCCTTGTTGGAGTATCCCTACAAGCGACCACCCGCCAAGTTCAATGAGCAGCAGTCGGCAGGGGGCGTTGAAGCACCAGAAGGGCACAGCCCCCGTAGTATATATATATATTAACACATGGATGATCAATTATGAAAATACATTATACAAGTATCATTATACATAAGCCATCTAATAATAAGATAATTATATACAAATTTACATATGTACACCTGTATATTTGTATAATATATCATATGTATATAAACAGATATATATATATATATATATATACACACATATATTATATAAATGTTTTATCAGTGAAAAAAACTTTAGTTAAGAGAGCTAAAATTAACAAATGTATCCCCAAAAAAAACCTATGAATTTCAGAGGGTGTGGGAAGGGACGTCCCCTTAATTTGCAGCCCCTCCATAGAGGTCCCCCATGATGCCATTTTGGCTCTCATTGGGGATCCCGCTCATTTATGTTCATGGCCTGAACAACGGGGGTGAATCAGATTGAAGATTATCGTCACTTCCCAAACCAACCAAATATCATAGGTTTTGTTGCAATAAGTTGGTTCATCCTCACTCTCGCTTGACTAAAGGATTTTTAAGGGTGTTATGGTATAGATTTTCCGTGAACTGTGCAAAAATTAGAATTAAAAAAAAACAAAAGAACAAAAAAAAACAAACAGTGGCCCACTAGCCATGGTCTTTGGCCTCGGCCTCTCACCTGTCACCCCCTCAAATGTAAATAAATATCCTGATCCCTACCGGCCATGGCCAGGTGCCACAAGTAGGCTCAAGGCCACAGTCAACCGGCTAAGGCCTTTCGTCCAGTCTGCCCCGCTTGCACCCTTCTTTCCTTTCCACAATGATCTCCCACAGGCAATTTCCCATCGTAACATACCTGCGATCACCTGGCGTCCTGTGCTCCACAATAATCATTCCTGTGGAAACGCACTGCTTTCAAATTACCGCTGTCATTTTCAAACGCTCAAAAATGTAAAAAAAAAAAAAGTCTTCCGGCTCCCCACTGCCACTCTACACGTGCACCCCTAATCCTCGTTAGCTCCCGTGCTTCCCCCAACCCACTGTGTGAATCCGTTCTGACCCTCAGCAATAACACCCTCGATCCTGTATGTTCCCACAATGCACTTTTTTCCAGATCGCTTTTCGCCATTTTTTCTCAGGAATCATAAAAATGATCTAATTGAAAGCAGGCTCTCCAACAATCCCCAAAACACCCACCCAACTATGTGGTCCACATTCCCCTTTGCCACCCATACCCTGTTGTGAAGCCACACCTTTCCATCCTCTTAATACCATTGTCACCCCTTTCCTTTTTTTTTGGCTTCCTGCTGGATTACCAATGTCATTTCTCACATCAATATCAAAGAAATGGAATAGTTGCATTAAATCTCTAAAAAGCTTCTGTGCTGCAATGCACAAGATGGCGGCAACTAAAGAGTTTCCTTGGACCGCAGGCACTCCCTTTTCTGGCAAATGTATTAAAAACTACTGGACGGGTTTACACCAAACCAAAATAAGGAATATCTGAAAAGCTTTGCAGGCAACTTGTTTCTTATTCGCAGAAAATCCTTCCCGCAGGTTTTTCAGAGCACACATTCAATAATGGCAGCACCATTTCCTCTACGAGATCATAAACGGGGGCATGCCGAAAACTTTGAAACAATTTGATAACCTGTTCCCCAAAATGTCCAGAGTGGAGGGGACAATGGCAGACATTTCTATTGGAAATTTTCATCAAAATCCGTTGAGCAAGTCAAAGATTTTTCGCAATTGAATTTTGGGAAAAGTCAATGCAAATTGGCCTCTTCTTAACTGGGAAATGATTGCCACCCTATAAAGTACAGTACATACCCAGTAAGTGAATTGGACTTTCTCGGGGCTGTTCTGGGCTATATTAAGAAAAACAAAAGAGATGCGGCCTTTAATTCGACACCTTGAAAACATTTCCTGACACTCCAAAATTACGTCACAAAATGTGTGGGCCCGCCTAACCAAGTTCTGAGAAGTTCGTCCGGGCTTATTGTTGGTATCAATACATAACTTGATGTCTGATTGGCCATCATGAATTAAATTATTACTTGGAACAGAAATTGGATGTCATCCGTGAATTTGTAGTAAGATGTAGAGTTCCTTTCAATGATGTAAGCCAGTCGGCGTAAGAATGTGTTGAATCGCAAATGAAATATGTCCGTACCATGGGCTGGGACGAAGAGGAGCCGACATGATGTGGGTGTAAACAGATAGATTTTATTTCTTTTGGGGAGCGATCGTTAAGAAAGGATATCATTCAATTTTGATCAGGACTATTGAGGCCTATAGTGTTTTGTAAAAGGTCAATCAAGATTTTGAGATGTACTGTGTCGTATCCGGCCAAAAGATTCAGTAGCATTAAAATAGCACGTTGATTGATGTCAGAATTATTTATAATATTTTCTCACTCACATGTCATCTCGGAAGGTTGCCAGTCAAAGGATCGAATCTAAAGGGTCGACTGGTCAAAGGATCGACACCAAAGGGTCGACAGGTCAAAGGATCGAATATTTTTTTTTTTTTTCACATATTTTGTTTTTTTGGGGGGGGTGGGAAGGTCCTCCCCAACCCCATTTTTTTACTAAAAACCACTTTTTTCCCTAAACGAAAACCTAAAAAAATATATATAATAAAATAAATGTTGATCCTTTGACCTGTCGACCCTTTAGATTCGATCCTTTGACTAGACACCATCTCGGAACACTGAGGGGTGAAGGCCTGGCTATCTGTGATGAGATGGTGCCCATATTCTGCGTTGTTTGTAAGGTTACATGTCTTTTCATACAATTTCTTTCACATTTTTTCCAACTAATTCTTCATCTAATGTGGTTTAATACCACTTTCCATCGAAAACCTGCATAACAAATGTTTTTTTTAATTGGGGGCATCCCCCCACTAAAACCCCATTGTCAGGATGAAACCATTTTACTCTTTAACGCTTCAGCCCACCAAAATATACATACATTTCGATGTAAAAAATATTAATTGAAACATTTTTTTCGATAAAGAAAATGTTCAATGAACATTTTTCAATGGAAAAACTTTTGATGGAAAATCTTTCAATGAAAAGACTAACCCTGTTTGTAGTTGCTAGTCAGCAAATTTTCCATTAACCTTTGCCAGACACCTAGGTTGAAGCTCGAGCGGTAATTTGACAAATCGGTAGGGGCAACATTTAGATTCTTGATTAGAGGTTAGATGATGGACTCTTAGAAGGTATGATACAAAAGCCTGAATTTGAAGACAGGTTACAAGATTGAGCGATGTGTGGGCGGGTAATGTCTTGATGTGAGTCTTTATTAGGGCCACCAGGGAGGGGTAGGCTCAGCTCAATGAAGACTTCATATTTTTGTATGGTTCGGTCAACTCGGACGGCAGGATCCCCCTACCTAAGTCATGATGGGTTTGCAGTATTGATTCTTTGAGATTAGATGTTGGCTGTTTGACTGAGGTCTTGATATTTGTTTCTGTTTTGTGTATGCCACGAAGTAGGATAATTTCCCAGTTAATGACAAGTTGGGGTTTGTTTGATTCTGAATCGATTCAGGTTGGACAGTTCGCCATTTAAATGAGTCTTTGATCTTATTTGTTTCTTTTTGATGCAGTGGGAACAGTATTCCTTTTGCTTACTTTCTGGTTGTGGCTCCTAGCATGAATGGTGCACGCTCGTGTATCCGTTGCTTTGACTATCCCTGTTCATCTTTGCTTTTTTTCCACCCAGTAGGATGAACATTTGCTGTGGCCTTCAGGAAACATTCTACTCCCGCTACACCGAGCCCTTCCTTTGTGTTTAGCATCCATTTTCTGCTTTCCCGTCCTCTGATCTTCCCCGCGCTCATTTTTTTCTTCCAAAAGCAGAAGGACTGGATATCTCTTGTAGGGGGAAGAGTATGCCACACAATGGACAAGCTCTGAAACTACTTCCCTGGTGACTTGTTGCAATGAATAAGCCCATTAACACAGCGGTTTGAATTAGGATTCGATTTTTCTCACTGTTATTGTTGCCAGGATGTCCACTGTTTGGGTTATTCTGGCAGGTTCAGTAACCTGAACCTGTTAAGAGGGGATGGGTGTGATTAATCAACTTCCGGGGCACCAGTGGCCCAGGGATGAATATCGGTTTTGAAACCATCAATTAACCCCACACCTCGAGTACACAAGAAGGGATCTGAACATATTGGGATACAACTGAATTATAAGACCTCCTTACCAATTATGGTAACTTGGATGGAATGACAGGCTTATCTCTGCAAGGTCGTATATCGTTGGTTAATTGCAACACAGTGAACATTCAATTATTACCCAATGATAAAAGGGACTGTCCAGTCAAGGTTGTATAACAATCTCTACTTTATTATTAATACAACAGACAGTTCTAGCAACACTATGAAATACAACCCACCTTGTAAAGGAACACAGAGGACAGTTTCACGAATGAAAGGGATGCACTCTGGATACTGACCGGAGGGTAGTTGGTAAAGTAATAAGTCTTACTGTTCAATGTTGTTTGGTTTCAGCACCAAGGGAGAAAAGAGTTGTAACTGTCTCTAAGAGGATTTGGGGAAGGAGCAGGGAGCAGAACCACAACGTACCTTGTGCTGAAGATGTTCTTGGTGCTTGACAGGGCAGAGGCGGATCCAGGGTGCTGCACAGCTAGCGAGACAGAGTTAGTAGCTGGAGACAGCTGAGGGTACCAGGAGGCAGGTTGTTCAGCAGGTGAGGCTGGACGGACATCTGCAGGCTGGCTGGTGTGGTGACTAGGGCCAAGTATTGTTGTCTCTGTGCTGGTTGGCAGATCTGGGATGCTGGTCGAGGCATCTTGGATGGCTTTGGTGACTGCAGCATGACAACAGTCAGCTGTGCAGCCAGATGCGTTTCGATGACTCGACGGTCTCAAAAATGTCCTTAAAAGATGAACGCTGGATGATGCTTGTGTGGCACTCCTCCTAGCTTCTCCGCGGGGCTTGTATCCTTTCAAGGCGGATGGCCCCAAAACATAGGAGGGTGTTAGCAGGCAACAGTCTTGTACTTTGTCCAAAGACTCTCTGGCACTTCCTACCTAGGAAGCTTGCTGGCAGAACATAGCAGGGCACGCTGTGGGCTGGCTGGGTACCGGTTCTGGAGCTGCTGGATGGGTCCTCTGAGTCCAGTATCTCCCTCTGTTCCCTGGGAGATGTTTAGGGAAGGAACTCCTGGCCTTCCTTCATGGCAGAAGAAGTAAAGTAGACTAGCTTCAGCCTGGCTTCAAATGAGTCCTTCTTACTCCTTTCGAAGTCGTCGGATGATCTGCTAAGTGAGGGGTTCAGCCTACCTTCATGAACAAATCATGGGTCCCCACCAACAATCTTCTCTTATACATGAGGTCAGGTCCAGCGTGCTCTGCAACAGGACAGACAATGGGTGACAACACATACCCAAGTCCCCGCCATCTTCCTGTCTTTTGTAGATCAAAGTGTCTCGCTGGTTAACCGAGTCCTCTGATTCTTGATTAAAGCGCAGGTTTCCCTTGAAGTTTGTGATCAAAGCAGTTGTCCTGTCGCCCCCAAATCACATTCGTCGTCCCTCTGAAAGGGGTCTGCTCTGCAAGGACACCTGCGGTAGTTGCTGGACCCAGACAGGCCATTCACTGCCTTTCATACAGAGAAGTGGGAACTAGCTTCAAGCTGAGACATTGCATTCCAAAGGGGAGTTAGCCCTGCCTTCCCTGTTGTCTGTCCAGTAACCAAGCCCTTTCAGGCTTGCTTCAATTATCTTGTTAGTTGGCACTGCCACCAGCCGGATTAGACAAAGGGAAAGCAGCTCAATGGAGCCTTTGATATTTAAATTAGGCTGCTCATGGCTGGAGGAAGGTGTGCGTTCCCCCTCCTTGGAATGCTTTGATGCACCTGTGGCTGTCACATTCCAGCTGAATGAATCAGGGAAAGATGGCGCCTGTAGGCTGTGTCTTCCCATAGTACACTTAACTATGAATTTTATGCGAGAAGCAGATTAAATGGGTGCAGAATTACTGCACACATTTCTATGAGGCTGGTCTCCCATCATTCATTTTCATTATTAAAAAAAGAAAAAAAAAAAAAAAAAAAAGCCCTGCGGAACACACTCTGCCCATGCGGATGATCCAATTCCTCACAATGGGGACCCCCTTCAAATCTGGGGTGGGAGGCCGACCATGATGGAAACCAGACCCATTCCTATGTAGTCCTTGCCCCCTTCACTTTTTGTGCCTGCACGATTGCTGGTTGTATCACTCTTGATCACCCAATACCCATGCATGAAAATGCTGGTCAATCACTCTTTTTCAGGAAACCACCTGTATCAGATCACCCGCCATAAAGCAGCCCACCGGAGTCTCCATAGAGATGTATTCCCATCGGCAGTGCAGGTAGAGTAAATCGCTATGCAACAAAGCACCAACTACTGAAACAAGCAGCAGCAGGGACGACTACACAAAGAGACTCACTCAACTGCAGACTAGTTGCAGAGCTGCTCCATGCGGAACACTGGATCTTGGACACAAGCTTGGGTATTGTTCAGAATGGACCGCCATTTACGAAAGTCGACAAACCCACGAGAGGAAATGGGATGGAACATAGCCACCCTTTTGATCTATTCACTCATCTGATACCTAGGCATGGATGATAAGGACAGATTGGCCCAAGGAACCAGTGGGCAAACACCAATGGGAGAAGGGGGAGTACAGGCGCGTTATAAGTGCCATATCATATCACATCATATCATATCAATAAAAGCATGAACAGGAAACATGGTGTGGGTTGTTTGGGTGAGGTCAAAGGAGGTGGAGATAGTGTACCAAGAGACCAGAAGTAGGACGGGCGGTGTGGAGGAGCAGAGGCAATTTCTAGAAAAGTTTAGGTATCAGTTGGTGGGAGAAAGTGGTACTCTGTAGCGAATGTGCGTGCAAGTGATGGGAGTGAGAGTAGTAGTAGAAAGATTGGGAGTAACTGAAGGGGTGATAAAGGGAGGAAGCAGAGAGACCGAGTTGAAGGGGAGAGGGGGAGTGATAGTAGTGGAGTGGAGAAGGGAGAGTAGTGGAACTGGGAGAGTAGGAGTGGCATGGAGGGGAGAGTAGTAGGGGGAACAGAGAGTAGTGTTGGTAGGAGGAAGGAGAGAAGAAGTTGTAGAGAGTTAGATCTAAGAGTGGAGGTTGAAAGTGGAGTAATGGAAATCAGAGGGACAGAAGAAGTAGCATGAGGAAGAGTCAGGAGGGACAGCAATCAGGAGAAGAGGGGAGAAAAGTAGGAAAAGTAAAGGAGAGTGATGGAAAGATTGAGGAGAGGTAAAAAGAGCAAAGAAAAACAGAGGTGTGAATACCGGGGGCTCTGAAAGGCACAATCCTTCAACATCTCTTGGGGAAATCCTGGATAGGAACCCTAGATTCTTCCCTGGGGAGGCTGGATAGATTAGGCATTTGCCTGTAGGCCATAACACGCAGGTCGAAAGATTTCAGATCAGTTAGGAGGAGTTACTAATCACTAGAACCAATCCGATCCGGACGAAAAACTGGGTTAGCATGGAATAGCCTACCCCTAGGTTAGTAAGACTGGGTAAGCATGGAATAGCCTACCCCTGGGTTAGTTAGACTGGGTTAGCGTGGAATAGCCTACCCCTAGGTTAGTAAGACTGGGTTAGCATGGAACAGCCTACCCCTAGGTTAGTAAGACTGGGGAAGCATGGAATAGCCTACCCCTAGGTTAGTAAGACTGGGTTAGCGTGGAATAGCCGACCCCTGGGTTGGTAAGACTGGGTTAGCGTGGAATAGCCTACCCTTGGGTTGGTAAGACTGGGTTAGCGTGGAATAGCCTACCCCTAGGTTAGTAAGACTGGGTTAGCGTGGAATAGCCTACCCTTGGGTTGGTAAGACTGGGTTAGCGTGGAATAGCCTACCCCTAGGTTAGTAAGACTGGGTTAGCGTGGAATAGCCTACCCCTAGGTTAGTAAGACTGGGTTAGCGTGAAATAGCCTACCCCTAGGTTAGTAAGACTGGGTTAGCGTGGAATAGCCTACCCCTAGGTTGGTAAGACTGGGTTAGCGTGGAATAGCCTACCCCTAGGTTAGTAAGACTGGGTTAGCGTGGAATAGCCTACCCTTAGGTTAGTAAGACTGGGTTAGCGTGGAATAGCCCATCCATAGGTTAGTAAGAATGGGCTCGCGTGGAATAGCCCATCCCTAGCTTAGTAAGACTGCGTTAGCGGGGAATAGCCTATACCTAGGTTAGTAAGACTGGGTGGTTTGCGTGGAATAACTTATCCCTAGGTTAGAGAGAAGGATGGCTTGTTGGAAATAAAATGGTAAAACCCCTTGAGCTGCATGCATTTGGGAGTTGATGTATTCTTGAGGTCATCTTTGGACTATTTTTTCATATGGGGCATTAGTTTATCATGGTGATATTTACCCTTCGAAGGACAGGGGGCTGTCTTAGATATGGTAGTAGGATCCTCAAACATATTTTTGAAATTCTCTTATTTTGCTATTTGGAGACAATGGAGTGACGGGGACAGTATCTATGGTTAATACATAGCACCGTTTTTCATTTTAGACAACAGAAAAACGTAGTGTAACTGTGGTCTCGGCAGGGGAGAGGGTAGGAGGAAGCACAGTGCAACATGTGGCAAGTTGTTGCGGCTGGGGCATTCCGATAGTCTAAGCGACTAGTAACTAAGGCTCCTATTGCACAGGGACATGAATGGACAGATTCTCTGTATAGAATGGTGAATATGGTCCCAAAAAATAGAGGTATGGTAAATGAAAAATATTTAAAAAGTTGTGGAACACCAATCCCGACCGTTCCTGCTCACTTCGATAGGGAGACACTTTGAAACACATTTCCAGAGCCTCTTTTGGATCCCAGGCCACCCCTGGTTAGGACCGATCCAACCCTCTCTCATATCAGTTCACTGACAATAAAGTGAAGAACAATTCACTCTTGCCACAAGGGCTACGCCATGGGACCCTTAAACAGTACTAAAGAGGACATCCTGACTGCCAGGGGAGCAGACTTATGAATTTCCCGGGGGATTGGGGGGGGGGGGGTCTGCCAAATACAGGAAGTGATATCACTGGCAGTTATAGGACCGCAAATTTGCATGTAGTCGTCAACTTGGTGCAACGGGGGGTGTGGGGGTTGCTTGCGGGTGCAGCGCAGAACAGTGGAAACATTGGCTAGCATGTACCGCATATCTGTGCACCCCTCTTGCCAACAGAGGTGCACAGATGTACAAATACACCAAACCCAAAACGATTTTTAGAAATTGAGGGACAGACTTGTTTTGCATCTGTGCCTCCATTTCTAAAAATCGTTTTGGGTTGGGTGTACCTGGGATGCACAGATGTAGAGTTACACTCAACCCAAAACGATTTTTAGAAATTGAGGGACAGATGCAAAGCAAGAGCCTCTTGCTTTGCATCTGTTCCACAATTCCTAAACATCGTTTACCCGGGCCGCCAGAAAGAGACACAGTATGGATGGAACAAAGGGCCATCCATACTGCGTCCCTTCTCTCCGACGGGGGGGCGGTCGAGGGGGTGCTCAGCCCGACTTCATTCTGCCCACAAAGTGCTTCCCCTGTCGGCGAGAAAGCATAACGTGCAGAAGGACGAGACCCTCTCCACTTCTCCTCTCCACTTCTCCCCTCATACAACTAGTAAGTGGTGTGACGTGGGCTTGAGTGGTACACATTCACACACAGCTGCTCTGCTGCTACTAGGCAGGAGCATGTGGCCCCCAGTGCCGACATGGAATTCGGCAGCTTGAGGGTCTTGATCCTTTCTGTTGACAGCTTTCTGACGAGGGCTGTTCAGCACCTTGGACAGCGCAAAGCCATTGAATAGAAATGCCCACCCATGAACTTCTATGGCAATAGGCGTATACTGCATTCGTGCATCATTTGTGTAGTGGAACACTACAGGGGATTTGCAGTGTTTGCATCCCACTTTATTCTTCTTTAAAATAAAAAGTTTGGACATTTTGGCTCCCGGGTTAACAGTCCTTAAAAGTTCATTTAAACACTAAGTTGCAGTTTATATTTGGCCCGTCACTTTTCCTATCCCAGAGGAGAAACAACCACTTCCAACAGATGACACCCTGCACCACCCCACCCCCAAGAACAAAGACACGTGAACAAACAGGTCAGCGAGCAGCGGTTCTAGGGCATCCTTCAAAGGCAGGGCATGGACTACATCACAGAGCTGGCTACCGTATTTTACAAGGGTCTGCAGCCTTTGGCTCTCCAGATGCTCTGCACTACAATTCTCAGCAACCACAGCCAGCATAGTCAATGGTGAGTGATCATGGGAGTTGTAGTCCGAAGTCACAGAGGAAACCTACACAAGCAAGGTCAAAAGGTCAAAGCCAGTAATGTTGTCTTTTCTGTTGAACCTGGCTCCTGGATCCCCCCCCCCCCACACACACACAGACTAGGGATGAGGTTTTAAGAGAGGAGCAGCAAAGAAGGCAGTGGGGAGCATCAGCAGAGTAAATCCATTGGACGATATTCCACGTGATGACATCACGCACTTGTTTATTGCCACCACATTCCAGGAGTAAACATAACTTGGCATGCTCCTTACATTACACAAGGTTTCACTAATAGAACCAGGCACTGCTGAGTGGAGCAAAAGAGGGCCAGAAGGCGTTGGGGAGCCCTAGAAAACTATGTTCTAAATTGAGCTGGAGAAACCAAATGGCTTATGGCAGCCCAAGAATCCACACGGGCAGACGTCCAACAGAGACCCTGATAATTGATGCAAATCAGACGGCCAGAAGGCTTTGGAAAGCCCTAGAAAAATAAAAACAAATATGTTTCCAACACTGGGAAAACAGGAAACATACAGGGTTCAATTACTCAATCCTATATCAAGAAAAACTTGAAAGAATGACCAAGTTGGTAGAATCCCACTAAGTGAATCAATTCTCCTTTTTCTTTTGGGAACTGGAAACATTGGATTTGTGTAAAGACTTAAAATGTGCGATAAGGAACCTGGAGAGGACTGAAAACCTTACCTTGATACACTATGGAAAGCCCACGCTAGACTCAAGAAACCTATTTGGGAGCAACCTAAGTAGCTTTGGCCAGAAGAAGCCAGAGTGGAAAGGTTACTGCAGTGGCACATTTTTTTTATTTAAAAAAGGGTTAAGGGCCGGATACATGTTGGTTTTGGACTGAGGACTATTTCGATTTGGACAATTGACAGGTACTCCTAGTGTAGATTTAGGCAGGGAAATTCCCTGTTTTAATATGGACAGTTAGGCATTTTCTTTTCATTTTCCATTAGTACCGACGAGGGTCAGATTGTAACAGGGGCGCCTCCAAGGGGTGGCCAGGGGGAGCCAAGGCCACCCTTATAAAAGCATGGCTCCCCCCCACCGGCCCATTCATTTATGTTTGTTTTGGTGTGCCACCCCTAGACTTCAAGTGTGGCCACCCCTATGAAAAATGTCTGGGGGCGCCACTGTGTAACAATCTAATTGACCGTCGCCGGGCTTTATCCGACCGGGAGTCCCTCTCCCCACTACGTTCCCTCGTGTCCCTGGGGGGCTGTGGCAGCCACTCAGCCAATGAGGAGGCTCGGAACCGGTTAATCCCTGCACCAAGCCATCACATGGCTGGAGGCTGCCATCTTCCCCCGCTGGGGATTGAGGTAAGTGTTTAAGCCCGCCCCCCAGGCCCACACCGCTCCAATCCAAACAATCCCCTCTCTCCCTCGAAAACCCACTTACCTTCTTTTTGGTCCATTTCGGGAGCAGACGCGCTAGGAACACTTCTGTCCCCAGCACGTCTGCTCCTGATCGGTGACAGGCTGTCATGGAAAGGAAGAAGGCACTCTCCTTTCCATGGCGACCATTTTTAATGGGCGCCGTGGAAAGAGAATGTAGTGACATGTAGTCCCTTCTCCCATTTCCATGGCAGCCATATTTTCTTTTTTACTTTTTTGTTTTTCTTTCAATGGCCACCATGGAAAGGGAAAATGGACTTTGTTTCCCTTCCCCAGCGACCATTTTCTTTACTTTTTTTTTCTGTTCCGAACCGTCGGAGCAGTAATCGACGGAGCTTGGACCGGGGTAATAATAGCAATAAGCCCCTCGCTATGGGGGCATTACCGAGTCAGGCAATGCCCTGGGGCCTTCGTCAAAGGCCCTTGCTTCTCTCAGGCCTATACCTATGGGCCCCGGGGCATTAGCTGACTTGGTAATGCCCCAGCGGCTCGGGGCTTATTGCTTAAAAAAATAAAACCGCTTGCGATATGTTAATCTCTAGTCCCACTGCTTCGGGCTCATCACACCTCAAGGTAAATAAGCATCCCTTTACAGCTGCGATGCATTTGGACTCTAGCGAGCATTAGGCAGTGAGATCTACTCAAAACCAAACTAAAATCCTACTTCCTCGCCTCAGAGTTACCCTCTTAACCTACCTCTCTCCTCTGCCTGCTGGCTAACATTTTCCCCTCACCTCTAACCTGCCTCTGTGCCTCACTTCCTCTGCCTCCACTCTAGCACTTCACCCATCATGCTCACATCCGGAACACAGCTCGCCGAACCGCCTACCCGCACTTAAACACGCCCAATGCTTATTATCCTTAATCTATGTATGTCCACTAAAGTATTGTCCCTGGAATCTGTTCCGTTGACTCCCCTCCACAAGCTGGTCAGAATGTCCCTCAAACTCACCCCATTGTGAGAAGCTTGCCGCTTCCCGTCAATTCCGATTTGTTTTCTATCGTACATTCTTTTGTGATTAAAAAAGCATGTTTCTTTACGTCAATGTTCAACAGAGATATTGGGCGGTAGGAGGAGCACTCCATGGGGTTCTTGCCGTCCTTGGGCAGCACTACAATTATGGCCTCCATCATGGAATCCGGGAGAGTCCCCCCCCTCCAGCACTGCGTTAAACACCTTTACTAAGTGCGGAGCTAGAGTCGAGCGAAACCTCTTATAGAAGTATACTGTGAAGCCGTCCTCGCCCGGGCAAGTGCCCACCTTCATCCCGCTGATCACGTGTTCTACCTCATCCTCGGTTACCGGACCCTCCAACCCCTCCGCCATGCCCCCGGTCAGGGCGAGATTTGTATAGAGTTCAAGAACCCTTCAACCTTTGCCTCGCCTCCTTCATATTCTGATGTGTATAATTTTTCGTAGTATCGGTGGAAGGCCTCTATGTGGGGCGTGTCATAGCCTATCGACCCCTCCTCGTTCTTCACTGCTTTCACCATTCTACTTCTCTGAACCTCCCTCAGTTTCCAGGCCACAATCCTATCCGCCCTGTCCCCCTTTTCATAATACCTTTGCTTAACCAGTTGAAGACTTCTTTCTGTTTTGTGTAGGAGGAGGTCCTTCAACTGGAGTCTATAATCATCCAGGGCGGCTACCTGATCGCGGTCTAGGGGTTCCACTGGGGGGCTCCCTGGCTGGAGATGGGCTATTTTTTTCTCTCAGGGATCTCTCCTGGGCTTCCCTTGCGCTTTTTTTCTGGGCCCCCTTTTTGATGAGGACACCCCTTAAGGTTGCCTTAAAAGCATCCCATAGAGTGTGTGAGCCTACCTCCCCATTATCATTGAGCTCGAAGAATTCCGTTATGGCGTCTAGCACCTCCTGTGCGTGGACCACGTCCTTCAACAAGGAGTTGTTGCACTTCCATCGTCAACTGCGGTCGCTTAGCCATCCCCTTGCTATGGTGACTCGGACCAGGTCGTGGTCTGACCAGGGGATGGGGTCGACCCTGTGGCCAGTGACAAATGGGTGCATGGTCTCGTCCACTAAGATGTAGAATATTCTGGAAAAAGAAGTGTGGATAGCAGAGTAATATGTGAAAGAGGGGGTGCCTGTCCTGGGGGTCGGGGTCATGTCCACCAGGCCTAATTCTGAGTTAACCCCTTGGAAGTTTCGTGCCCTGGAGATCTGGGGACCAATGTGTTTCCTATACTGGGTTGGGTCCAGGACCATGTTGAAGTCCCCACCCACCAGCAGCGTGCCTTGGACGAACAGCTTGAGTCTATCCCTCACCTCCTCCCATAATTGAGTTTGACCTTTGTTTGGACCATATACAACGGCAAGAGTGAGTGGGGCACCCTGCAGGGTCTCCCGCACCAGCAAGTAGCGGCCCTCTGGGTCTTTCAGTATGGCCTCTTTTTCGAAGCCAACATTCCTCGCTAACAAGATGGCCACCCCTCTCTTTTTGCCCTTGTGGGACGCACAAAAACCTCCCCAATTCCCCACCCCCGCATTTTAGGCTCCTTCCCGAGCCCAATGAGTCTCCTGCAAGAAGAGAAGGTCAAGGTTCGCCCTTCTAAACTCCCTACAGACCAGGGACCTCTTTGTGGGGGTGTTCAGGCGCCGTATGTTGAGAGAGCCCACTCCCAGGGCCGGCAGACTTTCAGCCATAATCTAAGTTTTCTTCTCTCTCGGTCAACACCTTCACATTACCCTCCCTTACGTGCTCCCTTAGTTTTGTTTTGTGCTCCCCCTCTCCCCCCACCCCACACCCCTGGGTGGGCCTGAAACGTTTCCCCAACTGCCCCCCATTCCCAACCCCTAACTGAGCAACCCCAACTTTTGTGTACCCTCCCTCCCCGGCATCCAGCCAGTTAGTTCTGCCATCACTGGCTTTTGGCCGAACCACCAGCCTGCCCACTTCGGCCAGACGATCCGTGTTAAGCTCATCACTTTGAGCTCCCCCTGCCCCAAAGATCCTAGCTAATGTAATTGGGAGGCGGATGGAGGAGATACTGCCGAAACTGGTCCACGGGGACCAGGTGGGGATCATAAAGGGAAGACAGGGCTCAGACAACATCCGCAAAACCATAGATTTGTTCCATTATGCCCAGTGGTCGGACCTCGACGTGAGTGTCCTCTCCCTGGACTCGGAGAAGGCGTTCGACAGGGTCGAGTGGAGATACATGGAACTCCTCCAGAAAATGGGCTTTGGGGTACACATTAGGGAATGGGCCTATACAGAGCCCCGAAGGCAAGGGCACAAGTGAATGTCAGGTTGTCAGAACCATTCCCCCTCTCGTGGGGAACAAGGCAGGGATGCCCACTTTCTCCCCTGATCTACGTCCTCACAATGGAACCCCTGGCCATAGCAGTCAGAGCACACCCGGATATCAAGGGGGTTAAGAGAGGCAAAGTAGAATTCAAGCTCTCCCTATTTGCGGATGATATTCTGGCTTACCTGGTGGATCCTGGCTCCTCGCTCCCCCCTCATGTCCCTGATGGCCGCATTTGGGCACTTCTCGGGGCTAATCCAACGCATCCAAATCAGTTCTGCTCCCCATGAGAACTCGGAACCCGTGATTAGACTTCTTGGACAGGCTCAAAAGGATAACAGTGGGGAAGGTCTCTATCCGATACCTGGGCGTCCTCCTCACCAGGGATCTATCAAAACTGGCCCCTACCAACTATGACCCTGTCATGGCAGGGATCACCGCAGACCTAAGGAGATGGGGCTCAATGATTCTGTCCTGGTACGGCCGCATGACGGCAGTAAAGATGAATATACTACCACGTTTATTGTATCTGTGCGAGAGTTTATATGGCAGGGTAGGACCCCAAGGACCGTGAAGGCTGTCCTGACCTTACCGAGAGAGGAGGGAGGGTTTGGGTTGCCAGATTTCCAACTCTATTTTCGCGCCGCCCAGTTGCGTGTCCTCCTGGAACGCATGAAAGAGCAGCTGGGAACCTACTGGTCCTACTTGTAAGACATGGACGCCCACCCTCTTAAAGTTCGAAATCTCCTCTGGGCCCCAAGCAGGTTCATCCCGAACAGACTTAAATCCCACCCGACACTGGGAGTTCTCTGGGCAATCTGGAAGGAGGGCCCCCAGACGGCATATCTAACGTTGTGGCCGTCCCCGATGCCCTCACTCTGGGGACACCCCCTCAATCTGGGAAGTAGGGGGTTCCGCAATGCACAGGCCTGGTCTGGCTCGGGAATGGATTGGGCAGGGCAGATATTCAAGGAAGGGGAATTCCTAACATATGATGAACTGAGAGACGCTCTCGGGCAGGGGCCCTCTCCATATTCGAATACCTGC
Source organism: Ambystoma mexicanum (assembly GCF_040938575.1). Classification (NCBI taxonomy): domain Eukaryota; kingdom Metazoa; phylum Chordata; class Amphibia; order Caudata; family Ambystomatidae; genus Ambystoma; species Ambystoma mexicanum. Next base: position 556,902,237 of record NC_090940.1, read on the forward strand.
GCTTGAAGGGTATCCTTTGTGACCAATCATGGGGCCAAAATTTGAAGAGACAGCTGACCCCCTTTGAGAAACTACTCGACAGAGCGACCTCAAGGAAGGGGGCGGTATCTGGAACGTACAAAATCCTGAACACTAATAACTTAGCAGAGAGGAGGGCCTTCTGCACGTTTTGGAACAACTTGGCAGGAGAGGAGATCTCGGAGGACGCCTGGTCAAGGATATTTAAAATAGCATTCCACAGGAATTTATTCACAGCAGACATGGAAGACAACTTCAAGATTTTGCAGGGGTGGCACAGAGACCCCGTGAAGTTGTCAAAAATGTTCTCGGGAGTGTCCCCCGATTGCTCCAGGGATTGTGGCCAGGCCGGAACGATGGGCCACATGTGGTGGCACTGCCCAAAAGTACAGTCGTACTGGGAGAAGGTAAGGGGTTGGATTGCTGAAGTCTCAAAGGAATTACTCCCCCAGAACCCTCTGACGATGTTGCTGGGTCTCCCTCCGGAAGACACGGACATATACAGGTACCCTAGAATGTGGGAAACAATGCTGAGGGCGGGAAGGGTGGCCCTGGCGCAGAAATGGAAGAGCCCGGAGACCCCCTCGAAGGAGGACTGGCTGAAAAAGGTAAAGAATATGTTCTTAATGGACAAACTAACGGCAATGATAAACAATGACTCTGGCTCATTCCAAGCGAACTGGTACGGGGTGCAGCAGACCTGGGGATGGGACGTTCACTGATGTCTGGTAGGGGCCCTGGCGGGGGCTGATGGTGATGGGGTCAGGGAGGATCCAAGGATGGAACGGGCGCCCCCGGCCCGGGGGACGGTGGTCGGAATACAGCCATAGAAGTCAACGACCACATTCACTCCCAAGCACCGGACACAAAGAGCTTTCAAGGAGACTCCCTAAACTACGGTTCAAGTGTGATTAAAGTTATCAGGGGGGTGGGTTTGTATTGGGGTGGGGGAAGGAGGGGAGGAAGGGAGAGGGGTGGGGGTTTTTTGGGCCAGTCTAATGTATATCCTCTGAGCATGTATTGAGCACGTTTGTACATTACGAAAATTATAATAAAACCAAAGTTTAAAAAAAATAAATAAAAAAAAAAGCATGGTTCCCTCTGTATAAAAATAAACACATAAAATAAAAAATACAGTCAGAGGACAAGTAGAAGACTTTCCTGACATCCACAATTAAGGTGTTGGCACAGCAACCCCGGGTGGAGGACCATTCCCCACTTGTAATGACACAGTTGAGTAGCTCCTTCCACTCTAGTCGAGAAACAGCTCATCATCTAATGGATTCCATTGTTATGATGAATAGAGGAGAAATTATGGAGACATGCATCCAATTATCCCACTACTACTCAACGAGGAAGGGAGAATGCAACACATCTCCCCAGGCTGTTGCTTGGTTTAATTGTGACTGTTGAAGAATCCTCAATGAATCTTGAGGAGAATCACCTCCGGTTCTGGAAGCACCTCAAGACCTTGCTCTTTGCTTCTGCCTTCTCTCCGCCTCTCCCCTGCTGATCTGTTTCTACTTCGGCATCGTGCACCCGGTCACCCTCTGATTTCGGGCCCAGGTAGTTGCTCACCATGCCACGCACTCGCACTGCCTCCTGGCAACCGTTTGCACTTAGGTCTGTATCTGTAACCCAACAGTCCCCTCCTTTATCTGCATTTATCAGACACCCCCTGCTGTGCCTTAAACCCAGCACTTGCCACTTGCTGGCTGCACTACCACGGTTTGTATTCCTTTGCTCAGCACTTTCCACTTCTTCACCTCCACCCCTGCACTTTCCCCCTGCTCTCTCCCCTGCACTTGCACGTTCTCAATGTCACTGGGCCGAGTAAGATTGTTGTTTTTGTTCTCCCTCGTTTCCTCTCCCCTGCCTCATCGCGCTCTGAAACACTTGTGTATGAGCGCGATACAAATAAAATATACCATATCAAAATGCACTTCAAAGACTGGCGATTCTATTGTGATCGTTGAAGAACATTTTAATGCACTTTAAATGTACAGATGCACTTTCTGGAATCAGCACTTGCACGTGTGCTCTATGTTTGGTCATTAACATTCCTTGCGTGTCTTAGGTACACACGAGGTTGTTTTGTGAGGTTTGTTGTTGTGGGTATGTTTTTAATAGAATTGTGATGAGTACAAAAAAAAATTACTTCTATACAATTACATATTGTGTCAGACTGACATTTGACTTAATAAAATGTGTTATACATCTATCCTTTTGTGACACCCATGTGTGATTCATATGAGTGATAGTCTGTATACATCTGTAATCTTTTTTTTGATTTTGCATTGGGATCCTTCTATCAAAATGTCCTTTGGTTCTCTCCGCACATCTCCCCAGAAGCAGAAGAGGGAAACCTCAACCGCTTAAAAGATGTCCGCTTTAATTCGGTCTCTGCTGGGGTTTCCACTGACAGGCCTGCACGTTTATTCCCGAGGGTGTTTCCAGTGCAGCCCTCACAGCAGCAAGTGGTATGCAGCCGGTGCACTTCACCGCGTGACAGAACCAAAGTACTCAAGTAAAGTCATTGAGGAATGCGTGAACTCCCCTGCTACTATAAACACGGGTCTGCAACCTGTGGATTCCAAGGGACGTGTGCTTTTCCCTGAAGTGTAATCTCAAAATGGCGCGCACAGAATCACGTCAAGCGGAATCCCAAAAAGAATGCAGCTATTGTGAAGGCAGTAGCCAGCAGTTTGGCAAAAATAACAGTTGAAACATAAAAAACAATATTATTGGGGAACCCCTTGGGTTTAATCCGGTTTTTCAACAGCACCTACCTAAGGTGTGGCACGCATAGAGGCATCGGCTTCCTGTATGAAGCATGCCTCACACACACCCCCCTACATGGGCATGCCACACACAAACATCTGTCTGACCAGATGCCTCCTCCTGTCCAACGGCACTTCACACCTACAGGGTTGTGCACACGCAATGGAATAGACATCCAATGACTAACACATGCTGCCCAAGATATAAAGCGCAAACTCGCGACAGACATGTTGCTTACTAATAAAAATGCTGACTATCCTGAAGTATTGTATGCTAGCACTTCCCTGCCATGTGCTGTGTGGAGGGAAGGGGACTAGGAGTACACGTGTCTCCATGGTGAGTAACATTTTCGCAGATTATCCTGAAGTACACACCCACACTCCCTCTCTCTACCAGGTGTATACCACAGACGCGCACACCCACACCATCTCTCTACCAGGCATATGCCACAGATGCCCACACCCACACCATCTCTCTACCAGGCATATGCCACAGATGCCCACACCCACGCCATCTCCCTACCAGGCGTATGCCACAGACGCGCACACCCACACTATCTCCCTACCAGGCGTATGCCACAGACGCGCACACCCACACTATCTCCCTACCAGGCGTATGCCACAGACGCGCACACCCACACTATCTCCCCTCTACCAGGAGTAAGTATTCTTCAGGATATTCTGCGAAAATGTTACTCACCATGGAGACACGTGTACTCCTAGTCCCCTTCCCTCCACACCGGACGTGGCAGGGAAGTGCTAGCATACAATACTTCAGGATATTCTGCCAAAAAGTTAATCACAATAGAGACCCCTAGTCTAGACCCCTAGTAACTTTTTCACAGAATATCCTGCAGTGTTGAATGCTAGCACATCCCTGCCACGTGCCGTGTGGAGGGAAGGGGGCTAGGAGTACACAAGTCTCTACAGTGAGTAACATTTTCCCAGAATATCCCGAAGTATTGAATGCTAGCACTTCCCTGCCACGTGCAATGTAGAGGGAAGGGGATTAGAAGTAACCAAGTCTCTATGGTGAGTAATGTTTTCCCAGAATATCCCGAAGTATTGAATGCTAGCACTTCCCTGCCACGTGCTATGTAGAGGGAAGGGGATTAGAAGTAACCAAGTTTCTATGGTGAGTAATGTTTTCGCAGAATATCCTTTAGTATCGAATGCAAGCACTTCCCTGCCACGTCCCATGGGGAGGGAAGGGGACTAGGATATTTTTGGCTTGGTTATTTTATTTTCGCTATTTTAACGTAGACCACTTGCTCTGTACATTACGCACACGCCCTGCTTCTCGCCGCCTTTAAACGCACATGACTGTGGCTCCAGAAGTGGCAGCATTTTGCACACGCCCTGCTTCTCGCCGCCTTAAACGCACGTGACTATGGCTCCGGAAGGGGCAGCATTTTACTACCGGGTCTAGTTGAAAGGAAATAATTTGTCGGTAATAAAAAAAGCAATTTGCAAGTATATTTTTGGCAAGTGATCATACATTTGAATTCAAAAACAGATTTGTTCCGTCATCCACACTTCTTCCGCACCGATTCATTTATGGGGATTGGAAGTGCATTTTTACCTTAAAGTTCCTCACAGACACAAACACACCATCTCTCTCCCAGGAGTATGCCACAGACGCACACACCATCTTTCCCCCTACCGTCAGTGAGTCAGTGAGTCAGTGAGTCAGTGAGTCAGTGAGTCAGTGAGTCAGTGAGTCAGTGAGTCAGTGAGTCAGTGAGTCAGTGAGTCAGTGAGTCAGTGAGTCAGTGAGTCAGTGAGTCAGTGAGTCAGTGAGTCAGTGAGTCAGTGAGTCAGTGAGTCAGTGAGTCAGTGAGTCAGTGAGTCAGTGAGTCAGTGAGTCAGTGAGTCAGTGAGTCAGTGAGTCAGTGAGTCAGTGAGTCAGTGAGTCAGTGGTCAGTCATGTCAGGCGTCTGTCTCTCTGTCTCTGTCTCTCTCGTCTCTCTTCTCTCTCTCTCTCTCTCTCTCTCTCTCTCTCTCTCTCTCTCTCTCTCTCTCTCTCTCTCTCTCTCTCTCTCTCTCTCTCTCTCTCTCTCTCTCTCTCTCTCTCTCTCTCTCTCTCTCTCTCTCTCTCTCTCTCTCTCCTCTCTCTCTCTCTCTCTCTCTCTCTCTCTCTCTCTCTCTCTCTCTCTCTCTCTCTCTCTCTCTCTCTCTCTCTCTCTCTCTCTCTCTCTCTCTCTCTCTCTCTGGAATATGCCACAGATGCACACACCCATGCCATCTCTCTCTCTCTCTCTCTCCCAGGAGTATGCCACAGATGCACACACCCATACTATCTCTCTCTACCAGGACTATGCCACAGATGCACACACCCACACTATCTCTACCAGGAGTATGCCACAGACGTGCACACCCACGCTATCTCTCTCTACCAGGAGTATGCCACAGATGCACACCCCCATGCCATCTCTCTCTACCTGCCGTATGCCACAGATGTGCACACCCACACTATCTCTCTCTCCCAGGAGTATGCCACAGATGTGCACACCCACACTCTCTCTCTCTCTCTCTCCTAGGAGTATGCCACAGACGCCCACACCATCTCTCTCTCCCAGGAGTATGCCACAGATGTGCACACCCACACTCTCTCTCTCTCTCTCTCCTAGGAGTATGCCACAGACGCCCACACCATCTCTCTCTACCAGGAGTATGCCACAGATTTTGCACACCCATGCCATCTCTCTCTCTACCAGGAGTATGCCACAGATGCACACACCCATACTATCTCTCTCTACCAGGGGTATGCCACAGATGCCCACACCATCTCTCTTTACCAGGAGTATGCCAAAGACACGCACACCCACACTATCTCTACCAGGAGTATGCCACAGACGTGCACACCCACACTATCTCGAGTATGCCACAGATGCGCACACCCACGCTATCTCTCTCTGCCAGGAGTATGCCACAGATTTCGCACACCCATGCCATCTCTCTCTCTCTACCAGGAGTATGCCACAGATGCACACACCCATACCATCTCTCTCTACCAGGAGTATGCCAAAGACATGCACACCCACACTATCTCTACCAGGAGTATGCCACAGACGTGCACACCCACACTATCTCTCTCTACCAGGAGTATGCCACAGATGCGCACACCCACACTATCTCTCTCTCCCAGGAGTATGCCACAGATGCACACACCCATACTATCTCTCTCTACCAGGAGCCAAAGAGGCTCTTGCTTTGCATCTGTCCCTCAATTTCTAAAAATCGTTTTGGGTTGGGTGTACCTCTACATCTGTGCACCGATGTAGAGGTACACCCAACCCAAAACGATTTTTAGAAATGGAGGCACAGGTGCAAAACTTGTCTGTCCCTCAATTTGTAAAAATCGTTTTGGGTTTGATGTATTTGTACATCTGTGCACCCCTCATGCCATGAGCGGTGCACAGATGAGAGGTACACCCAACCCAAAACGATTTTTAGAAATGGAGGTACAGATGCAAAGTAGGGGAGAGGACAGGGAGCAGGGGCAGGGAGAAGGCAAATGAGACTGTTTGCATGTCTCTGAGTGTGCCCGTGGTGAGGGTGAATGCTATGGGCGGGGAGCGGAGGCAGATGAGTCAGCACTTTCTAGTAGAGCTGCCATATTTGAAATGGGGCAATGCTGGTACTCCTCAGTTAGCTCGCTATACTCTTGATGGGATAGTACTGCTGTAACAGGGCTTCTATAATTGTTGAACCCTCTCAGCGATAATACTATGCTTGTGTTGAGGCAATGCTAGTTCATCTTAGTGGGGCTGCTATACTTTTGATGGGACAACATCAGCACTTCTCAGTGGAGCTGCTACACTCTTATTGACAAGGCCCCAGCACTTCTCAACAGATGTATTTCTTTTTATTTTCATTGGTTATTTATAATGTGTGTACTACCCAGAGGTTTCTAAGTGCGGACTGAGGGAGCGAACCTGTGTTGCGCGGACCGAAGGGAGCAAACCTGTGTTGCGCGGACCGAAGGGAGCAAACCTGTGTTGCGCGGACCGAAGGGAGCAAACCTGTGTTGCGCAGACCGAGGGAGCAAACCTGTGTTGCGCAGACCGAGGGAGCAAACCTGTGTTGCGCAGACCGAGGGAGCAAACCTGTGTTGCTCTGTGTCGTCTTGCTTCCAAGGCGAGCACGTTGCCCCTGAGCTATCCTTCCTATACTCTAAATATCTGAAGTGCATTTAATGATACAGAACTAGAACTATTGAGCAAGTCTGTCATCATCAGAATAACTCAACACTCTCGTGGTTAAGCAAGAGCTCATTTATTTAAAGGGATGGAATTACTCAGAATGTAGCAGCACTATTCAATAACCCAAAGTTCTTAAGCATAGTAAATGTGAAAATACTACACTTCTCACCGTTGGGACAGTACTGCCACTTTTCACAGAGGCTTCTACACCTTTTATAGGGCAGCACCTATCCAGCCTACTGCTCACACGCTCAGAATTGTCATTTCTCAGCAGGACTGCAACACTATACCATTGTGTTCTGTATGTTGAGTGCTTCTTCACCACCGATGTGGATTCATGGCACTCTCCCAGTGTCTAAATAGTGGATCTGTCTACATTCAATTGGCAACAGGCATGTCCGGAGCTGCCTACTGTCCATAAACTGCCGCTCAGGATGTTAGGAGCCGTGATGGGGCAAGGGATAGAAAGCTCGAACCTGTCCGATAGCAGAATCAGCACAGTCTTAAAACCTGCTCACTCCTTCTGGAGGGGCCATGGGGCAAAATGAGCCTGTTCCCACATACAGGGGGCTGTTACCCCTTTATCTCTCCTGAATGAAAGTATGAGCTCTCTCAGACACAAGTTATCACCCCTGCACACACATTGAATGAATATGGTATGGATCTATAGATCGAGAAAACTGGAGTGACAATTCAGAGTGTTTTAACAGAAATATAATTGTCTTCCCAGATGGGAGACTGACTCCATTAATATACATGGGGTCACTGAGATGACCAAGAGTGAAACTGTACGTTCAGTTGTGAGATTACCAGCAACGGGTGGTACTATGCTCCAAGGAGTGAGGTGCCCACTCAACACATCACACTGTTTAAAGGTGTGAGACCCATCCTGAATGCTTGCCCAAAGAGCCTTGGCCAGAGTTTCACACTGAAGAAGTGAGCATGTGATCCGGGGTCTGCAGCCCACACACACGCAGGGGATTCCCATGCTCCCACTTGCGAGATTTGCACCAAATTAGTGAGATTGTGCTCCAAGGTAGGAGGCACACGCACAGTCTTTGCTCTGACGTTTGACAAACTCACAGGATGGGACGGAATTTCGTTCTCCCATCCTAGTTGTGTTGCACTGCCATTTGAGGGCCACTACAACCTGGATGATTATAGAGGGGTGGAGAAGGGGCAGTGATGGCCTACTGAAATGCAACTCTAAGGCTTAAATCTCCTTCTTACTTGACTTTAGTATATGCAGTGCATGCTAGCCAATGTGTCCACTGTTCTGCGCTGTGCGCGCCTCCACCCCCCCCAAGCGCGCCGTTGCACCAAGTTGGTGACTACATGCAAATTTGCGGTCCTATGACTGCCAGTGATGTCACTTCCTGTATTTGCCCCCCCCCCCCCGGAAAATTCATAAGTCGGCTCCCCTGGATGTGGTACACTGGGGGGTCAGCATCCCATATCCCCAGCAGCATGTGAGAGATAGTGACAGGCGGCTCTTATGCCAGGAAGACAGCTCAGTGGGTTAGGCGCTCGCGGCTGCGATCTACGTGTGTTGTGCAGGTCGCATGTTTGAATGCTGACAAAGCCAACTCAGCCTTTCATTCTTGCAAGGTTAATAAGCGAGTACCCATTTCTGTTGGGTAATAATAACTATGTTAAGAGCTACATAAATAACCGATTATTGTCATCAATAACCTTCTGTATGTGTCGGATGCAGCAATTTGGACTCTTCCACAGGCAACCAATCGGGCCCAGTCTAGGCTCATGCCCGCTCAATGGGCGACGCCTGACATTATTCATTGGTAGCGCCTGGCCTGCGGAAAGCGCTATAAATGTGCCATTTGCCCACCGTGCCGGGCCCAGAGCGAGACAAGCCAGTCCCTCGGACACGATGGCCGGGGCCACACTGGTCCACTATAGGCGGTGCATTGCCCTGACGAACCAGACACCTCCACCCGCACATGATGTGGAATAAAGCGCGGTGCAAGGCCACTGCACGGGCTTCAGTGCGCTACGCGTCTTTCTCTCTGACAAGGTTTTTAGAATCCAACCCAGTTCAATCTCATTATGTGCATACTTTTAAGGGGTGCTGGGGGACGCTTTGGCGCGCCTCTGTTTCAAGCAACCGAACAAAAACGAGGAAGATGAAAGCAGGCGCACAGACAGTGCGGGCTGTACAATCCTGGCTGCCAGTTCCGACTTTCATCAGACTCTGCTCGGAGAGCCGCTTCAATTTACCAAGAATAACAAAAAAAAACGAAGGCCCAGAAGCAAATGGGGAGACAACGACAGACAGGGCCGATTAATGTCTCCTTGCGAATGCCCCGGCGAGGCGAAGTAGCCAATGGGCGAGCGCCTCTGCTGCGCCTGTCAGGGGATTACAATCAGTGACCCATTTATGTTCCTTGCAGGCGGGCCTGGCACGTGGAGGGGCGAGTGGGGGGGGGGGGGGGCTCGAATAAGGAACCCGCCCTCCACACTTCTCCATCCAGGGCAGGATTCCTGGGCAGCAGAGAGCCACTGTCCAAGGGCCTAATCCCGTGCACGTGCCGACGAGGGGAGGGGAAGGGTGAGGGCGGATCGGAGCCACATCTGTCCAACGCGAGGGGAGGGCGAACACGTCTCATGCTTGGCAGGGCCACTAATCCGCACAGAAGCAGTACAAAGGACTTCATGATTTTAGAAATACTTAGGCACTAAAGCCCGGCAAACACTCGGGTCACACAAAATCATACAGTGTCGGTCCTTGGCAGCAGAGCCCGCTGCCAAGGTCAAATGCCCTCAGAGAGCAGCGCTAGCTCTCAGGTGGGGAATGAGGGTGGGGTCACAGCTGCGGTCCATGGGTAGCAGCGCTATCTCAGGTGGGGAATGAGGGTGGCCTCACAGCCGCAGTCCATGGGCAGCAGCGCTATCTCTCACGGGGGCAATGAGAGTGGCCTCACAGCCGCAGTCCATGGGCAGCAGCGCTATCTCTCAGGTGGGGAATGAGGTCGGCCTCACAGCCGCGGTCCATGCGCAACAGCGCTATCTCTCAGGTGGGGAATGAGGGTGGGGTCACAGCTGCGGTCCATGGGTAGCAGCGCTATCTCAGGTGGGGAATGAGGGTGGCCTCACAGCCGCAGTCCATGGGCAGCAGCGCTATCTCTCACGGGGGCAATGAGAGTGGCCTCACAGCCGCAGTCCATGGGCAGCAGCGCTATCTCTCAGGTGGGGAATGAGGGTGGGCTCACAGCCGCAGTCCATGGGCAGCAGCGCTATCTCTCAGGTGGGGCAATGAGGGTGGGCTCACAGCCGCAGTCCATGGGCAGCAGCGCTATCTCTCAGGTGGGGAATGAGGGTAGAACTTCCTGACAGCCGCAGTCCATGGGCAGCAGCGCCATCTCTCACAGGGGGGGGGGTGAGGGTGGCCTCACAGCCGCGGTCCTTGCGAGTATTTAAAACGTGCAAGTGCAGCTCTCAGATGAAAGACTGAGTCCTCCATTCCGGATCAGAGCCTGCAACCTACAGATCACATCAGCGAGCGCTTAACCCACTGAGCCATCTTAGCGATGTCACTGCTGTAACAAGCACAGAGAGGAGCAGCAGAGAGACCATTCAGTTGCATGAAACATATGAGAGGGAGTGGAGCTGATTGACACATTGAGGGAGACCGACATGTGCAGGACAGACAGTGGGATGGGGGGTGAACCAACGAGAGAGGGGCTGTTAGGAATCGGACTGGCGTGGCCTCCGCCCCCTCGAGTGCTTATCCCTTACATGGAGATGCACAGGAGTCAAGTTCTACAAATTAAAGGGGGCGGACTCAGCAACAAACGCAATGGGACGTGACGTCGCCAGAAATTAGCATATCAAGGTGAAATATGCACATTTCATTAAATTAGCTTTGCATAATCACCCAAATGGAACAGGACAAATGGTATTTGCCTTTCATAAAATCTACACGCACAAAGCCAAGGCAGGATATTCTCCTCTAATAGTGTTTTTGCAAACGTTTAAAAGGTGTCCATGTTTTACACTACAAGAACCAACACAAATGTTTTCCCCGGAGCTTGCAGTACCGATATGGGATATTTCCCCTTTAGTTTGTTATTTTTCATCAGGTTATATAGTGCAGTGTTGAAGTGTCCGGCCTGCAAACCTGGGGACTGTGGTTTGATCCCCAAGGTTGGCTTTAGTTTGCAAATTCAAACATTCCCCCGCGTGGAGCCTGGACTTGAGCCCTGGTCAGGTACAGCCAGGAATCTAGCACAGCGCAGAACCCGTGCGTGGGAACGTTGTTAAGGATCGCCTGTAAGTTCACTCCTGCCAAAATAAAGCAATGACGGCCTTCTTCTACTGGCATACACAGGGCCCGATTCACAGAACGTTTTCCTATGGGATTGCGTCATTATAAAACACTTCCGTGAATCAGACCCAAACTCTATTCTTGGGTAACAGGATTGAGTGGAGGGTAGGGGGGCAGGGGCAGGGGGGGGCGTTCACGATGGAGAGAGTGGGTTGGAGGTAGCCTGCTCAAGTAGTGAAATCAGTGTGTCCAAAATTGGCTGCTGAAAGGGTCATGAGCGGACTGTCGCCGATATGCCGGTGGCTGTCCCGACTCCACGTAGGCCTCGGTGGCCACTGCTGTTAGCTCTGATGCCCGCCGGCCCAGATAGCTACTAGCTAGCCTCCCATGTTCTAAAATATAGGAAGGTGTTTGGACGAGGCAGGTTACCCGCGGGGAGGAAGGCGGGTCATAAGCTGGCTTCAAGTGCAAAGGATGGGGTGCGCCGCCCGCATAAGAGGGCCGTTACTGGCGCCAGCTGGGTTGCACGGCTCAAAAATGGAAGGGCTGTCAGCAGTCCATTTAAAAGCAGCATGTGAAACCTAAACACATCTTGTTGGCGCACTGTAGATTTTCCGAATTCCCCCGCCCACCCACGCCTACATGTTTACCTCAATTTAAATGTTCTTTTAAAGCTGGTTGTTTTCATGCCGGGGCTGCTGCAGGATTGTGGCGGCAGAGATGGAGAGTGCCACAAGAAAAATCCTGCCAGGAATCACGAGGCTACTGTATAGCCTGGTCTTGTCCAAATCCAGGCCTCGAGAGCCAGATCCACGTCGGGTTTTCAGGGCACCCCTCATTAATATTCATGACAAACATTTGCATACAATGATTCTAAATATATGCACATTGTTCATCATGAATATTAATGAGGGATGTCCTGAAAACCCATAAGGATCCCGGCCCTCAATGCCAGGAGTTGGACAACCCTGACATAGCCACAAGCTTAGAACAACGGCGCTCAGGGGTGCAAGAGTGCCGAGGGGGGCCTGGGAGTCCTTCCATCCTTCAAATCTGGGGTGGGGAATGACTGCAAAATTCAACAGGTGGAAAAGTAAGTGCATAGAGACGGACGAATAGGAAGTCGCCTGGAGACCTGCTCCACCCCCATTAGGATTAAGTATTTATTCCTAACGTGGGGGTACAGCTAGGACCCCAGCTCAGTGCAACCGCAGGCTATGATGTTGGTACGGATTACCAGCAAGTGAACACAGGCCAGGGCTGGGAAGGGGCGCCATGGGGCAATTGCCCCACAGGATTGGCTGGGCTGTTGCTCCCTGAGCCAAACCTACACGAAACAGAGAAGCCACTTTTGAACCCAGCCTTCACTGGAGAGAACCGACTGGTTCATGGGCAGGATTGGCTTTCAGGCTAGTGGGGAGATTGACTCGTGTTGAATTCTGCAATGTTGCAAATGAGTCAGGTTGGTCCCCACATGTGGGGCCTGTTCTGCGAGTGGGAGAAACGTGATGTGGCAGGCGCACGTTCACACCACCCACCCATTTGAATGTCGCATTCCCTGACCCTTGGGAATAACATCTTTGTAGATAAACTGTTTGTTGGTTCTAAAACTGAAGATGGAACAGGAGAAGACGAAGGGAAGTCTAAATTGAGAAACTTCGGGAGCAGGAATCCAGGGCTTAAATCCATGCTTTCCACACTTCACGCATGTGATGCTGAGCAAATCACTTTACCTCCCTGTGCTTTATTTTCCAGGAACACCCAGCAATGCTTTAGGTCGGTAGGGAAGTATGACGCATCAACTTCCGGGGCACCAGTGGTCCAGGGACGAATATCGGTTTCTAAACCATCAATCAGCCCCACACTTCTAGTACACTGGAAGGGATCGTACAGATTACGTAAGTAAATTATAAACCTCTGTGCCCAATTTTGGTACCGTGGATGGAACGACAGGCTTATCTCAAGGTCGTGGATCATTAGTTAGTAGCAACAATGCAATTATTAACCAATGATAAAAGGGACTTTCCTGTTAAAGTAGATATTTTTATACAACCTTATTATTATCACAACAGACAGTTCTAGCAACACTACAAAACACAACCCACCCTGTAAAGGAACACAGCGGACAGTCAGTTTCAAGGAAGGAAAAGGGCTGCACTCTGGATACTGACAGGAGGGTAGCCGGTACAGTAAATAATCGCAACAGTTCAAAGATACTTGGTTTCAACACAAAGGGAGCAATGGGACGTGAAATGTCACTAGGGGCCTTCGGATAAGGACCAGGGGGACAGAACCAGAATGTACCTAGTGCTTGTAGAAGTACTTGGTGCTCGAGAGGGTTGCGTCGGCTTCAGGGCACTTTGCAGCGTTTGCGACAGATTCAAGATGGGAGATAGCTGCAGGGTATCAGGCCACAGGCAGTTCAGCGAGCGAGGCTGGACGGACGGGCGACACATGGACAAATTCCTCTTCTAATGTGTATTTCAGCTTTTTACCACTGGTTAAATCCCTCAACAACACTACGGAAGACTGTGTGCTTCCCGTCTTTGTTCTGCGCCTGACCAGAGCCTCTTGCCTGGTCAGGTGCATACCTCGTCACTTCCAGCTACCGGGTCCTGCTTCCGCTTCGCCACCATTGGCTCTGCGGCTTCGCGTTGCTCGCCCCCTCCAGGACGTGTGTATCAAGGAATCTCCTCCCTCCGTCGTAGTCGCACACTACATAGGAGGTCTTTCCCCATTCACAGTTCTTACTGGGTTTAAATACATCATCACAATCGAAAACGTTGTCTCCTCCTTCCTTGACGGCAGCATTCAGATGAAAGTCAGCATTACCTGCAGCCAACTGGGTGGAAGGAGGATCACTGGTAGTTGCCGTCAAAACATAAGAACAAACAGGTTTTGAGTCCCACGTTGGTGGATAATGTAGTCCGTTCAGGGAGTTCCTCACTGGAATGGGAGTCCTTGCTCCAGAGAGGGGAGTCGCTCCCAGTGGGGTTCCACTTGCCCAGACCCCTACGGAGGGTCTTGCATAGTGGGCTCACCGCCCGAGCCTCACCGAGGATGGTTCCCCTCTGGAGAGAAGGGACAAATCGTCCAGATTCGTCACAGCTCGTAGAGCTAATCTAGAACCCCTGGCTCGGCTTTACCAAGGAATGTTCAAGCTTCACCACCTGCCTGAATTGGTTTGAAATGAAAGAGGGGATGGGATGGAGATCTATCCTGCTGTCAAATTGCAAAGGGGGTGCCAGGACAGCCGGCTGAAATCCCAGATTTAGGAAACAAGGAGGAGGTTCCCATGCTCACCCAGGAACTGGCGAGTAAATGAAGGGCAACAGGGAGAGGTTCCTGCTGGGTGCATACGATTGTAGTCTTCACTGTCAAGTGTCTGGATAAATCCAAAGAACACTATGAATAAGGAGTGGTTTATTTCACTCAGATCAATTTCCTCATACATTATTGAAATGAATCGATGTTATTTGGTGGGATACTGCCAGTCCTGTGCACGAGGGAGCATCGAGAGATTTACAGAGATCCGTTGTGCTTAAAAATTACTTGTCAAGCACAGCCATCATTGAGTGACGACTCAAAAGGGAAAGAACATCTTCAGCTACAAGAGCATCAGTCAGATCTAGTATATTCCTACATGAGTCAATTACTATTTTCCTGCAGGTTTCGACCACAGAGCAGGTACAGCGACTTTGATAAGGTCCTCTCGCAAATAGAGGAATCAATGCTGTTGGGTAGTATATGCCCAGTCCTGTAGATTAAGGAACACAGAGACAAGATATTCTGTACATTACTTCTGCTATGCAACATAAAAGCAGAAGACCATTACGTTAAATGGAGCCCGCTAAGGTTCGGCTTAGTAGATTGATATTGATTGGTTATTTATAATTCGCCAGAGGTTTCCAAGCACGGACCAGGGGAATCGAACCTGTGGTGCTCCATGTCATCTTGCTTCCAAGGCGAGCACGTTGCCCCTGAGCTATCCTCCAGAGACATAAAGGAAATACTACAGTAAACCCTGTACAATTTTAGGCTGCTATTATTTACTGCACCCAACACCCTTTTGCACCCATCTCTCGCCTCTAAAAACACTGGGAGATACTGTGGTACGTTCTCTCTCTGGGCACAGAATGATGCTGATGGATTCAGTGCCATGAGAAACTGCTGAAGGAAAATACTCCTATACAAACAGATGCAAATGAACTCATGGGCAGGTCTCTGTCTTTCTGTAGAATGCACAATAATGTATGAGAAAAATGACCTAGGAGGGAAATAAACCACTCCTTTTATTTCGATACCCAGTTCATAGTGTTCTTTGGATTTATTCGGACACTTGACAATTAAGAATAAAATAATATGCCGCCACCAGAACCCTCTTCCGGCTGCCCTCAAGTCTCACATTTCCCATTTTACCAAATTAGATCACCTGGTGAAATAATTGTGCAACATTTAGTGTATAGGGAAAAATACATGGGGGCCAGCTCTCTATATATACAAACACAAAAATAACTACAAGATATCCTGTATCCTATGGAAAGCTATGTCAATGATGTTGAATATATATATGTATGTACAGTAGGACAGAGTGACCTCTGAACGGGCCCATGGGATCAGAGCTCGCCCTCAAGTACTTAAAGACGAGATAGCTGCACCTTGAGGAGGATGGGGTGCAGGATTCTCTTACTCCAACACCAATCAATAAGGACAAGTCAATGGTTTGGCAAAGGGAAGTCCGTTTAATGACAAGTACAAAAAATGGGGAAAAACATGGAAATCAGCAGTGATGCGATCGCCCGTCTCGCTTCAACTTCCAAATTCTTCATGCAAACAGTAACTTTTATAGCAAATTCTCATCATCACTGACGTGTAAAACTCAAAAGTTTGACATGCAATTCTATTGGTTGGAAAAGGTAACTTAAGTATAGGTGCTATATCTGTATATGGTAACAGAGTGTGAGGATTGGATAACTTGTCGGGTGGGCGTCTACGCCCATCCCTCTACATCACTCGTGATAGACGTCACTACAAGTACAACGTCTCATTGGTTCTACTAGCTATAGGACCCTAGATTATTTGGTCCATTGTGATTGGGTGGGTTACACCCCTAGGCATACATCTCTACTTTAATTAGCAGCATGCAGAACGGACACCCAGATGTGGAGTTCCCCAGGATTCACCCTGGCTCCCTTCCATCAATCAGCACTTTAGGGCTATGTGTCAATTAGTTGTCTAAAGTTGGCCTCGAAACTGTAGCTTCTTATCAGAAAAAGTTATGGTATCCTCTGGTTTGGGCGACATCAGACGATGGTACCTCTTCGCATTTGGCTGATCACGTGTCAGTTCACTGTGAATCTGCTTAATTCTCCCTCAATTTGTGTATTTGATTCTTCCTTTAGCCCTGCCACCTGCCAGGTCTCCTTATCTAAACCTTCACGGGACAGGCTTCTATGCTCTTAAGTTTCATTTCTTCAAAGTTGCCGCTCTCCTCCCTCCCTGGAGTTGACCTCGAATTCCTGGGCATGAGCCGCTTCTTACTGAGTTTGCTTTAAGTGTGGGCACAGTATGCCATACTCGTCAGAGCCACATACATAACAAGTTCCAGTATGATATTGTATGGACATGGGGCACATACAAAAACAGGCATATGTGCCGTTACATAGAGGAGCACCACATAGACGCCATTAACCAACAGGGTGGTGACTTGCGCAGCACACAAATCATTGATGCACACTATCAGAGCATTGATTTGCCATGGACTGTCTGCAGGGTGACACAATGAAACATGCTTTCCTAATCAAGACGCCAAGTCACATTGAGGTGCCACCATCTGGTGTGCGCGCTAGGCAGTAGTTGGCTTGTTAAGAAAATGAAGAGCTTTGATACTAAGCAAATGCATTTAGTCCATGTCCCAAAGCAGCCACTAGAAAAACTACACTTATTTGAAAATAAAAAGGTTTAGTGTATCAAATAAAAAGTCATGAAAATAAAGAACATAGTTTAAAACATTTTCTGTGTGGCACCTTAATTCTCTTGGAAGAATGCGTATATTTGGCCAGCTAACTGATGCTTTGTGCTGGCCTTCAGAACAAAAATTCCCCAAGTTCAGTTCTTAACACTGAAATGTTAAGCACATATTGTGCAAAAACGATGGCTTGTTAAATGAGCCATCACTTAAGCAATAAGATCTTCGCTAGGGCACTATTACCATATCGGGTAATGCCCCGGGGCCCATAGTTACAGGCCCGAGCAAAGCGAGAGCCTTAACCAAGGCCCCGGAGCATTACCTGATGCGGTAATGCGTTCCCGGCAGGGGGCTTAATGTGGCAATAAGGCCCTCGGCGGCAGGCCAATAAGGCCCTCGGCGGCGGGCCAATACCACCCCAGGTAATGCCCCCGGGGCCATAGTTACAGGCCCGAGTGTAGCGAGGGCCTTAACGAAGCCCCGGGTGCAGTACCATGGGCGGTAACGGCCCGCCGCTGAGGGTCTTATTGCCATTAGTACACCGGTCTGTTAGACCAGGGTACTAATGGCATATTTTTTCTGTTTCGCGCATTTCGAAACAAAAGAAATAAAGTGAAAAAAATGGCCGCCGAGAAAGGGAAAACGTAGTCAGTTTTCCCTTTCGATGGTGGCCATCGGGAGCGGACGCGCTGGGAACAGAAGTGTTTCTAGCGCGTTCCCTCCCAAGACCAAAAGAAAAACAAGAAGGTAAGTGGGGTTGGGAGGGTCGAAGGGAGGGGAAGTAAGAAAAAAAAAATAAACAAACCTACCGCGGTCTCCGGCGGGGGACGATGGAAGCGTGGAGGCTTTGAGCGGGGATGGCCCTGCTCCGAGTCGCCACACAGCTGGAGATTTCCATCATCCCCCGCCGGCGACCGCGAGATAGAAGGTAAGTGGGGGGGGGGTGTGAGGAGGGAGGAAAGGGGAAAAACATTTTAAAAAATAAAGTCTTACCTAAGTCCCCGGCGGAGTACGAAGGAAGCCTCCAGCCATGGGGAGGCTTGGAGTGGGAATTGCCCCGTTTCGAGCCTCCTCATTGGCTGAGGGGCTGCCACGCCCCTCGCCGGGAACAGAGTACCCGGCACGCACGGCGTACAAGGGAATACCGTGTGGCATGGCTCGCAAATTAGCCAATCACCACGCTGTATTCCCGTTGGGCCGCACGTGCCGGGTACTAATGCTATTAGTACCCTAGCCCGTTAGACCCAAGTACTAATAATGTCTTTCTTTTAGTTGCAAAACAGCAGCGTTTCGAACTGAAAAAAAAGAAAAGAAAAAAAAAAGAAAAGATGCCCGCTGTAGAACGGGGGGGAAGGGACTACATGCAGTACCTTCTCCCTTTCCATGGTGGCCAGACGTTAGAGAAAGACAGAGCGACACGGCTGCGCCCAGTATTCTATCACGCTGGTAAGGATCCGGCAAGGGCCAAATAGATAGTTTGTAACAATCTGATTGTCCCTCACTGAGTACTATTTTTACAAAACCCCCACTTTGAAGGATGTGTCAACAAAAAGGCAAGGGGCACAGGGCGTGTGTCTCCAGAACACCTCAGAGGCTGCATTCACAAAATGCATTTTCTGCGGCAGCAAGTTTGGGTTTGACCCTTCGTGCGGGTCACCCGCTAGCAACCAGCTATTTAGGTGTGCCCGACAGTCGCCCGCCCCAGGAAAGGGGTCCGTAAAAACTCCTCGAGCCTGACCTTTGCACGCATGCGCGGGTGTGATGCGCAGGCTCCGTGTGGCCGGCAGCCCGTGCATGCACCCAAAGGGCTTGGTCAAAGGCGGTGTTCACAAATCCACGGAGCAGGGCCCGGCTCCCCCAGGACCCAGGAATGAGAAATCACTCTTAAGTACTAACTCAAAGGCAATGCGCCCGCGTCCCCTGGGCCACGAGAACTGGCCGCGGCATCGATTAAACATCCGGGTCAATTACCTGAAGGAAACAAAAACCTAGAGAGCAAATCAATAGGCGGGACATCACTTCACCTGTGCCCCTGCCCTGCTGAATCACACACACAAGGCTGCAAAATAAAAGCGCGTGCGTTTGCCTCTCATTGCCCGCGGGCATCCGCCTCGCCATTCACTAGCCTGTGGATGTTGGCGTACCCCTTCCAGAGCTCGTGGGGGAGAGCCTAGGGTGCACTAGAGTGCTGCTAGCCCGTCCCTGGCAATGTTCGGCTGTGCTGATGCCCCTCCACATTGCCCAGGAGTGCTGGCGCCGCCTCTACGTTACCCATAAGCATTTAATCTGCCCCCCCCATTCCTTGGTAGAGTAAATGATAGGTACAGGGCAGTGTACAGCCCACACTCACAAGCAGTGCTGGAGAAGGGCCTACGCTGAGGGGCACATGGGGGCAGAGGGCAAGTGCTTCTGGGCTGCCTGGAGGGAGGTATGGACTGGCCTATACTGAACTCTGGGGATTTCCCTGTAGGCCCCTGCTCCACGGGACCTTTCTGTGCGGCATTTCCAAAGGTTACCATAGTAAAAGGGCTGGGCTTGCTGAAAATGTCTAATATGGGGCCACTTTGAACATCATTTCCATAGCCTCTTGTTTCCCAGTCCACCCCCTGACCATTGCCCATTACACAGTGGAGAGGTGGTGCCAATCTTCTTCCATGCTATTCGGAGGAGAGCACGCACAAAGGACGCTAGGGAGGTGCCAACATTCACGAGCAATGGAAAAAGTGTAACAGCACTTAAGGGCAATGGACAGAGGAGGTGTAAAGTGCTGCACGCAAGCAACCAACATAGGCACTGCATGTAGGCAACGGAGAGGGGGTGATGACATAGGTACTGGATGGGAGCCAGCAGCAGTCAAACACGCAATGCAAGGGAGGGCAACAACATTCCAGAGCAATGCAAGACATGTAACAGCACTTATGGGCAATGGAGAGGAGGTGTAACGTGCTATACAAGCAATCAACAAAACTATTGCATGTAGGCAATTGAGAGGGTGTGAAAACATAGGTAATGGATGGGAGGCAGTAGAAGTCACACACACACACAATGCAAAAGATGTGTCAGTATTCAGGAGCAATGTAAGAAATGTAAAAGCACTTATGGGCAATGGAGAGGAGGTGTAAAGTGCTACACAAGCAACCAACATAATCAGAGGGGGTGATAACATAGTTAATGGATCGGAGGCAGCAGCAGTTATACACACACAATGTAATGGGAGCGACAACAGTCATGGGGAATGTGCTAGATTTCATGGGCAATGAAGTAGATGTGCAGAATGGGCAATGGGAAGGGGGCACCATTGCTCCAAGGCCCCAAAAAAATGAAATGGCAGAAATGCACTATACAAAAACATTTTAGATCACATTAATTTATATTTAAAGGCAATACACACAAGTTGGCAATATGAGTAATAAAGGTGGAGTTGCCAACTTACATTGGCAATGGAGGCCAGTTGCCTCTAGTCCTGGTCAATGAAGCCCGCGTGGCAGCATGGTAAGCAATGAAGCCCAGGCGGCAGCATGGTAAGCAATGAAGCCCAGGCGGCAGCATGGTTAAGCAATGAAGCCCACGCGCCAGCATGGTTAAGCAATGAAGCCCACGCGCCAGCATGGTTAAGCAATGAAGCCCAGGCGGCAGCATGGTTAAGCAATGAAGCCCAGGCGGCAGCATGGTTAAGCAATGAAGCCCAGGCGCCAGCATGGTTAAGCAATGAAGCCCAGGCGCCAGCATGGTTAAGCAATGAAGCCCAGGCGCCGGCCTGGTTAAGCAATGAAGCCCAGGCGCCGGCATGGTTAAGCAATGAAGCCCAGGCGCCGGCATGGTTAAGCAATGAAGCCCAGGCACCGGCATGGTTAAGCAATGAAGCCCAGGCACCGGCATGGTTAAGCAATGAAGCCCAGGCGCCGGCATGGTTAAGCAATGAAGCCCAGGCGCCGGCATGGTTAAGCAATGAAGCCCAGGCGCCGGCATGGTTAAGCAATGAAGCCCAGGCGCCGGCATGGTTAAGCAATGAAGCCCAGGCGGCGGCATGGTTAAGCAATGAAGCCCAGGCGCCGGCATGGTTAAGCAATGAAGCCCAGGCGGCAGCATGGTTAAGCAATGAAGCCCAGGCGCCAGCATGGTTAAGCAAAGAAGCCCAGGCGCCAGCATGGTTAAGCAATGAAGCCCAGGCGGCAGCATGGTTAAGCAATGAAGCCCAGGCGGCAGCATGGTTAAGCAATGAAGCCCAGGCGCCAGCATGGTTAAGCAATGAAGCCCAGGAGCCAGCATGGTTAAGCAGCGAAGGCGTGGTGCAAGAACCACCTGGGGAAAAAATAACGAGGTAGTGTCGGCAGCCAGTCGGAACCTAGCAATGGAGGGGAGGAGCTACTGTGCAGGGGAGAGAGGTGTGGCGTAAGAAGCACCACACACAGGAGAACATGGGACAACTTTAAGGGGCAATGAAGGGGGCGGAGGGGTGTGCGCACCGACAATACTGAACGAGCATTATGACAGGCACTGGAAAGAAACTGCAAGCACTAGATACATGAATGGGAAAGCGCCGAGAAGCAGGTCTCAGACCTGTCCCCCCTTATTTTCATTTGAGTCTTTTCCAGTAATTTTGGATGAAAAACAAGAAAACTTAGAATGATGCTGCCAACACGTTTGGATTGTTTGGAATTCTACTTGGAATGCGAACTTTCCGATATTGGACCTGCAATTACACTGCATTGCGTGACTAATGTATCAAAGAGTTGGTGAGAGTCATTGCTGGAGTGAGGTCATTGCTGGAATGTCAAACTCTGGGATCCGGTTGAAATGAAACAATGTAATATTTTGTGTCCTGCTGTAGCGGAATGGGATGGGCTGAGGCTCTGAAGTCAGTCTGAGCATATATAGCTGTACTTTCCCCACACTGGCCAAGTGAAAAGACAATTTACTGTCGGTCAGTGCTAAAAGGGGATCCAAGTTTACTGCTGACATATGTTCACAATTCGTTATCCCCGTAAAGCACCTCACACCCCTCCTCATCCCACCGCAACCCCCCCCCCCACAAACCCTCATGTAAAACAGAAGCTGGTGAAACCTTTTACCATGAGTGTTCGTAAAGTCAAAAGCAGCCGGTAAAGGCTAGTTTGACATTGCCGGCCAGGACGAGCCTCTTCACAGATTACAGGATACCGCTAATCATTTGGGAACCTTCTAAGAGAAAGCCTCTACTGTGGGAATTCCTGGATAAGGTCCCATTTCCTATCACGAGAGCTATAGGGTTGTGTTGCTGCCCCTTAGAATCTGACCTTTCCCCTCTAGGAAGGGACCACTCTTGAAATGCAGTTTGTCAAACCTAGCAGTCTTGCTCCGCAATGCTGCTGCGGGAACACCTTTTCCAAAGCTGCAAACCCCAAAGTCTTCCAAAGGCGGCAGGGTCAACCCCCTACTCGTGGCCGACTACTCGAAGGAAAAGTCCCTAAATGCTGCCCGCTAGAGATGAGATTTACTCCCTTCCAGTTTACAGGTGCCCTTGCATCACGGAGCCCGTCTGCATCTGAAACCGTCCATGGCCTACCTTGGTCAAGAAGCGTCATCTCGCATCACGCCATTGACCGGCCATTCGTTAAGAGCCCCTTTAAGCTTGATGGCCCAGTGAAGTCTTTTCTTTAAGAGGCCTATGCCTCTGGGCGCTCCACATCTACACGGTTTGGGGTCCTGCGGTCGGCATAGGGCCTCAGGCCAACTTTCTTCTCTCACCCAGTGTCCCTTAACACAGGATCTTGTACAATTGACTGATGCGGGACCGTCTCGGTGTGGGCAAAAATGGTTTGAGGCTATCCAGTAGGTGAAGATTTGTTGCTGCACAGTGTCCAGAATACAAACATGCGAATCACAGGCTATCCAAGTAACTAAGGAGGTGCAACACAAGACATTTGGATTGTCAACAGTGTTAGGAGCATGACCCGTGTAGCCCTGTGGATATTCTGTACGCTGCCTCTCATTTACAAACATCTCATTCCATTGACCAAGATCCTTCTCAACCATTACAAATTCCTGCAAAGGTGCAGAGAACGCATGACCGAATGTCCAGCTTTTCCATTCACCATCATCAAACCCTCAGATTCTGGACTGCGACTACACAATGTCTGCAAGAGACCAAAACGAAGTCACTGTAATAATTGAAAGACTATTAATCTCCAGCGTCGTTTGGACTAGCAGAAGACTTTGCTACAGTTCTTTTTTTTAGATATCCTTCCAATGGGACATCATCTGCCAAAGTTTGGACGGTGGCAGACCCTCAAAGGGAATTAACAAGTGGGGGCCTGGGAGTCCCTCTGCCGTCCGGGTTACGAGAGCCTTACCCAGAGTCTTTTGCTCACTATCTTTCACAGAGGAGAAACATCTAAAACATATCCGTCTTTGTCCTGCGCAGGGGCATTCCAGCACCGAAATGCAAGGCAATTCTCCTCTGAACAAGAGTACCAACAGCATCCCCAGACACGTGTTTCGGTCTGGTTGAACCTTATCAGTAGGGTGTAGCTGTGCCCTCTAAGAATAGTGAGCAAGGGGTCCACATCTGGATTCCCTAGTAACTTAGGGTGAGACCCAAAGTTACTTCAAATATGCAAACAACAAGGGGGTCCTGAGAGACTCTCTGTCAGACATGAGTCCTGGTTACAAGTGCCTTACCCAGAGTCTTTAGCTCACTATCTTTCACAGAAAAGAAATATCCCAAACATATCAGTTTTTGTCCTGCCCTAGGGCAGTCCAGCACCAAAATGCTCAGCAATTTTCCTCTGAACAAGAGTACCAACAGCAACCCCAGACACATGTTTCGTCTGGTTGGACCTCATCAGTAGGGTGGAGCCGTGCCTCTCTAAGAATAGTGAGCAAGGCATCTACGTCTGGATTCCCCTAGTAACTTAGTGTGAGACCGAAACGTACTTAGCATTTCAGTGCTGGACTGCACTAGAGCAGGACAAAGACTATTTTTTACATAGTTCTCCTCTGTGAAAGATAGTGAGCTAAAGACTCTGGGTAAGGTTCTCGCAACCGGGACTAATGTCTGGCAGAGTGACTCCCAGGAACCCCTTGTTTTTTGCATAATTAAGTAACTTTAGGTCTCAACCTAAGTTACGAAGGGAATCCAGATGTGGACCCCTTGCTCATTCTTAGAGAGACACACCTCTACCCTACTGATGAGGTCCAACCAGACGAAACACGTGTCTGGGGTTGCTGTTGCTACTCTTGTTCAGTGGAGAATTGCCTGGCATTTCGGTGCTGGACTGCCCTAGGGCAGGTCAAAGACTGATACGTTTTAGATATTGCTCCTCTGTGAAAGATAGTGAGCTAGAGACTCTGGGTAAGGCTCTCGTAAAGTGGACTAATGTCCAGCAGAGGGGCTCCCATGCCCCCCCCTTATTTTTTTAGACCATCAATGGGTCCATCAGATTAGGAGGGTGTCCGGGCCACTGTTCAGGGACAGAGAATATCCGAGTCAGAGGCTCAGAGACAGGGGGTCTCAGAGTGGCATTGCTTCATAAATGTCTGCAGGCATTCCTTGTACCAGAGTCCATTACACGAGAATGCCCCCTGGGTTGAAGCCTCCTAGATTGGGATGGCCTCAGAGTGGTATTACCTCATATTAGGAGTCTGATCTCAGAAGACCATTAAAATAGAAGGGTCTCTGGGTCAGAGCCCCTTATACTGAGGATCCCAAAGTCAAATCCTCTTAGAGTAAGATCTTACCAAGTCACCCAGTCTAGGAGGTTAAAAGTCAGAGTCAAAGGATCTTAGACTAGAAGGGTTTACAATGTTAATGTTAAAGGATATTTGTACTGAACACTATCACCACCGGAGTGGTCCCCTGGTGCTCTGGCGGCTCTGAAAGAGGGAGGGGGGGGGGGTGAATTAGTGGGAATAAGCTGGAAAAGTGCAAGAGAGCAGTGATGTGCCGATGGCAGCCTCAACCCGGTGGGTCCGTCGGCTCGGCTTCAGGTGTTTTACGGTCAGTAGTCATTGTGTGCTGTTGTGCAAGTCTATGTGTGGTTTGTTTTGTTGTTGCAGTGTAGTGAAGTTTGTGCGGATTGCTGCGTTTTAGGCTTGTGGTTGTGTTTGGTTAGAGTTTAAGAAATGTATGTAGAGTGATGAAATTGTTAGTGGATTGGTTAGTTGGCATTTCTGTCCTTACAGTTATGTCTATGTCTGATGTTTGCTATCATTCACTATTCCATCGTTGCTCATTTTTAATAATCTGTCTAGATTTGAGGCAGGCTAGTGATCACGATTCCAAACAAGTGTTGCACTTACCATCATTCACAGTTTCATCCAAGTGTGGCACATGTTAAATTCACATTTCTATCTAGATGCGACGCAGGCTAAAGTTAAGAATTCCATCCAGGTGTGGCACATGTTAACATTGTTACACCTGTCTAAAGATGGCGCGGGCTAATCTTAAAATTTCTGTATAGGTGTGGCACTTGTTAACATTGGCTAGTGTGTTAGTGTGCAATGCAATGCAACATTTACAGTCGGGCCAAGAATGGAATTAGGCTTGTGGTCACAAATCCCTCTATGAATGCATGGCGTAATTCTATGGCAGTCTACGTTATGGAGAGGTGAGGTAGAGTGGCGAGGGCTTTCTGGAGTAGAGTAATTGCTCTACACCCCACCCATGCCACTCTTAGTTTTGTTGGTGTCTGTTGGCTGCTGGCTTCCTTTGCTTCCCCTGCGGACATCTGCAGACACGCCTTGGAGCCGCTACTGTAGGAGCCGCCCTTTGCCTCAGGGCCCTTAGCCGAGGGGGCTGCCGGGCAGAGGGCTGCCCTGGGAAGGTCAGTTATGACCAGGTGGATGCACCAATCAGGGGAGGTGGGCGGGTTGGAGGGGGAGGGTGGGACGGTGAAAAGGCCAGACACAAAGGACTACACCCCACAGACTGCACCCTTTGGATGCAGCTTATAACAGAAAAAACAGGCTCAGAAGCCAAAAGAAACACTAGACAGACACCAGATTAGCACACAGTGCTCACCAAAAAATATAAATACATAAATGATTAAATACATTATTTTAAAATATATATATATATATATTAGAAAAAACACTCACACCACTCCAAAAGAGTGCATAAGGCATGCCAAAAACGGATTACAATCATTGTGAAACTACCCACTCAGAATCAACCAGCCCCAATAGCGCCCAGATTCTGAGACCTTGTTCATCTAAGTAACCCACCCCAGGAATGTTTCTGGATCAGCAGTTCCTCAAAGGAGTTAACAGTTGGACTCGACGGGTTAGAACAACCCAATACTATTATTAGAGTAACAGACTGGGAGGGTGTCTGTGTCGACTTTCCTCCAGATAGGAGAGTGCAAGGTCATCACAGGCTAAAGTGTACCATTGGAAGGACCAACCAGACATGGATACTTTCAGAGAAACTCCTAGAGGGTCAGCCTCATTTTCATCAAGCATAGGATGTGTCAAGGCTCCTCGCACTGGACGGGAGTCAGCAACACCCCAAAATGCATCACGGCAACAATTGGAACCAGAGTCTCAAATAACACTCCGGAGGCGCAAAAGTTTGCATTATTCTAATCTAGGAACTTAGTAAGCTAATAATGTTTAAGACATAGAACGGATCACTGAACATAGACTGTTGTGCTTTGAAGGGGTGTGGACCACTGGGCTCAACCTTTGAGTGTGCGGGGGGCTGGGACGGGAATTGGATTATAATTTTGGGCATGTGGGTGCCCATTGAAGTTTATGGATGGGTATAGGTCTGGCCGTGTGAATGAACCGACTCTACGGAAGACAAAACCAGCAAAAACCCTGGGCAGAACGGTCTGGTGAGAAGGCGAACCCATCATTTGAAAATGGCCCAGCGGTAAAGATCTCCAAGCAGCGATATACCCCTTTATAGTGGTAGAATAAGACCATCAGGACAATTAAAGAGTTCTTGCTTGGAGAAGAATCCATAAAAAGCTCCCTGATGCCCAAGAGCTATATTCTGTACAACTGTGCCCTCAATCCCCAGCACAAAAGGAGCTACAATCGTCACAACACTGTTGGCAATATTGCAGGTCCTGTGCTGAATGGTAATAAGGTGCTAGTGTGTGCGAGGAACACCACTGCCATTTATTTATTTAATTGTTCATTTATAATGCGCTTAATACAGTGCAATAGTTTCTAAGCACTGTATCGGGATTCGAACCTGTGTGGCTCTTCATTGTCTTGCTTCCAAGATAAACACGATGCCCCAGGGCTATCCTTCCACAAAGATCCCCTTATTATCCCGAATTCTGCTCCTTACTTCAAACACCACTGAGGGATGATGTCTATAGGTTTATTTATTTTAATGTTTTGAAAATACGCCTCTCTCCTCTAGGGCTCAGGTCGTTGTCTCATTAACCAGGAGTTTTGGGTAATTTTCCACCTCAGCTTGTTAAAATGCGTCCCCTTTTCTCCAGATGCGAACGCACAGTAGGAGGATAGCTCAGGGGCAACAGGCTCTCCTTGGGAACCAGACCAAGCACTGCCATCCCCGGCCTAATGCTTAGAAGCTTGAGGAGTCTGGCATTACGGGTGATATAAATCAACACTAGAAATAAAACGGGGCAGGCCTGACGAAACAAGGAATTCGTAACTAATTTATTTTGCCATGTGCAACGTAGTAATCAAACATATCATTCATTCTTTTGTTCAAGACAAGGACCACTTTTGTTACTGCAGCGCCTTGAAGTGCCTTTGATTCCCCATGTGCCAGGCTCAACCAAACATGAATGCCGACCAGCGAGCAATTATATATATATTTAACTTTCTCTGTAGCTAAACTGCACTACATTACGGAGTTGGGGGGAGTCTTAGGCATGGGGGGCCCAGCATCGATGAACCCTGAAGCTATGATTTTCTCGTTTAATAAAGTTAACGTTTGCGAGGAGCTGTAGAGACTTGTTTATTTATTTTTGACATTTGTATAGCGCACACAAACCCGAGGGCATCAGCGCGCTTTAACCAGTTACATGGGTCCAATTTGGGCAAGGCACAGCGCCGTACGAGAACATTTCAGGCATTTCAGTTGTGGTGAACAGTTCAAAGGTCATAGGTTAAGGTATAGGCATAGGCACAGAGGATGCAGTTGCATGCAAGGTAATACAGTTTCAGCTGCTTTCCAACAGCAACTCACATCTATGTGCAGTGGTCCAAGTGTACGAAAAGAAGTAGTGGAACTATGTTCCCTACTGGCCCACCCCCGCTTCCCACAAACCCTATCGCCACTCCTCCTCCCACAGAGAATACAAACCCCCCCCCCAACAAACACCTGCTGTTTAAGGGAATGTTCAGTGACGTGCACTTAAGTTTGAACTTCTTCCTTCACTTATTTTAGAAGTGAGCCCTTATGGAATGTTTTCTTTTTAAAACAGAAGTATAGGAACAGTTAATAAAAAATGTTTAAAGTAGAGGAGCAACACTCCCAACCGCTCCTGCCCACTTGGACCACTGTCTACATATGACCGACCAAGGCTTCATGATAAGCAATAATGTCTTCCTGGGTCACATTCGGACCTTTGATTCTGGGTGTGAAATGCTACAATGTGTGGGGGGGGCAGTCTACAAGTGGTAATAGGGGCCCCATTATCCAGAGAGCAGGATCAGGTGTGCACTGATAGATAACAGGAACTGCTTTCCCCACCCACTCATTTCTTTATTTAAAACTTCTGTAGGGCCGAACATTAAAAAAAACAAGCCCGGAGGCATCAAGGGCCAACATGGACAAGAATACATGAAGACAAATAAAAGGCACAATGCACACAGTCCAAGTAACACAAGGTCCATCATTAGGCAGGGCAAACTAGATCAGGAAAGCTGCCAATCGTCGCAGGCACATAGATCGGGTTTAATTGCCTGTTTAAAAAGTGCCCGAGACTTGCAACCCCCAACATCCAGGGGTAAAGCATTCGAACGTGGAAAGCACCCTAGCCAGTCACAGTCCATTTCGTCTTTGGAACGCGCAACAGGTTGGTATGATATGGTATGATATGATAGTTGATTTATAACACGCTTAATACCCAGAGGTTTCTAAGTGCGGACCGGGGATCGAACCTGTGTTGCTCCATGTTGTCTTGCTTCCAAGGTGAGCACGTTGCCCCTGAGCTATCCTCTCGAGACCTCCTGGTGTTATTGGATCTCAAGGCTTTACGGTTGGATAACAAGGACAGCCTTTCTGATAGATAATCAGGACTAACACCAATGAGGCATTTACGTGCAAGGGTGAGGAGCCGAAAAGAAATTCTTGCTTCCACTGGCAATCAATGAAGCGCTCTTCTGGCTTCTGCAATAAGCCCTCGTCTCCATAGGCCTTTGACAGCGTGAACTGCGCTGTTTTTGATGCCCAGCAATTTGGCAATTTCCTCCTTGCCTATTCCCTGTAGTAAACTGCCACAGTATTCCAATTTGGCCCGACGATAGCTCTGCAACACTAGCACGGCTCTCTTTAGTTAAAAAGAGGCGCAAGTGACGGAGCAATTTATTCTAATAGGAGGAGGTATTTCTTTACATGAGCCTTCAATGCTAATTTCCTGACCGAAATAGACTCCAAGAGTTTTAACCTTTGGTCGTGTAGCGATTGTACAGGGTGCAACACCACAATTCATGTAGGTCGCACCTAATTTCCTTAACCTACCGATTGGACCAGCAATTATCTGTTCAGTTGTGATATAATTTAGAAGCATTAACCACCATCCATTGATGGATTAAGGAATACACCTTTTTTAGATCTTCAGAATCTCTCATAATCACCCAAAAGAGGGATTAAACCCTGCATGTCATCCACATAGTTCATATATGTTATCCCACTTGTGTCCAATAGTTGGTATAGTGGCTTGGAGAAGGTATGATAGAGGCAAGGTGAAAGGCATGACCCTTGAGGAACCTCAAATTGTATATGGACCGCGTCTGCGGAAGCGTCGCTGCTGTACACTCTGGCAGATCGATTGGCCAAGAATTACTTGACCAGTTGGCTCCAGAGGTGGAGAATTCTGTCGAATGTACAAGTCTTTTGACCAGAATGGTATGATCCACTAGATCAAAAGCAGCGGATTAAGTCTAAGAGCATCAAAAGCACAATTTTACCCCACTCCATTGCTTGCAGACTATTGGCATTCTTGGATTTATAAGGGCAAAGGATTTTTAATGTATTGGTGAATTACACCATGCTTTATGCTGGACCCCTCGAGCTTCTAAGCACCAGACCTGGGATCAAACCTATTTTGCATAGCATCGTCTTGTCCCCAAGTTAAGCGCATTGCCCCAGCGCTATCCTCCCAGCTGTTGCTTGCTCACACAAATTCACCTTTGCCCCTCTGCCGGAACAAGGATACACCTAAAGACCAGAGAGTTGGACCTTAAAGTCCCCCACCCTCCCATCGGTGACCATGGACAGCCCTGTCTCGTGCCTCTGCTAAATTGCTAAATTGCCATTTATTTTAAATTAACACCCCCGTTTTGACCCTGCCTATTGGGGAGCTATACACCATTTTCACCCATCGCAGGTACCCTGGTCCCATCCCGTATTCTTTCAAGGCTGCCATCATCCAAGGCCACATTACAGAGTCGAAGGTTTTCAATGCATCTAGCAAGACTACTGCTATTTCGCTTGGGTCGTCCTCTGCCGGTTCTATAATATGGTGGAGCCTCCTGTGGTTATCAGATATGCTTCTACCTGGGACATATCCGGTTTGATCAGGGTGTTTGAGTTTATTTATTACCCGCTTAAGCCTATTCGCCAGCACAGACGTGAGAATTTTACTGTCCTGGTTTAGCATGGATAGTGGTCTGTACGACCCAGCCTGTGCTTGACTTGTCAGGTTTAAGGAGTCGAATAATTACCGCCTCCCTCAGAGATTCCGTCAGTCTCCCTTTCTCGAAGGCCTCGTTTAACATTGCCAGTAGCGGGGGGAGCACTTCTTGTCTATATGTTTTATAGAATTCGCTAGGGAGCCCATCTGTTCCCGGGGCTTTGCTTGTGGGAAGATGTATTACCACTGTCTCCAATTCCTCTATTGTTATTGGGGCATCCAGGTTCTCCCAGTCTTCCTCACTCAATTTAGGTAGTCCTATGTCTTCTAGCGTCTCCCGCTCTGCCGTCTCTCCTGCGTCTTCATTGAGGTGTTTGTAGAATCTAAGGAATCCCTCGTTCACACTCTCCTGGGTGTTCCAGACTTGGCCCGCTTCTCCCGTTATCTATCTAATTGCTGATCTTGGTGTCTCGTTCTTTTATAGCCATGTGAGCAGCCTCCCTGGTTTGTCACCCCCTGTATGTTGTCTTTCAATGTATTTTTTATAATTCAGGTTGCATAACCTCTCCCAGAGCCCAGCACATGCCTGTTGTAATTGCCTCACACGTTCGGCACCCTCCTGTGATGTGCCCCCTCTTTTCATAACTGCTTCTAGTTTCTTTTCTGTCTCCTATAACACTCGCACTATACTCCCCTGGAGCCCTCTAGATTTGGATATGGCCGCCCCCCTTACTACCACCTTGAAGGCCTCCCACTCCATGCTTCCAGTATTATTTTCGAAATACCCAATTATCTCCTCCCTTAGGTCCTCTCGGAATGCAGTATCCTTCAATGCCTCCGCTCTACTCCTCCATGTTGGGATCCTGGCTCTGGGGGCTGATGTCGCCACGCCAGGACCAGAGGGGAGTGGTTCAATAATATTCTCAACTTATATTCTGAACCCGTCATTTCCCCAACAAGCTCTGGAGTGGCGAACATGTAATCCAGTCTCGTGTGGAGGTTGTGTGGGGCGGTAAAGCGCGAGTAGTGCCCATCATTCGGGAGTTGCTGCCGCCATATGTCTTCCAGCCTAAAGTCTCTCAGCAGGGCTTGTAGCATTTTCGCTGCAGGGGTGGGTTTATCTAGTTTTGTGTCTGATCTGTCCATTTTGGGGTTAAGCGTGCAATTGGAGTCCCCTGCCCATATAACCGCGCCTCCTATGTCGGGACTGATCTTACTATATAAAGTCTTGAAATAGGCCACTGTATCTTGGTTGGGGGCATATGTATTTATGAGGCACAGTTCTCTGGTCTCTAGCAGCCCCCGAATCTCTACCATCCTCCCATCCGGCTCCACCGTGGCCTGTAACATCTGGAAGGGCACATGTGGCGCCACCCAAATTATTACTCCCCTGGCGTATGCCAAATACGTTGCTCCTATGGTGGAGCCTCTCCACTTTTTCTTTACCACCTCTTGTTTCTCTTTAGTGAGGTGGGTTTCTTGCAATAGGGCTATGTCCACTTTTTGCCTTCCCAGGTACATCATTAACTTATTTCTCTTCAGGTAGCTGTTGAGTCCTTTGACATTCCAGGTTACTATTCTAAGGTCTCCCATTATCATCCATATACCGTCCCTCCTTCCTCCCTCCCTCCTTGTCCTTCACTCCAAGTATACTTGGCGTTGATCATGGGTGCAAGCGCGTTCCCTAACAACTACCACTACAAACTCCCCAACTCTCCTCCCACCTCCTCCCCTCCCATTCCCAACTGTTACCCAGCTCCATCCCTGGATCTCAGGCTATCCCGCATTTAGTCTGTTCTCGGAGATGCCGGTACTAGGAACACAGCAGGGGGTTACCATACTACTGGTAATCCAACTAAACTATCTATAGGGGTATAAGAGTGAGTCCATTGTGACTGCTGCAATTATGCACCTTTATGCTATGCCCGCTCACGTCTACATACCCAACACACAGCTTATTATGTCCCAGCCAGCATTGCCCTATCTTATATTCAAGTCCCAATGTCACAGTTTATACAGCATCTCGGCTTCTGGAGTCGCTGCCTCACTTATCTGTTCCGCTTTCCTTCTGGCTGTCTTTCCCGATGGGCAGTTCTGAGTATCCAACCACTCTGTTGTATCCTCGGGGGTCTCGAAGAACAGGGCCTTGTTCTTGTGAAGCACTTTAAGTTTTGCCGGGTACATCAACATGCATCTATAGCCCGCCTTGCGCAGTCTCCCCTTTACCGTCCCATAGTTCAATCGCCGTCGCTGCACCAAAAGTGTATAGTCTGGGTACGCCGTAATAGACTCCGGATGCCCTTTGTATTGTGCCACCTTTCTGAAAGTGTTCTAGGATTTTCTCCCTGTCTCGGTAGTTCAATATTTTAGAAATTATTGGCCTCGGGGGGGACCCCTGGCGGTTGTTTCCTTGTCAGGGCTCTATGTGCTCATTCCACTGCGAAACCTTGGGTGAGCGCCCCTCCTATTTCTTGCAGCAACATGGTCTCAACGTAGTCCGTTGGGTTAGGTCCTTTCTCCCCCTCCGGAAGCCCCACAATGCGTATGTTATTCCTGCAGACGCGCTCTTCGGCTTCCCCTGCTCTGTTTTCTAGATTGTTTACTTGTTGCTTCAGTATATGAATCTCCGAGGGATGAGATGCCATGCAGCTGTGTTAGAGGTCACTTCCTTCTCCAGTTCACCTGTGCGTTCCGTTATTGTTCGTACATCTTGTCTAAGTAGGTTGACATCCTCTTGTAATGCACCGACTTTAAGTTCCAATGTTGCCTTGAGTTCGGCCATGGCTGCCTCCAATTTAGTTTCCCACGTTGCTTTCAAGTCCACAATCACATCTAGGATCTGCTGGTCATTGCGTGCTGGGGCTGTGTCCATTTGAAGGTTCCTTTCTTTGCTTCTAGCCCCCTCCGTTGGCTGTGGTGTCCTTGCAAATTCCTCCGTTGTGGGTTGCTTTCCCTTTGTCTTAGGCAGCTTGAATGCCATCACAGTGTTGCCGTATGCCTCAGTTCAAGGTGGCTGGGGTCTGGCTTCCGACCCTATTGCGTGCACTGACGAAACCGGTGTTTCGGTCTGTGTGGGAGCTTCTGGCTTTGCTGCTCTGTATCTTATCTGGGGCTTCAGTGGCTTTATTTTCCTTTGGCAACTTCAATGGTAGCAGTCCAGAGGCGCTTTGGATGTTTGTCGGGCCGCTCCACCACCCGCTCCAGCTCACTCCCTTATGTTGTCTGCGTTGGTCCGTGGGTGAGGCTCTTCCTCTGTCTGCCTGCAGTGCTCGATCACCATATTATGTGCCCATCATTCTGCACCAGATCCATGCCACGACCAGGATCTATTAAATGGCCATCATACCCCAATCTGGCCTGTCTCCAGTTGCATCAGTCATTCTGGGATGCACAGTGCCTTCACCAACGGGGCCCGGTTTGTGCTGCGTCTCAGCAGTTGGGGTGATATTGTGTCAGATTCACCTGTGCTTTTCACGTCCGGCAGTGTTCTCGCCTCGCTGCTTGAGCTCTAAGGCACTCGCACTACCCAACGTATTGGCCATTTATGGAGGGGTCAGGCTCACTAGAACGTGATGTCGCAGTTTCTCCGCCAGTTGGATTGTTGTCATGTGTGCACTACAGGCACCATTGCCCTTTGTTCTGTTGCGGCAGGCTTCGGCTGGGTTTATTGTGTGGATGCCCCTTTGTGTCCCAGCCGCAGTTCATTTACATTCTTATCACTTGGGCATCCAGGTATCCACCGCTACCCTGTCGCACTCTTCACTGCATTGGGGCTTTATATGTGCTTACTTCTTTTATCCCCCTCTTTTCCTTGCTCGGTCGGCCTCCCTCAGCCACAAGTCCTCAAGGGCTCTGGCTTCCTATGCTACTGGCTTGTTCCCCATCTGCTCGTGTTTGTTACTGTATCCCATTCCACTGCCTTTGCAACAACGTATTCCGCCGACGGCTAGTGTGCGTTAACTTTTATCACGAGTGCCGCTGCCCTCTCTCTTGTGTGCAGTCTCTGCCGTGCCTGCCCCCTTCTTTAGTTCAGGGCTCGAGCCTCATTCAAGGTGGAGTCATCCAGTCTTATAGATGCCTCTCCATGGCCGCACAGCCCCTCAGCAACATTGTTGCCCTGATTGCTGGCAGTGCACGTCCGCCCGGTCCTCACGTATGTTGTCCTGATCTCCCGAACCGGCGTCTGGTAGATCAGCTGTCCACTTCCTTTCTTTAGCGATTCAAGCGTGCCTCGTGCAAAGCCGCTGTCAGGGTCCTGCAATCCAATCCGCAGCTGCGTGCCTTTCAGGGCATTTCTCATTGGGTGCTTGCCAGCACTTTTCTTCCTGCTCGTTTAGACTTGCAGCCCCGCGGCTAAGTCCTTTAATCCGCGTTCACCGCCATCTTTGGTATGACCGCGGGCTAGCTACAGCAAACTCCTCCAGCTCACATTGCGCCCCTCATGCCACGATTTGCTTCGGATTTCGGCCCGCAGGGTGCTCCATATCTTCATGCTTCAATATGAGTGTCTGTGTATTCCGCAGCCGACTCGAAGTCTCTGCATTCCACCGGATCAACAACGGATCAGCAGGATCTCGTTGGAACCATGTCTTATTCCGTGGCCATTTAGCAACGCCCCCAACTTGTAGCTTAAAGTTATTTGAATTTTGACCCCTTAGAAGTACATTTGTATATGGATGATTAAACTGATACCCACAAGTATATAGTTTTGGACTTACCGGTGCCTCACTTCAAAGATCTTGAGAAAAAAAAGTGCTTTTCCTCTCAACAAAAGAGAATGGACTACCAGTGCTGCTGCAAGCCCTCCTCATTTGTCCATTCCTGGCTCTCTGAAAGGGGTTTCTGCTGCCTCCTTGGAATCCAGGGTGCCTGCTTGGACCCTTCCCCTGCCCAGAATGACTGAACGTGGCTGTTGGGCCAGCAGGGTGCGTCCTGGGCAGTGCTGGCCCCAGGTCTGCCAATGTCCTGGGCAGTATTTTTCAGTGTACCCCCACGCCCTCCCCAACATTCTCACAGCATTATAGCCAACCCACCACAAATGCAGAACAGCAGGGGGCTCAGTTCTGTTGTTCGGCTGATGATACTATGAAGAGCAAGTAGCAGCGTGATTCTTTAATATTAATAGGCGCTGGCCAGACCGATATTTACATTTACATGACACCCAGCTGCAAGTAAGGTGTCCTTTATTTGCTGCACTGGGGGTGGGGGGAATTGCGCCCGTGCGCGGCCGCTCCCCCTGTACGCACCTTGGCCCAGCGTTGGTCCTGGGTGCCAGGAAGTAACAGAACACGCAGAAGGACTCCATTTGACAACAGCCATGGGCAGAGGACAATGTACCAGTCTGAACCAAATCAAATCGAGGCTTCCGCCAAGTTGGAGCTCTGTTCTGCCCGCCCTCTGCCCGCTCTTGCAAAAAAAGGAGTGAAAATCGAAATGAGGAACACAAGTTATAACACGGACTGCGTCACAGTTCCCCCTCCTTTCTTCAACATATTGAAAAGAGTAGCTCTGTTTTCATATTTACAAGACTACTAGAAACAGCAATTTTCATCATAAAACACATGAACTGACCACTTGATAAATTGACCAGAAGATATATTGTGCAGCTATTTGGTATTGCCTCCACTGGTCAATTTATTTTCATTGAAAATTAACTGAATGAAATGAACAGCTAGAAAATGCAATATAATGAAAATTATTATGGTGGGTTGTTCTAATCAGTGGAGAGAACACCTACTTAGCAAATATAACATTTGTAGATAAAATATTTTTAAAGGAAATGTAATGTAGTAAATTATCTAAATTGTAGAGAATTGTATTGTGTTTTCGCTCTTGAGATGCCAGAGTTGTGAAATGAAGATGATGAACTGCAATTGGCATGCTTTTCTTTTAAACTTGAAATGATGTTGGTGTGAATTGCTAAAAGGTTTGTAATGAACCAAATGGAAATATAAATATGAAACAATACGCCTCAATGGATATATATTTCAATAGGCACCAAAGCTGAAAATGGTTCATTCACACATGGTAACATGTGAAAATAAGGGTTTTGGAAGCCATATTCTTACACTTTGGAGACTGAAACCTTTTCTAATGCAACAGTAAAAAGTGCGTTTTGGTTTCCTGTACTGTGAACATTTGGAGTGGTTTGTAGCTGGCTGCGCGGAATTTTGGTTCTGTCTGTGATTAGGAGCAGGTCAGGGTCAGGGAGTCTATGCCCGTATTGTAAAAGGTGTAGCTAAGCACAGCCCTCTCCACGCTCCACTCTTCTATATCCGATAATCTTGATATCCTTGCCCCTGTCATGAGAATCCACCTGAAGCCCAAGGCCAAGTGTAACTCCTGGTATGACCCAGACCTCGTCAACCTAAAACGCAAGTGCAGGGTGGGCGAGAGGAAATGGCGTGCTTCATGTACATCCTCTGACAAACTGGCCTGCTGCCTGCAGCAAAGGCAATACCAGCTCTCCGTCCTCACCAAGTAGAGAGCTCATATCCAAGCACGTATCTCTGCGGCATCTAACAACTCGGCTGAACTCTTTAAAATATGCAAGGAACTGGCCAATCCTGTTGCAGTCTCTATCTATCCTGTCCCTTCCCAGGCCCTCTGCACGTCACTGACTGCTCACTTAATTTAAAAAACTCAGGACACCCTGTCCTCGCTCTCCTTATCGCCTCCCTCCCTCTAATCCCTGCACTTCCTCTGGCCTTTCTGCAGCCACCCCCGCTCCCTCCTTCTCTGCCTTTTACCCTCTTTGCAGACAAGGTTTCTAGACAAGTCCGATCTATGAAAGTCTTGTCGAAACAGGTTCACCCCTGTTCCTCCAAAAGCATCAAGGACCACATCGACTCCCTGGCTCCTGCCGTGGCTGATTTCTGTAATCACTCCTTTCCCACTGGAGTCTTCCCATCCCCCCCTGAAGCACTCCCTTGCGCTCCTTCTCAAGAAACCCTCTGCCGACCCCTCCTGCCCGGCTAACTATCGCCAATCTCCATCACTCCCTTCCTGGGCAAGCTCCTGGAGAAACTGGCCATCTCCCATCTTAATCTTCACACTGAATCTGTTAGTTGTCTTCATGAGCTGCCAGAAGCATGGAAACTTCTCTCCTGAACATCCGTGAAGCCCTGCTCTCCAACCTTGACTCTAACACCCTGTGCGTCCTCATCTTGCTTGATCGCTCTTCTGCCTTTGACACTGTCAACCATGCCATCCTGCTCAACCATCTCTGTGATAACCTGGGTATCACTGGTCAGGCTCTGGCGTGGCTGACTTCTTTCCTCTCCGACCGACCCTCCACGGTCCAATTTGGATCCTTGCTCTCCAATATCTTTTTCTCTACCTGTGGATTCCCCCAGGGATCTAAACTCTCTCCCTGGCTGTTCAACCAATACTAGGCACTCCATGCCCACCGCATCGCCACTCTCTCCAATTTTCAGTGCTATGCAGATTATACCCAGCTCATTTTCAGGCTACCCTCAGCCTCCTCCTCTCCTTCCCTCATCTTGGACTGTCTGCTATCCAGGAGTGGTGTGCCGCTAATGACCTCTGCCTTAATGCCAGTAAGACTGAGATTCTACTCATTGGCACACCCACTCTCTCCTTCCCTGCAGCTCTCTGGCCGGCCACTCTTGGCCCTCTTCCTGCTCCCACCTGCAAAGTTAAAAACGCCGGTGTCATCTTTGACTCCACACTCTCCGTCTCTCCTCACATCTCTGACGTCTCTAAGAAGTCACACTACCAGCTGCACCTCCTCAGAGGTATTCTTCCTTTCCTCTCCTTCCCCCAGAAGCTCACTGTCTCCAGAGCCCTGGTTCTCTCTAGGCTGGACTATTGTAACAGCCTCTATCTAAATCTGCCTGCCTCTACTCTCCGCCCTCTGCAACTTATTCAGAACAGGACTGCAAGACTTGTCCTTGGCCTCAAGCCCAGGGATCATATCTCTCCAGGACTGAAATTCCTGCACTGGCTCCCAGTGGCTGCGAGGAATAGGTTCAAAACCCTCTGCATTGTCCACAAGGCATTCTAGGGCCTAGGGCCGCAATACCTTCAACTCTCTTCCTAAATATCTTGCTTCTCGAGCTCTTCGCTCATCCGCCTCCAACTTCCTCAGGGTCAGTCGCTTCGCCAAGCAATGAGTTGGTGGTAGATCTCTCTCTTCGGCAGTGTCCTCCGTCTGGAACAGCCTTCCTGCCTCCCTGAAACTTGAGGAGAACTATCTCCAGTTCCGGAAGCACCTCAAAACCTTCCTCTTTGCCTCTGTTTTCTCTCCCCCTCTGCCCCGCTGAATTACTGGCTGAAACTGCACTGGTTACCTGGCCACCCTTCCGGATCTCGGGCCCAGGCCTCACCACTTGCCCACCCGCACTGCCTCCCTGGAAACCCCTGCACCTGTGGACTGTTTTCTGTATCCCTACAGTGCCTCTACCCCAGCACTTAGGTCTGCACTTACCTTGCACTTGCTGTTTTCTGTATCCCTACAGTGCCTCTACCCCAGCACTTAGGTCTGCACTTACCTTGCCAACAGCTGGCCATTTTTATTTATCTTATTCACTCTACTATCCCATGTACTGCACTTTCCCCTCTGCCTTCACCCACACACTTTCCCCTTTCCCCCTTCCCACGCACTTGCGTGATCTGAATGACACCTGGCCTAGTAAGATCCATGTCTGTGTTCCCTTTGTTCCCCCTCCCTTGCCTCGTCGCACCTTGAAACACTTGTGTATAGGCACGATAGAATGCCATATCATGTTGGGCGGGTGGAGGGCTTTTACCCCCTCCGCTCTGTCCTGCTAGATGTGTGAAGAGGAAGGAGGAAGATTTAGGAGTGAGGCCCTTGAATCGTGGTGCACTAAGCATGTTCCAGAAATCCCGGGAAAGGCAGCAGCAGCAGGGCCATCATGCCTTACATCGGAGAGCCACCACCATTGTGCTACGGAGGGAGTTGTTTCCAGTCACCTGCCAGCAAAATCAAGTGCGAAAAATACAAATAGCAGAATCCTCAGAGCTAATTAACTTGCCACACCTGAAAAAGAAATGCAGACCTGCCTGAAATAACTAAGACACTCAGCCTCCCTGAAGATTGATAAAGTCATGAAACCGTGCGTTAGGAGGAGAAGCTAAAGACTGGTAACAGAGCGCCTGCCTTTACATTTTTAAACACTAAGCATGGATACATTTTGTCACAGGGGTGTCGGTGCCTGTAGCTGGTGTTTCCTATGTTCAAAGTAGTATTCATTTTGCAGAAACTCTCTCAGGGACCTTCGAGGCTAGACCTACTCTAACGTTCAGGTAAGTTCAAAGGGATTGAAGTGATATGCCTTACAGACCCTAGATCCCCACTTAGGCCTCTTCCTTTCACATGCTTCCACCCCTTAGGTCTCGATTCTTTTCCCCTCCTTCCCCTACTCTCTTCTCTAAAAATTCCACCCACCAGAAGACTCTCCAATGTCCCTCCTTCTACAACCTACCTCCACCCTCTGATATTAGCTCCTCCTTCCACTCGCTAGCTGGAATATGGGATCCCCACTTTCAACTTGGGGTATGGTACCAACCCATTGACTCCCCAATCCCACCTGGCCTATTGTAATACAGAACTAGAACCTACAATCCACACTGACATGATTCTTTTATACCC
The DNA here is from genome assembly GCF_040938575.1 of Ambystoma mexicanum. Classification (NCBI taxonomy): domain Eukaryota; kingdom Metazoa; phylum Chordata; class Amphibia; order Caudata; family Ambystomatidae; genus Ambystoma; species Ambystoma mexicanum. The sequence continues at coordinate 556,942,887 of NC_090940.1, forward strand.
TTGTAGTAAAAGGACTGAGACGAGGAAGAGTATAGAGCAATGCAGAGCACTGAAGCCACGAACCCAGAGACACGCTCTAGTTGATGGATGGATTTGATAGGTGCCAGGACATTTAAAAACATCAAGTGGCAAAAAACATGGAGACCCACTACTACCGACGCGGGTCAGGAAACCAAGAGGAAGCAAGTTGTAGCAGGGAGCAAGAGAGCGCCTACAGGTGCCATCGCAAGAGGCTCGGAAGTCGGAGGTATATCGCACAGGCCAGGAGCAGAGGAAGCTGTGGAACAAGGACAAGACATAGCGGGTACCGGAGAGCCGACAAGACACCAGTAAAAGGAGGAAGCGAACCGTAGGGCAAATTATAGATCGCAGAGAACACCGAAGCAGCCAGGAGTGACCAGTGAGCCCCCGAGAGGGGAGTTGGGACACTGGAGTCCTTCATGGCGCATACTGCACACCAATAAAGGACCGATGCTTGAACTGGGTGAACCTAAGAAGGGGTGTTGGGACACCAAGTCAATTATTGTATGAAGCATGTGAAAGAGGCTCAAGGATCCAATGGTTGAATGAAGAAAGTATAAAAGCATGGAGCTCTTAACAATTGAGGAAGTACAGCAGGTAACGTGATTGCGAGTCTGGAACCTGCACCCAAGTACAAATGAGCAAGTTGAGAAAGTCCTTGCAGGAGAGTACACCAGGTGAAGTGATTGCGATTCTGGGTCTCGCACCCTCGTACAAGCATAAGGGGTTGGAAGGAAAAGGAGGAGAGTGTGCCAGACCAACAGAGGTGGGTCTGGGACTCACTCATGCTCGTTAAGAATCTGCATGTAAACTGAGGAAACCAACAGGAGGGAGTCAACCTCTCGAAAGCGTGAAATCCAGAGGGAAGGAGTCTTTCCCCCGGGAGTTGGGACAAGAGCAGTGTGACCCGGGGAAGGGAATATTCTACCTAGTAATAGGAAATTGTGTTTAACCAAGAGGAGAAAAAGGAAGTCATTTCCCCTGGGCTTTAACGCAAGCATAGTTTGTCTAAGGAAAGGACCGCAATCCCTTAGTGATTGGAAACATGTCAAATATGCTGAGGAGCCAAGAAAAGAGGAGTAACATCTTGGCATTATGCACTGTGAACGTGAGAAAGATCAAGGGAAGAACCATGCACCTTTGGAACCGTGAATAATAAAGAGTCTGAGAAACTCAGGGGGAATGGAAACATCTCATGAGGATTGAGGAACTTTGATAGTTTACTTCTTTTTGCACCTTTTGGAACTTTGTGTTGGAACACTGGAGAAGAGCTACAGATGACCAGTTGGAAGACTATCCATTTTCACCTTATCTTGGCTTAGCGTGGAAGTGTCAGGATAGGGTACGGACACAAGATAGAAAACTTTACTGTGGACATTCTGACACAGACATCCTTTAGTTTCGTTAAGGCAGGATAGGCCCTTGTACAGATGGGGCAAGACAGGTTTTCATCCAAACCTCTTTTTATTCTATTAACAGTCTTTAGCAACCAACACAATGCCCTTGTGTCGGAGTCATACCCTTGATTTCTTACTGCCTCTAACGCTCTCACCCAACTTGCATGCATATTCACAACACAGTATCACTTTGTGAGGGATTCAAACAGCCGCACGCTGGGTGCGAGCTCGCCTGGGCTTTTTGAAATTTTTTATGAAACGGAATGATGGTAGACCAACCTCAGGAAAATGTGTGGGGCTAATCCACATACATTTTCCTATGCTCACACCATGCCAAATGCATAGACACGTGTACTCTTGGTGGACACAGCCTACAGGTACAGTCCACCCTGTCATATTTAATTGGAATGTGTCGGCCTAGAGTACACTAGGGCAGCTCCAGAAAGAGGGAGAAACCAAGCTTCCCCCTGCCATGGCCAGCCTGATTAACTAACAAAGGTTCCATGGAGCCACCCTGCTCTTTTGTTAAACCCCTGCAGTTGGTGGCGGTGGTTGACATACCAATAGAGGGTTCTTCAGATAGGCCCACATGGGGCCTGGCAGCAGTGGTTAACAATGGATACAGGAAACCCAACAACCTTTCATATGTAACTGTGTAAACCTGAATTAAGCTCCCACACTCAGCATCAATGACAGTGAGCCGTCATGTCTGGAACTGCGGTTTACAGTAGGCCACCACGCTACGGGACCCCATTCATAAGGTACAAGAATGTGGTTTGCAGGAGCCAGAGAGTCTGGTCTTAACACAGCTTCAAGGGAGACCTGCCACTTTAACAGGGACCACGTAGAGAGGACCATTAACCAGAGAGAGACTTGTTGAACACGACAGACAGGAAGAGGGGTGGGACCTAGTGTCACAAGGGAGTGTGGCCAAAACATTGTGTTGAGAGAAGGCCTCTGCCATTTTAGTTCTGGGGCACACCTTATTCCTGTTTTCAACCATTTACCTTTCCAGTTGCAAAGCACTCTGTTTACAACCTCCCTCATAAAGAAAATTGTTGATAGGAACTCCAGGATTGGGTCATTAAGGTAGGCCTATCCTACAATTATCACTGTAGCCCACTTGTCTTAAAAAAAAAAAAAGGACTGGTGCCCCTCTTTATGCAGATTACCAGAACACTTCGTAAGAAGAACTCAACCTTGGACCCTGCCTGCAGCTACAGTCTGGCTTACATCTTCCGCCAGTGAAGAAAGGCCAGGATAACCAAAGGGGGAAGCAGGACACCTCCCAGGGAACAGAGGGAGATCAAGAACTCAGAGGACCCACCAGCTGCTCCAGAACCGGTACCCATCCAGCACACAGCATGCCCTGCTAGGCTCTGCAGCAAGCTCCCTGGTTAGGAAGTGCCAGAAGGTCTCTGAACCTACAACCAATGACAAGGCAGCTGCCTGCAACACACTCCTCAACTTTTGGCTGTCCATCTTAAAGGATGACATGAGCCCAATGAAGAAGCTGGGAGAAGTGCCTCGATGAGCATCTACTGTTGTCCGCCTTAAAGGACATTTTCGAGCCAGTTGAGTTCCACGATCCACAACCGATGGCAACGCTGACCATTGTCAATCCGCCGTCGCTTGAAAACATCCAAGACGTCTTGTCCAGTGCTTCAGAACCGCCGATCTGCACTGAGACAATGATTCCTGACAACCAAAATCAAAAAGATATAGGGAGAACACTTGGGGTAAGCATAAATCTTATAAAACCCTTGAATTCTGTATTGAATGCACCAATATGTTATTTGAATATATTTCTAGTTTATAATCAGGTACTCACAATGTGGGTTTGCTGGAATGGGTCACATGGTGTGTGGGACACAAATTGACAAATAATAATTAACCATGTATGAGGCTTATATAATGCTGTTTATTTGAACCTAAATCCAACACTAATTTGAGGTTTTTATTTTGTTTTTCTTTGAAAATAGAAATTATTTACTTGAATATGACGTGACTTTCCCATCATCATGCCCTGGTATGTGACACTGTATGGTATGGATTATAATTGTATTTATTATCAATTTTAGTTTTTATAAAAAAACTTACACAAAATGTATATACGTAATGAATATGTAACTTGGTACAGCCTTGAAAACGACCTGAGGTCAAAGCACGTGTCGGCTGTGTGTTTGCACGAAGAATAAAATCACTCATTTTGGAGATATATTATGCCAGCGGCTTTTTGGATTGACTTGGAAGTAATCTATGGATAAAAAGGATGGACTTATAAAAATAATAATTTCTAAAACTAAAGTTAAAAAAACATATGGTTAGAGCGCAAGATATCCGCCCGAACTTTGTATTCTAATTGACTGAACAGTACCTTTCATCATTGGGTAATAATTGTATTTTCGCTGTGTTGCAACTTACCAACGATCCACGACCTTTCAGAGAAAAGCCTGCCATTCCGTCCACGTCACCAAAAATTGGACAAGGTTTATAATTTGCTTTTAATTCCAATCTGTTTGGATTCCTTCTGGTGTACTAGGGGTGTCGGGCTGATTGATGGTTTACAAACAGATCGTCACCCCTGCACCACTGGAACCCCAGAAGTTGATTCATCACACAATTGCTCTCAAAAACCAATGCCTAACCTTTTCTTTAAAAGGCCTCCACAGTACAGTCTACCATCTTCTTCCAACTGTCTTCTACCTCCTCCTCCCCTCATCTCATCCACATATTAATTTTTCCTATCTCTCTCCTTATCCTCTCCCTCCTTCTCCCATTGGATTTCTGCTCCTACCCAATCTGGCTCGGTCTTCCCCATCTGGTAGGTGATACGAGGGGCAACATTTGCAAAAAAGGCTCCAAGGACCCAACCTTTAATTCCGCGCCTGGCCATCTTGCAGCAACAATGACAGCCTGTATTGGTGAGTGTCTGTGTGAGGATGCCATGTTATGGCAAACTCACAGGCAAGTACTGGGGAACTTGAAAGACTTGTAGCAAGCAGCTCCATGGCAGAGTGATACGAGTCTGAGTGGGCTCCGTTGCTGCTGCCGGGGTTAAGCGTGTGCTGGGACACTGGTTGGTGTGCCGCGTTGCTCCTGGTGACACGAGGAACGCGGCACACCAATCTCTATGCTTGCTGGTTCTCTTGCTTCTTGCTGTCTGGAGAATTATGTTGACTGCAATGCCTGGTCTGAAGGCTCCTGTGGGTTAAGCTCTTGTGGCTGGTCCTGCGGGGTTTCCGTCACCTGGGGTCTGCAAAGATGGTAAAAGGACTAGCAATAATGTGTTTGCAGAGGCATTGGGGGGTACAAAGTGGTACCATTCATATACAAACAGGCACTTGGGAAGCACAGGAATTGGGGACCTCTCAGCGGCCACTGTCTCCCCTCAGGTAGTACTGGCTCTGACTTCCACCCTGGTAGGCCTACCACCCCAGGCCGAGAGGGGTTTCCCATTCCCTCGTGGCAAGGTCAGGTTACTGACCTTGCCACAGTGGGTAGAAAAGAGAACCCACAAGGTGAGGAGCTTGGGTAGCAAGTAAAGAGCCAAGGAAAATGTTAAATGCAGTTGGATTTGGTATAGAACAAGGGTGAGGATACCGGAGTAAGAGAACGATGACCAACCAGAATAAGCAAAGAGGAGTAAGTGAAAGAGTGCAGTAAGGCATTAGGGAGTCTTACTGTTTGCCCTCAGCTTGAAAACTCCTGGTTAGACTGTTGTGGGAGTCCAAATACAGTAGCCTTAAGCTGAGCACTCTCTCATATTCTAGTTCCCAGAGTGCAGTCACTCACACAACACCTGCAGGGGAACTAAAGTTGTGTGACCCAACTGAGCGGGTTCAAAGAGAATACAACGTTGCACTTCAAGACCTTGCGGATCTTTTTGCAGAGCTTTATCACACCTCCAAGCCCTAGACGATTGTTTTCAAAGTTCCAGGCTGGTTCTGAGAACCCTCCTCCACCTGATTTTATCCACCTGTGGCCAGAAATGTACACGCAATGTTCACAAATATTTAGGGTGACCAGATTTTTAAAACAAAAACCAGGGACGAGTCATGGAAATAGAAGTAGGACTAATGTAACAGTTTAGTCCTACTTCTATGTCGTTGGCCCGTTTCCGGGGTCGGGGAGGGGATGTGCTAACAGGCACACTCCTCTCATTGGAGGAGATCGCTGGGGAGGGGGGGAAAGGGGAGGAATGGTAGGAAAGCCTTTCACACCCCCATTCGCACAGGAAGAGTTGCGCCGGGACCAGATTTTGGGATTGTGAAATCGGGTCCCAGCAACAAAACAAAAAAAGGGACTGTAGGCAAAACCGCGGATGGAGTTTCTAAAATAAAAAAAATAAACTCCTGGGACCCCGGGTTATTTCCCCAGACTGTCCCGGGAAAGCCCAGACGTCTGGTCACCCTACAAATATTGTACTCAATTCAAACATTGTTACAATTCGACCCAGACTCTGGTCTTTCTGGGATCGCTGGAAGTACGCGCGTACAACGCCAATCAGACAATGCGCGGAACAAGTCAATCACAAGATGGTCCCCGCAAATGCCTACCATTCTGCAAGGTGAATACCTTGCCAACCACCAGAGGCTCCCTACGCGATGCCTGTCCTCACACGCACTGTGGGGAGGAGCTCAATTCAAACAAACAAAAGTGGCTTGACAACGCGGATCACTGCATTGCAAGTCTGCTGTATTCAACGCTGGTTTCTCTGACTTTGCACTGGCGAGTGCTACTTTTTAATTCATGTGCCTTCTGCCCGTTTCTTGCCTTGTTCGCTCCCTGAGGTTCTTGTAAACCGCTGTTTTTTGTTGCCTTCTGCCTGGCTGCCTTTCTCATCCTCTGGAATCGTCACAATTCCCTTTCCAACCCCGTCTTCGTTAGTGCCTTTCTGCCTTCTACAGTGGGATTTTGATGCCAACTACATATGCACATCGGGGGTCATCTCTTCATCTGATCTACAACCTTGTTTCCACAAGGTTTTTTGTCCATTTTGCGGGGGTGGGGGGAGCCCTGTGTTTGGGCCCCCTTCGCCCAATTGAAGTAAATTGCTTTGTCTGGATAGACTTACCCAGTGCATCTGCTCCTCGGGTGAATGACGGAGTTGGGGAGGAGCAGAGGAGGCGTTGGCAACGGCCTTGACTGCTGCATGAAATCCTGGTTTTAGGAAGATATCAAGAGACCCCCTTCTTCAAGCATTCAATTACTATCCTGGAATTTAGAAGAACTTGAAGAAAAAAATAATCTGTTCTCCCTAATTTTTATATTTCCTTGTGTAGTGATTTAAGTTTTAAATAAGCACCCTGCACAGATGTGGCAGCCAATCAGGTGGTCTTTACCTAGGGGTGAAAGCCTAGATTTGGAGTAAGCGGAAAGCTGCCCACAATCGTCGACTCCCTCCCACAGGTCTGTTGCCCCCATCGCCCGCCACCCACTCCCCTCCTCGCTCCCTGCATACGTCTTGCGTGGACCCCTGAGCCGCTGCTGGCACCATCCTTCTCAGGACCCCACGGCAGCTGTTCTCTGTTCCTCACCATCACCAACCCGAACATACCATGGAAATGGAAGGAAAGCTCTGCATACAGCCCCAGTCTGGATTTCCATGGCGGCCATCTTAGTTGTAGGTTTTTGTCGTGTGTGAAGCCACAGGCCACATTTTCATTTTAGCCCAATATTTTCCACACTAATAACAGGCCAATCAGAACCCCACACTTTAGTCTGGGGTGCTAATAGCCAAAAGGCTCTGGTCGGCGGCAGTGCTTAATTTGTGAGAAAATAAGTGAAAGGGCCCCAAATATTTTCTAGCACGCTTGTGACACTGCAGGCGGGCAGTTCCACACCATTGCTGCCACCACCCACCGCTGCTCCCCACAGTGTTGACACATTTGAGGTTAAACTACAGCTCGCACCTGCTCGTTGGGGTTTAATGGTTGCTCTGGCTAACATTACTCCATAATCAGAGTCTTAGACAATAAGTGCCGGCGCTCAGAAATAAGTGCCAGGGCCGCGCCCTAGCAAGAACCCCCACAAATTAAGCACTGGTCGGCAGGCCATGCAGGTTGATAACTATCTGCCACCCATTGTATTAATTTGTGTGGTGGGCAGTTAGCACCAGGTATGGCCTGTTGGATGTAGTATATGTCAAATATGCATTGCTTTAAGAAGTACACCTGCTCAGACCAGCACCTCTGTAGTTATGCTTTTGAGATCACTCTGCACTACTCTTACAGAGCACATATTTACATACAATATCACCCAACCGAAAATGGTACTCATTTATCGACCTCGGAAGGATGAAAGGCTGAGTTGGCGTTGCTGGGATTTGAACCTGTGACCTGCAGAACACGCTGAGATCGCAGCAGCGAGCGCTCAATCCGCTGAGCTATCTTACCAGCTAAAATCAACCCCCGAATGGGGCATTGTGGTGGCTCGGCCACTGAGGGTGATGATTTTTACCATGCGCCCATTTCTAACCTGTCAGATCAGTTTCTCAAACATTGGTAGTAATGTGGTGGTGCCAGCACCAAAAGCCAACAAGCATTGGCAATGGCAACAGTTTTGGCTTTTCTGTAGGTATGGGAAAGGAATTTGCCAGGTACTGCTGCAGTGGTATTCACTGGCCATCGATGGTAGCAGTGGCAAGCTGGTGCGAGTACCTCAGCATCTAATAGCAGTGCCTGGCAAATTCCTAACACTTAAAGGCCAAAACTGTTGGCTGTGCCAATGCTGGTTTTTAACCAGACTTCAGCGAAGGACACCCATAGTGCTTATAAATAGAGTGGCTGAAGGCAGACCTGGTGAAGACATTGTAACTACACCAGTAGCTCCTATAAAGCTCCAAATAAGTCATTAACTCTCAGGAGACTGCTTTGAAAAAACACTGACAGGCAGTTCAAGCACACTGTTTGACGGTAAGGCTTGATAGTTAGCACAACAAGATTCCAGGAGAATGTTTTGTGTGGGAAGGAGCAGGAAGTAGGTGGGAATGGTCATAGAGAGTAACATGGCCATGGGCAGTCAATGGGTGGTTAAATAACCAAACACCTTCAAGCTTCAGATCCCTCCTCATATGCCATTTCTCCCGGGCTATATTCTAATGCAATAGCGTGGGCTTATAGATAACACCAAAGCGCCATTGAATGGCCAAAACTAATAAAGGAGCGGTGGCAGAAGTCGTGGCCCATCTAGAGGTGCTAGTCCAAGCAGAAACACACAGGCGGATCAAGCATTTCCAAAACTGACACCGCGTGGAACGAATGCCCACGAGTTAGTTTATAAAAATAACCTCACTACAGAAATAACAGACACACCAAGGAATACACCAGATGTCTGTTATGCATTTTTAATGTAAAAAGACAGCTATTTGCACAGGACTATGACATGTTTGATTAAATAAACATACCTGGGGGGGTGGCTGGATGTCGAATAAAACATAAAACGTGGTTGTGCTTTTCCCACAAGTAGCTGCAAAACAGCCAGCCTGGACAGTCCTTTCCAGAGGAGGCAGTGTGTGAAGAAAGGTGTTATTCAGACAGATATTTATTTAATTTTTTTATATACCGCGCCACATGCCCGCAAGCCTCAGTGTCTTGTTTTGGTCTGACTTTAGGGCCGCCTTCAAAATCCAAAATGAATTGGTCTTGCACCTCTAGCTTCCACTCTTGTCACAGGACAACCAAAGATGTGTGTGCAGGAACAGTAGGGGTCCCCGAGATTCTAAGAATGAATGTGCTGGGTGTACCAGAGATCCTGACACCGCTTAATTCATTGAGAAGCCAATTTCATCCCAAAACAAAATCCCAGCAAACATCATTCGCAGACATTGCAGTAATGAGGCATAGAATTTTATGAAAAAATTGAATGCCTGCAGTAAAAAGGCTGGCTACAGAATGTTGTATTTTATATTTTTATACAATGGTCCCCCCTGACCCCTCTCCCTTTATCCTTTACCCACTTTGGAGGATGAAGCGGGAACCCCGCAGCCAGCATTTTTACCCCCGGTATTCTGGCATCAGCACGCTCATCTAAAACCTAGTTGAAGATGGCGCTGAGGTTGGAGTCAATTTAAGGCCCGTGTCGTAGCAAGAGATAGAGCCATAGACACGATTACAGCCAGGATAACTTTGACATTTGGGATTCTAGTAAATGTCAGGGTTTGGGTTAGATTAGGATCAAAGGTCATACTAATGTTTGAGGTTAAGATCAATTTCTAATATTCCCAAATTCACGCTCTTTCTGAATGATGAGATCAAAGTTTGTTGTCCCAAAAAAAAAAAAAGTGGGGCTATTGGTTTTAATGTCCAAAACATAGAAAATATTGTTACATCATAAACAAGAAAGCAATATCTGACAGTGTAGTTCAAATTCTCCGTCTATTTTTTATAATATAAAATCATGGATGGTGTCACTTAAATCTGGGTTATAGAATAGTTTTTCTGTAGGTTCCAAGTCTCCTAATAAGTTAGAGGTCTTTGTTCTCAGAGCTTGTTTCTTGAGGTCCTTTCATCGTTGAAAAGGTTCAAGTGTAGATCATAATAGATTTGTAATCTTAAAGCCAGGCCCCTGGTTAGGGTATTTGTGATTTTGTTGCTTACAGTTCTTCGCAATTTGATAAATTTAAATGGATTCCAAATTTCCTGTTTGGATTTTGAAAATGCCAAATCTCCCCTAGTTAGGGTGTTTGAGGTTAGGCTGGGATCAAGATTAGGGTAAATGTCACTTTTGGAGGTAGATTTAGATTCCAAGTGTCTTAAATCTACATCTTAGAAACAATTTAAAAGAGAGCCCTTAGGAAAAAAAGTGCTTCAAAGAAAAACCTTTTAAAATCAACTGATTTGGTTAAATGGCCAGGTCAACATGAAGGATGCCAAAAACGCAATATAAGAAAACAGCAACAGCAGCAAAGTTTGCGGCCTTCAGTCATGACTTTCAGCTATTGTTCCTGCGGATCCACCCACCTAGTGAAACAGATTTCAGAGCCTCAAAGGACCACCAATACATGAGGGCACAGGATTCCAAACAAAGACACTTGTGGTTGATCACAAGGTTTAAGGCCAGAATATTACAATGGATTTCTTGACGAAACTATGCCCCGTGAGCCTTGGACGTCGCAGTGTTGTGCAAAACACGTGTCGACTTCAAAGTGAATTACCAGGAATTAAATGTAGGCTATTTGATGCATAATTGGAGTAACTCCCCATTGTTCCAGAAATCTGATACGTCTACCGCTCAACCCTGAATGTCTTTATGTCAAGCTCACGCTTTGGATTTTAAATGATTTGCAAGCAAAAGTGCAGTGAAATGGAATTTTAGGCAAATGTATTGTGATGCAATTATTAAGATGGGTAAATGAGGAAATGACTCGTCAATTAGAATTGGAAAAATGACATATGGTGTACGTACAAAGTGCTCCCCGAGCACCGCAGCATCCATTACCAGCTCGTCAGCGATGTAGGCCTAAAGCATCCTTACACACTTGAATCCACTTTTAAGCGGGGCAGGCCGAGATCCTTATTTAACTTCACAAGTGATGTTTGACGATGCACAGTTACAAAACCATCCAAATAAACCACCATGGAGCGACCGGGCAAGAGCCAGACCATTCGGTAAGTCTACGAACCCCACTGCCACAGTGTCCTGCATGCGGCCATCTTCACTCTACCCATTCGGCTAACCCTCAATTTTTCAGGGAGAGAAGCAGAAGAGAAACCTTTGTGCTAGCCACTTGCTCAGGGAGAGAAGCAGAAGAGAAACCTTTGTGCTAGCCACTTGCTTTGGTCTTGTGTACAGCTGGCATACCAGCTACTAGCAGAAAAGGATTAGCCAGCCATAGGGACACTGGACCAGAGCACCAGCTCGCATATCCGCAAGATTCACACTAGACCAAACGGCCGTACTCCATTCACGTCCATGGGGCGGAAATTATCCTGAGTAACAGTCGGAGTTCAGGACAAATGCAGGGGATTCTTCAAGCAACAGATTCACCAAATCCCTACCATCTAGAATGTCAATGATAATTATAATTCATTATTTATAACGCACTTAATACCGAAGATGTTTCCAAGCCCGGACCCGGGACACGAACCTGCGTTGCTCTGCGTCGTTTTGCTTCCAAGACGAGCGTGTTGCCACTGAGCTATACTACCCGGTTCTGAGAAGCCATGCCCTTCCGATAGGCCCACATCAGCACAAGTGGCTTGGCTCTCCTTCTTTCGCCACAAACGCTTCCCACCCCTCTCGATGCAGGACAAAGCACAGAATGGCTGCCCAAAATGGTCAAACATGCCCTTTTCCATCACTTTGTATTACATACTTGCGGTGCCATTCATTGGTGCGCAATCATCACCCGCATCAAGGAACAAACGTTTGCATTGAAGGGAACACGTACCAGGCAGATCTTTCATAGCCCAAGGATTTTAAACCGAGGGAGACCAATAGGTCTGATCACGTCAGCAACCAACTACATCAGTTATGCTGCACGCCAGCGTACTGATGGTAGGCTACTGCAGCGGTCGCAGTTAAGTCCGCGACAAATTGGTGGCTTTAAGCATCTCTGGCATGCCAGATCCCACGAGAAGGTGCAATGCACACCAGTTTTGCAACCTGGGTGCAAATGCGCACTCATTTGTCTCCCAATCCAAAATGGTGCCAACCCATTATGGTCAAATGGCCCCTACATGCATGCAGTATGTTTCTCCAGTCAGATCTTATTAAGGGGGTTTCAATGTGCATTCATAGGTCTCACGCCAAAAGGCACACAGTAGCAGGCTACCTTAAAGGGAAGGTTTGTGTGGAGTGAGTGTAGCACTGGAAAGCCTTCTTGTTGATGCAGCAGCCAATCAACTCCATTCGACAAACTGGTTCTCAGAAGGTCTTTACCACAACTCCTATTTTTTGGGGGAGTTCAACGTTCATACGACCTGGTCATATTGCAATAGTTCTCAAAACATAGAATAACTAGAAAATGCCACAAGCTTGCACGGTTTCTAGGCAACGAGGTGGATACCAAGTCGTTATTGATTATCAGTAAATATGATAAATGGGTGACCACTGATCAGATCATGCAAAGGTGAAATGGAAATGGATGCAGGTGGAGATTACCTTTGCACATATTCAATACCAGCCTAAATCAAACTGGACGCTCACAATTGTTTTTAGCAGATAATATTGCAAGTTGTTTGTTGTGTGCATTACATACTTCACAGACAGGGCTTTCTGTATTCTCTCAGGGGTGTGAGTCCCAGACTCATTGTTTACCTGGTGCACTATCCTGCCCGGGCTTTTCTGTTCTCCACTTTACTCTCTTTCATCCAAGAAAAAACACTTCTTCAGTATTGGGTCACCGACCCTTTCTTAGCAAAGTTCCTACTTGTATCAACTCCTCTTTTCATGTAGTGGGTCACTGACCCTTCGTTAACAATGTTCGCACTCGTATCAATTCTTCTTTTCAAGCTTTGGGTCACCAACCCTTTAACAATGTTCGCATTTGTATCAATTCCTCCAGTTACTTCAATTGCACTTTCTTGCGCTGCCAATGGTACGCAGTATTCACCTTCAAGCGCCCCGGTGTCCCTTTCATGCTCCCTTTGCATACCGGTCTACACTAGCAACTTTGGCATTCCTTGCGCCTTTCCGTCTTCTTCCCTTTCAGTTCGCTGACTGGGAGTGTGTCCCGTTAGCCACTTTATTCCCACTTTTCCTTCCTCTGCTTCTGGTAGCTCCAGCTGCTTGTGGCAATCGTGCGGTGAACTTCTCTTGGCTCGGTCTCTCTGCACGCCATTCTCGTCAGCCTCTGTGTGGTCTCCTGCAGCCTACTTGCCTCCCATGACCTAACCAGCATCGGCACAGGTTGCGTGTTCGCGTGTTTTTTTTTTTTTCTCTCCCTCCCTCTCTCTCTCTCCCTCCCTCTCTCTCTCCCTCCTTCCCTCTCTCCCTCCCTCCCTCCCTCCCCCCAGCTGTGTCCGATTTAAAGTTCCCGGATTTGGTTAACAGTTGCCAAAGACTAGAACATGGCGTTGGGTTACCGCTTCTGGTCAACCTCCTTACTCCATCCCTCTTCCCCGTCTCAGTATCATAGAAGGGGGGATAAATAAAGTTGTTGGCTAAGAGGACCTGCAAATTCTCTATCCACATTACAATAGGCCATACAGGCATGTTGTAATGGCACATGGGCGTCATCAACAATTACATCAGAAGAGTGATTTTGTTCTAGTACTTTCCTGCCACTCTGGAGTTTGTCCTCCCCTACATGGTCCTCCCGCAGATAGCCACCCCCAGGGTCAGAGTCAGGTAGCTTCTACCTTTCCCTGGCCACGTAAGAGAAGCTTCCCTCCAGAGAAATCAATGACGATATTGCTATATGCGTCACAACACCTTCCTACCTCCCACCCACCAACACTTTTCCTAGTGTTCGTATATGTTTATGTCAAACTATTAGTATAGGAAATACCAGGACGAGGAAGAGTGTGGACTCCTCAAGGGATGTGTATTCCCTTAAATAGTGGGACAAAGAGGAGGTGCAGTCCCCTTCAGAACCAGAGTAAGCGGTCTAGTTGCCTCAAACAAGGTATTCAGCTACTGGCAATAAAAATGAAAGGAGGGCAATTCAGTGAGTCAGATCCTCCCTGGAGGAACCTGGAAAGTTGAAACGAGCTGGAGAGACGGAGACACCAGTGACTTCAGGGGCCGGGACACTTGCCATCTGGCAGAGGCATCCATGACAGCTCTGCTGTGGTCGGGCCAAGAAGGAGGCAGAGATCAGGGCAGGTGGCTGACTGAGCGCTGGGGCACGTGGAGCGTTGGAAACATGCAGCCCGGGAGCATGGGAATGCTGTCGAGCTGCCGCAACCCCTGGAGAGACTGAAATGCCCGAACAGGGAGAAGCAGCCCACCGACAACCGGAGGTCACCAGTGTTTGCACCCTGAAGAGATCTGGTAGCCAGGACGGTTAGTGAGAGCCCCGAAGGGCAGAAAAGTCACAAAGGAGGGGTCTGGGACCCACACCCAATAATGAACTGCCTCCAAAGTACTCTTCTTCGGTGCAGTACCTGGAAGGAGAGTGAACCAGATCTGAGTGTAATAGCAGCATCCTAAAGGCCTGGGACCCGCACCCAACTGATAAGAACATCAAAAATTATCTTCTTCCTAGCAGTACCTGGTGGAAATATGAGCCAGGCCTGCCAGAGTATTCAGAGAGAGAATTACAGGTCTGGAACCCACATTCAATTGAGAAGAGCATCAGGAGTCTTCTTCTGCACAGTACCCGACAGGAGAGTGAACCAGGTCTGCCAGAGAGAAATAGCAGAATCCTACGGGTCTGAGACCCATATATACAGTACAGTGGAAGAAGCTGAAAGTACAGTACCAAGGGAAGGAAGACATTCTCTTAGCACATCCAAGCCAAGGGAAGGATGTAATTCCCCCCTGGCACTGTATTGTGAAGCCTGGGAAAGGCCAGGGGAAGGGAGTCAGGGGAAGAGAATCATTCCCCAGGATCTTGCGGAGATACCTTAAGAAGGTTGGGGAGGAAGTCATCCCCATAACATTGTGAACTGGGAAGTACACTAGAGACTTTCTTGTCTATGTGCCTTGTGGATTGTCCTTGCAGGAGAACTTTTGATTTGAACTTTGTAAATAACTTTGGTTTGGCACCTTGAGGTGAACCTCAATCCCCAATCCAGAAGAAGTGAGTCATTCTTCTAGACCAAGAAGATCCCCATTTTTTTTCCATAGTTTAGTCAAGGGTGTACAGGACTGAAATAGGTTTTGACACAGGACGGTGGACTATTTGCTTTAGACAGACATCCCAACAGAGTCCTTAGCATTTAGTTGAGGCAGGGAAACCAGTCTTTGTAATAGGGCCAGGCAGGTTTTCCATGTATTTGACTTTATATTAAAGGGCCTTAGCAACAACCATGCCACCTCATCCTTCTGCACCCTTACACTACACTTTCATATTGGCTTGTGGGGAAGTATCTGGCCTGGGAACTGGGAAACCTGTGTTTGAATTCCAGCTTCACCACTGTTTGAACATGCAGTAATCCATTCATTGAATTGAAGAGAACAAACCATAACTTTTTTTTTTATGGTTGGCATCAACGACTCCCAGGAGGGAACAATGTCCATTCTCTGAAAAAAGTGGGGGGGGGGGAAACACTGTCCACCTATATGTTCCCTGATATTCCATGGTTTCTGCAATTCCTGTGGGCTGGGCTTCTTCAGAAGGAGGAGGAGCTTCTTGTAATCCAGGAGGTCAAAGGCCACCGACATGTCAAACAGCATCAGTACCCTGTGTTGCTCCTGTCGACAATGTTCAGCATCTGAATCTGGAGATCCAGCAGAACACTTTTTGCACCATGATTTGATCTGAAACCAGATTGCCTAGGATGTAGAATATTAGCCTCCTCCAAATATTCTTGCAGCTGCATTATGGCAACTTTGTGTACAATTTTTAGGAGCAATAGGGCATTTGTAATTGGTCTCAGATTATTTGCGTCCTTGGGATCTAGGCCTACTTCTTTTAATAATGGGGTAACCACGACCTTCTTGATACCGTCAGGGATAGTCTTATAATGGAAGGTAGCATTAGTGAAACATGTCAAAAAAGGGGCGAAGACAGCAATGTTTTCCAATATTATTTTTTGCGGCAATAGTATCTCCTAAAAAGGTTGCAGGGCGCATCTTTGTCAATATTCTCTCTACATCCTGTAACTGGACAGGCAAAAAAGCGAAGGTTGACCGATTTTCTGCTACGGTTACCGTACCTGACAGGCCAGTCAGGGTGGCTTCTGAAGCGATCTTGGCATGTGCCCCCCACGGTTTTGTTAGCAAATGCTTGGTCATCCGTAGTGGGAAGAAAAACCTCAGATTTAAGATGGGATTTCTCCAAGGTTTTTAATATCTCAAAAAGTATCCCAGGGTTGTTACCAGAATTTTCAATTTCTTCATTAACATGATTTTTCTTTGCTTCAAGAATCCCTTCTCTATACTGCTTCTCAATACTTTTCTGCTTAGATTTATTCTCCTCAATCATATTTTTAATCCAGGGTCACTCAGCCTTCCTCTTTTCTTGCGTAAGGTTAACGAGGTCAGAGATTCTTCCGGTCCCTCCCCATCTTGGTCTTTATAGCTGCAACTTTGTTCAGCATTTCTAATAGATCATATTTATACCTTACTGCCAAGGTTTCTGCTATTCCTCTGGGCTATGCTTCTTCAGGAGGAAATACACCAAGGACTCCATGGTTTTTGCTATTCCTCTGGGCCGGGCTTCTTCAGGAGGAAATACACCAAGGACTCCATGGTTTCTGCTATTTCTCTGGGCCGGGCTTCTTCAGGAGGGAATACACCAAGGACTCCATGGTTTCTGCTATTCCTCTGGGCCGGGCTTCTTCAGGAGGAAATACACCAAGGACTCCATGGTTTCTGCTATTCCTCTGGCCCGGGCTTCTTCAGGAGGGAATACACCAAGGACTCCATGGTTTCTGCTATTCCTCTGGGCCGGGCTTCTTCAGGAGGAAATAGACCAAGGACTCCATGGTTTCTGCTATTCCTCTGGCCCGGGATACTTCAGGAGGAAATACACCAAGGACTCCATGGTTTCTGCTATTCCTCTGGGCCGGGCTTCTTCAGGAGGAAATACACCAAGGACTCCATGGTTTCTGCGATTCCTCTGGGGCGGGCTTCTTCAGGAGGAAATACACCAAGGATTCTGTGGTTTCTTCTATTCTGCTGGGCTGGGCTTATCAGGAGGAAATACACCAAAGATTCCGTGGTTTCTGCTATTTCTCTGGGCTTGCTTCTTCAGGTGGAAATACACCAAGAACTCCATGGTTTCTGCTACTCCTCAGGGCTGGGCATTTTCAGGAGGAAATACACCAAGGACTCCATGGTTTCTGCTATTCCTCTGGGCCGGGCTTCTTCAGGAGGAAATACACCAAGGATTCTGTGGTTTCTTCTATTCTGCTTGGCTGGGCTTATCAGGAGGAAATACACCAAGGATTCCGTGGTTTCTGCTATTCCTCTGGGCTTGCTTCTTCAGGAGGAAATACACCAAGGACTCCATGGTTTCTGTTATTCCTCTGTATTGGGCTTCTTCAGGAGGAAATACGCCAAGGACTCCGTGGTTTCTGCTATTCTGCTGGGCTGGGCTTCTTCAAGAGAAAATGCACCAAAGTTTATGCTGTACACAACTTATTTTTCACAACATTTACTTTGAGACACGATTGTAGTTGGATATATTTTGCGTACTGAAAAGTACAAAGCAGCAGTACAACTCTGAAGCTTCTGTGCCCAGTACTGCAGGAAGATCTCCCACACCGCAGCAGGTTCACAATCCGCACTTTAGCGTTGTGCATTTAAATTACAGCAAAAATAACGGAGAATAAACCCTCCTGTGGAAGTAAAACGCAGCGAAACATGTTGAAGAATAGCACAAACCATGACGGAAACAACACAGAGGTCAAACAACTTGTAATGAAATATGTTAAACACAATCCTGGCCATCCAGTTTGATTTATTTGTATGTACTGGAACTCAACATGGGCAAAAGTATCTCCACCTGCGCCCATTTAATTCTCATTTACATGTCTACACAACAGGCCATTTTGGAACAGCGTATGCTGCCCGGGACAGCCTGTTATTACAGCCTGAAGAGTAGAGGGCCTCTCGCAGTTGCAAACCTTTACTTTATTATAGGTTATAAAGGTTGAATTGGTACAAATGTATGCAAGACTGCAATGTCAAAGATTCAACGTGTGTATCTTAGCGGAAGAGATGCCGTCCCTATATTGACGCTTATAGAGTTTGTAGGGATGTGTTCCAACGTATCGGCCTGAGATGTGTGCCTTTCAATACACCACAGAGGTTCACGTTAGTCAGGTGTACAGCTAGGAGAGCCGGGCCCAAAGCAGGGGCCGGCTACAAGCCACTCCGACTTCCCCCAACTGTGGAAAAATATCCCCACTCGACATCCGGCCGTCTGACTTCCTGTCCCGCCCCAGCCACTCGTTTATTGGCTGGGACGGGACAGGAGTGCTTGCTTGCGTGAGCGTGCAGTGGCTGGCCGTAATTTCAAAAAAGGTAAGTGAGCAGCCCGCCCTTTCACGCTTGCTCTATTGGTTGGAGGGATGGTCGACGACCCAGTCAGTCTGCTCCTTTGGTGTTGGAGATTGGGGGGCGGCTCTGAGGCAGCAGCAGAGGCAGCAGTGGGTGCGCAGGAAGGCTTTGCCAAGCGCTGTGTCCTCTCGAGCTAGGGTGCAGGACGCCGTACGTGCCCAGGAAGAGAACCAGGGAGGAAACACTGGCGTTCAGTGCGTTTGGTAGAGGCCCGTTCCTTTAACAAGAACTAAGGACGGTGGCTCTGCTGCAGGAGAGAGGAGGCTCTCTGAGAAGGCGGACCCAGGCAGGGCGGAGCAGCAACTGGGTGGAGGGTGCTGGGTTCGAGGAGGAGGAGCGGTCTCTGGAGTCGGATGCAAGGAGTGAGAGTGCTCAGAGGAGGCGGTAAGAATGGGTAAGGGGAAAGGGAAGGTTGGAAAGAAAGGGGGGGTGGAGGAGGAGGAGGCAAAGAGGGGGAAGTCATCATCTGTGAAATGTACACCTGTGGAGGGGGGGAAGGGGGGAAATGAGGGACGACATCGCAGCAGATCCCCTCAGAGGGATGATGAAGGGGGGCTGGTCCGGGACATTTCAGGGTCGGGGACTTCAGGAAAGTGTGCTTTTGAGGGGCTGGAAGCCTCAGTGAGAAGTATGTCTGAAGTGAAGATGCAGTCTGATAGTGTGTGGAAGGTAGTGTTGAAACCTGAAAATCGTGACAAGACATTTCTGGGGGTGAATCCGACGGAGATTGCTAGATGGTTGAAGGCAGCAGTGGGAGATGTTTCTCGGGTACAAGTGGTGGCTGGGGGTCGGTTATTGGTGGAGGGGTCGGATGCTGATAGCAAAGCAAAGATTCTGGAGGTGCATTGCCTGGGTAGGCATGCGGTTAGAGTGTTTGATCAAAGTGGAGTGTCTTGTAAGGGGGTGCTGTATGGAGTGCCAGTGGTTATGAGTATGTCTGAAGTGGAGGAGCAACTGGCGGGAGTGGGGGTGGTGGAGGCATGGAGGTTGGGGAGGAGGGATGCACATGGGGATGTGGTGTCTACAACTGTGGCAGTGAGATTTGAGAGAGCGGAGTGTCCGGAGGTGGTGGAGATGGCTTATCAGAGGTATCGTGTGAAAGCATATGTGGCAATGCCATTAAGGTGTTATAAATGTCAACGATTTGGACACATGGCGAGAGCATGCAGGAATGAGAGACATTGTGGGAGGTGTGGTGGAGAGCATGATATAAAGGAATGCAAGGTGGGGACTCCGGAGAAATGTGTGAATTGTGGGGGGGAGCATTCTTCCGCGTTTAGGGTTTGTGAGAGTTACAGGGTGGCGAGAGAAGTGGTACAGGTGAGGGCGACGGAAGGTCTGTCTTATGCGCAGGCTGTTGCTAAGGTGAAACCAGTACGATTAGTGAGTGAGGTGAGTAAGGAAAAATTGGTGGTGGATGAGGTTGTGGGAAGAAAGAAAGTGGTGGGTGAAGTGAAAGGTGTAGAAATGGTGGTTGTTTCGAAAACGGAGTTTTTGTGCTTTATAGTGAATGTGTTGGATCTGGTTCAGGGGAATACGTCCATCAGTTCATCAGATCTTACGAAAGGAGTGGTGGAAGCTGGGAGGAGGTTTTTGAATGTTGTAGATGTATCAGAAGAAGATGTGTTTAAGAAGGTTGTTAAAGTGCGGAAGCTGAGTGGGGTGCCGGCATGAGGATTTTGCAGTGGAACGCGAGGAGTTTGTTGAGGAATGGACAGGAGTTGAAAGCTGTGTTGTGTGAAGAATTGAAGGTTGACGTGGTTTGTATTCAGGAGACGTGGTTGAGGGGTGATTTGAGATTTGTGATGCCAGGTTTTGAGTTGTTTCGTAAGGATAGGTTGGAGGGGAGAGGGGGGGGTGTGGCTTTAGCAGTTCGAAAGGGGTTGATTGCAAGGGAGATTGTGGTGGATGGAGCAGTAGAGGCGATTGGGGCAGGGATTCGGGTAGGAGGATCGGAAGTATTGGTGCTGAACTATTATAATCCGTGTGAGGTGGTGGAAGTGGGTGTGTTGACTGGAGTGATAAGAGGACATGTGGGACCGTGTGTTTTGTGTGGTGATTTTAACAGTGCCAACACGTTGTGGAGTAGTGATAGAACAGATATGAATGGAGAACTGTTGGAAGACATGGCGGATGAATTGAGTCTGGTATTGCTGAATGATGGATCGGGTACAAAGATTGGACGTGAGGACTGGGAAGCTATCGTGCTTGGATTTGACTTGGGTGACTGCTGCAATTGCAGGAGAATGTGATTGGGAGGTGCGTGAGGATGGAGACATGGGGAGTGATCATTCTGCTATTTTGGTGACTGTGAGGGGTGAGGTAGGGATCAGGTCACGTATGACTGGGAGTCGGTTGAATTTTAGGAAGGCTGATTGGGAGGTGTACAAAGGAGTGTGTCGGGATTTGATTGCTCCAAGGGGAAGGGAGGGGGGATTGGATGAATGGAATGAGCATCTGGTGCAGGGAATGAGAGCAGCGTCTGTGGCAGCAATTCCGGAGGTTGAGAAGGGAAAGGGTGGGAAGATCGAGGTTCCTTGGTGGTCGGTGGAATGTTCAAGAGCAGTGGCGGCACGAAAGAAGGCTAGAGCAAGAGCGGTGAGAACGGGAATGTTGGTGGATCTGGTGGCATATAAGAAGGCTAAGGCGGTGGTGCAGAGGGTGATTAGAGAAAGAAAGCGAGGATATTGGAGGGGCTATTGTGGATCTCTGGGGAGTGCTTCTGGTGTGAGTAAGGTTTGGAAACAGTTCAAGCGGATGTCCGGATTAATGAGGTCGCAGGGTGGTATGTCTGTGTTGTTGAAAGGAGAGGAGGTGATTAGCGAGGATGGGGATAAGGCGAATTTGTTGGGGGAGTATTTTGCGGGGGTTCACAGTTCGAGGAACTTCCCAGAAGAGGTGAGGATACGAATGGGTGCGGTAGAGGAGGAGACGCGAGAGGTGGTGGCGAATGTTGGACCTTGGGAGGAGCAATATGAGGTTTCATTTTCAATGACAGAGTTGAATGGAGCGATTCGAAAGGGGAAGTGGTCTAGCCCTGGGGTGGATGGAATTATGTATGTATTTCTGGAGAAGTTGCCTGAGGGATGTAAGTTAGAGGTATTAGCGTTGTTTAATGAGATCTGGAAGAATGGAGTTTTGCCAAAGTTGTGGAAAAGAGCGATTGTTGTGGCGATTTTGAAGAGTGGCAAGGTTCCTACAGAGTGTAAGTCATATAGGCCGATTGCGTTGACTGTTGTGCTGTGTAAGGTCATGGAACGGATGGTGGTTGAGCGATTGGGGTTTTATTTAGAGTCGAATGGATGTTTGAGTGACTTTCAGAGTGGGTTCAGGAGGAATCGGTCGGTGGCTGATCCATTAGTGAGATTAGTGACTGGGGTGGAGGAGGCATTATGTGATGGAGAGTTGGTGGGAGCGTTCTTTTTGGATTTGGAGAAGGCGTATGATATGGTATGGAAGGGAGGGTTGTTAGTAAGACTGTTGGAGATGGGTGTGAAGGGAAGAATGTTTCGGTGGATCAAAGCATTTTTGGCAGATAGGACATTTCAGGTGAGAGTGAGGGGGGTGCTGTCTGAAGTTTGGAAGATGGAGAATGGGACACCACAGGGAAGTGTGATTAGTGCGATGTTGTTTAATGCAATGGTGGATGGGTTGATTCGAGCTTTGGCAGGATTTGGGTGTCAGGTGGATTTCTTTGCGGATGATGGTGTGGTCTGGGTAAAAGGGCGGTGTTTGTTGTTGGTACAGAGACGGTTGCAAGCTGCGATTGTACGCATGGAGGAGTGGTGTGGGAAATGGGGTTTCTCGGTGTCAGTGGATAAGAGTGTGAGTATGGTGTTCTCAAGGAAAAGAGTGCAGCAAGAGTTGAATTTGGTTTTGAAAGGTGTGAGGGTGAAGAGCGTGGAAAAGTTTCGATACTTGGGAGTGATTCTGGATAGAAAGTTGAATTGGAATGTGCAAGTGGATGGTGTAGTGGATAAATGTAAACGCAGGCTGAATTTGTTGAGGGCGGTGACTGGGAAAGAATGGGGTGCGCAGCAGAAGTGTTTACGAATGTTGTATAAGGGATTGATTTTGAGTGTGATGGATTTTGGGTGTCAGGTGTCGGTAGGTTATACGTCGAGTCAGAAGTTGCGGCTAGATAGAGTACAGGCAAGGGCATTGAGAGTGTGTTCGGGTGTGATGAGGTCCTCTCCAGTGAATGCGGTTCAGGTGCTTGTGGGAGAGATGCCATTGGGGATAAGGAGGGATGCGTTAAATATGAGATGGTGGGTGAAGTGTAGTGCGAAGAGTGTGGCTCATCCGGTGCGTGAATGTTTGAAGTATAACTGGAGGTTTGACTACTACAGGGATCGGTGGAGGAGGAAGGGGGGCACTTTTGGGTTTCACATGTGGGAGAAGGGAGTGAAGTGGGGTGTGGGTGATTTGATGATTGTGACAGATACGGATTTGGAGAGAAGGCCGAGGTGGATGATGAGAGCTCCAAAGGTGTGCTTGGAGTTGGCGAATGTAGTATCAAAGAAAAGAGGTATGCGGGGTGAGATCAAAGCTTTGGGTCAGGAGTATGTGGCAGGAAAGGAAGGATACAAGGTGTATACGGATGGTTCAAAGGATCCTGTGTCTGGGAGAGTGGGAATGGCGTATTATCTAGAAAGCATTGGGGAGTATAAAATAGGACGACTGACGAATGATGTGTCTATTTGTACGGCTGAGTTGGTGGCGATTGCATTGGTGATTGACAGGGTGTATGAGTTGGGGTATGAGAAAGTGGTGGTGTTTTCAGATTCATTGAGCGGGTTACAGGCGATCGTGGCAGGGGATGGTGATAGGAAGGATGTGATTTTGGACATTAGAATGAAGATTGATCGGTGTGTACGCGGAGGTATGGATTTGGAGTTGGCGTGGGTTCCCAGTCATAGTGGCATATTGGGAAATGAGTTGGTGGATCTGGCGGCGGGTGAGGGTATGAGGAGGGGAGCGATTGAGGTGAGGCTGCCTTTGAGTGTGGATGAGGTGAAGGCTGTGATGATGAGACGGGTCCTGGATGAATGGCAGGAGAGGTGGGTGAATGGGGTGAAGGGCAGGTGGATGTTCGGTGTTCGTGGGAAAGTGTCGGTGAAGGTGGATGCAGGGAGTTCGGAATGGAGAAGGGGGGAGGAGGTGATGCTGAATCGGTTGAGGATAGGTCATGTGGGGCTGAACGACTGTCTATTTCGAATAGGGAAGCGTGAATCAAGGGACTGTGCGGTGTGTGGGGTACCTGAAACGGTGGGACATTTTTTGATTAGATGTGAAAGACATGTTATGGAGAGAGAATTGATGAGGGTTCGGTTGAATGCGTTGGGGGTGGTTGAGCTGAATGAGAGGATTATATTGGGAGGAGATGGGGAGAGAGGCAGGAGGAGGAGTAGTGTGATGTTGGATTTTGTGAGGCAGACGGGTAGGTGGGAGGAGTTATGAGCTTAAATGGAGACAAATAATAATTAGTGGGTATGGTGCACATCATCCTATAGGATGGGGAAGCGCCTGCGTGGGTCCGCCCACGCTTCCGATAATTAAGAAGGTAAGTGAGCACACAGTTGGGCGGACTGGTCTTGACCCTTTTGTTGCCCCAGACCCTTTTAGCCCCATTTTGTTGCCCCAGACACTTTTCTTGCTCCTGACGCAGGCCCCTCTCACGTTTTGCATGGCCGTTTCCCTGGATCAGCTCGTGTTTGGCCCCAAGAGCCAAGCCAGATCCCCATGCTCGGCCCTAACCCCCCCGGGCCCCCAATTCCCTGGCTCTATACCACATGAGGCAAAACTTAATTGCCACAAACCACCACTTGTCAATTTCAGAAGGACGAGGATTGGGAGGGGTAAGTGTCGGCATTTGCAATGGTTTGCCTTCTGAAAAAACACCATACTCTAGAGTCTGTTCTATTCCCTTTTTATCAGCAAGTAGGAATTCCAGAGAAATAGGGTGAGGGGTGAGGTGTGGGGGATACGAGTGTAATGATCATATCTCCTCGTACCTCTATCGCGCCGCAGATCCGGTCATCCCAGGCTAAGGCTGTGCTCCTATCAGCACAGGCTCAGTGGGCGCTCATGCGGTGCCCCCAACAGCACAGGCTCAGGGGGCGCAGCTGCACAAGGGCGCCTCCCCCGGCGCAGCAAATAAAGGGCGCCTTGCCTTCAGCTCAGTGTCATGTAAACTTAAGTATCGGTCTGGCCCAGCGCCTATTAAAGCTACCCTGTAAAAGTCGTGCCAAGGCTGCAAAAGCCCCCCCAACAATACTTCGGTCATTCCTTGCCTTAGAACAGAAGGGAGCTATTTCCATTGCAGGGAACATAACATCCGCCCCCACGCGCCTAGACAGAGAAGCAGCGGCACCTCGCCTCGCAATACCTGGTGATTCATAGAGGGGGAGCACACCAGTGGGTGGAGGAGCGCTTGAGTAGAAGCCCCTCTGCGTTACCAGTATGGTAGGAGATGGGGGAGGGGTTGGTAAGGTCTGCTCACCAGAGGCTTGACGGAATCTGCAGGGGGTCTGATCACAAGAGGAAACATTAAGGAAGGTGCAGAGTGTGCGCTCTCCAGAGGCTTTATTTGGGAGGGGGGTCGGGGGGGTTCAGAGGGCAAGTCTGCTCACAAGAGAAAACACAACAGGAGATGCAGGGAGTGTGCTCACCAGAGGCATGACAGAATCTGCAGGGGGGTCTGGTCACAAGAGTAAACATTAAGGAAGGTGCAGAGAATGTGCTCACCGGAGGCTTTGCAGAAGCTGCAATGGGTCTGCTCACAAGAGGAAACACACCGTGGGAGATGCAGGTAGTGTGCTCGCCGGAAGCTTTGCAGAAGCTGCAGGGGTCTGCTCATAACAGGAAGCACAGCTGGAGATGTAGAGCGTGTGCTCACCAGAGGCTTCTCAGAAGCTGCAGTGGGTCTGCGCACAAGAGGAAGCACAATGGGAAATGCAGGGAATGTGCTCGCAAGAGTCTTCGCATAAGCTGCCGTGGGTCTGATCACAAGAGGAAGCACTATAGGAGAGGCAGGGAGTGTGCTCACCAAAGGCTTTGCAGGAGCTGCAGGGGGTCTGCTCACAAGAGAAAGAATGAGAGGATTTCTGGGAAGGGTGACCGCCAGATGCCTGGCAGGATCAACAGGCATGGGGCCTGGTCACAAGAGGAAGCATGATGCGGGGGTAGTGGGGTACGATCAGCAGAGACA
This sequence comes from Ambystoma mexicanum, assembly GCF_040938575.1. NCBI lineage: Eukaryota > Metazoa > Chordata > Amphibia > Caudata > Ambystomatidae > Ambystoma > Ambystoma mexicanum. Next base: position 556,968,633 of record NC_090940.1, read on the forward strand.
TGGCCTACGTTGCAGAGGGTCTGTTCGCAGGCTGAAGCATTGCACGAGTCGCTGAACATGTGCTCACAACATGAATTGAATGGCAATTGGGTGGAGCCTTTTCACAAGCAACATGGCAGAAGCAGTAGGGAGCATCCCCGCGGATGCATGGAAGTCATATGCTCACAAGAGGCATAGTTGAACCTGCAGAGGGTCTGCTCGCATGAAGAAATGTGGAGCGGCGTGCCGGGTGTGTGCTCACAAAGAGGCATGGCAACATCTGCAGGGAATGGGTTTACAAAAGGCAGCCTAGGACGTGCATAGAGTGTGCCTCCAAAAGACATAGAAGATGAAGCGGTGTGCTCACAAGAGGATAGGCAGGTGTGGCATGGAGAGTGCCTATCAGAGGCTTGCCCTGAATAGCCGAGAGTGCTCATATCAGAGGCTTGCCCTGAATAGCTGAAAGTGCCCATCAGAGGCTTGCCCTGTATAGCTGAGAGTGCCCATCAGAGGCTTGCCCTGAATAGCCGAGAGTGCACATATCAGGGGCTTGCCCTGAATAGCTGAGAGTGCACATATCAGAGGCTTGCCCTGAATAGCCAAGAGTGCGCCTATCAGAGGCTTGCCCTGAATAGCCGAGAGTGTGCATATCAGAGGCTTGCTATGAATAGCTGAGAGTGCCCATCAGAGGCTTGCCCTGTATAGCTGAGAGTGTCCATCAGAGGCTTGCCCTGAATAGCTGAGAGAGCCCATCAGAGGCTTGCCCTGTATAGCTGAGAGTGCCCATCAGAGGCTTGCCCTGAACAGCTGAGAGTGCCCATCAGAGGCTTGCCCTGAACAGCTGAGAGTGCCCATCAGAGGCTTGCCCTGAACAGCTGAGAGTGCCCATATCAGAGACTTGCTATGAATAGCTGAGAGTGCACATATCAGAGGCTTGCCCTGAATAGCTGAGTGCACATATCAGAGGCTTGCCCTGAATAGCTGAGAGTGTGCATATCAAAGGCTTGCTATGAATAGCTGAGAGCGCCCATGAGAGGCTTCCCATGAATAGCTGAGAGTGCCCATATCAGAGGCTTGGTATGAATAGCTCAGAGTGCCCATGAGAGGCTTGGCTGAATTGCTGAGAGTGTGCTTATCAGAGGCTTGGTATGAATAGCTCAGAGTGCACATATCAGAGGCTCGGTATGAATAGCTCAGAGTGCACATATCAGAGGCTTGGTATGAATAGCTGAGAGTGCCCATGAGAGGCTTGCGTTGAATTGCTGAGAGTGCCCATATCAGAGGCTTGGTATGAATAGCTCAGAGTGCACATATCAGAGGCTTGGTATGAATAGCTCAGAGTGCACATTTCAGAGGCTTGGTATGAATAGCTGAGAGTGCACATTTCAGAGGCTTGGTATGAATAGCTGAGAGTGCACATTTCAGAGGCTTGGTATGAATAGCTGAGAGTGCACATTTCAGAGGCTTGGTATGAAAAGCTGAGAGTGCACATTTCAGAGGCTTGGTATGAATTGCTGTGAGTGCACATATCAGAGGCCTGGTATGAATAGCTGAGAGTGCACATATCAGAGGCCTGGTATGAATAGCTGAGAGTGCACATATCAGAGGCTTGGTATGAATAGCTCAGAGTGCACATATCAGAGACTTGGTATGAATAGCTCAGAGTGCACATTTCAGAGGCTTGGTATGTATAGCTGAGAGTGCACATATCAGAGGCCTGGTATGAATAGCTGAGAGTGCACATATCAGAGGCTTGGTATGAATAGCTCAGAGTGCACATATCAGAGACTTGGTATGAATAGCTCAGAGTGCACATTTCAGAGGCTTGGTATGTATAGCTGAGAGTGCACATTTCAGAGGCTTGGTATGTATAGCTGAGAGTGCACATATCAGAGGCGTGCCCTGAATAGCAGAGTGCGCATATCAGAGGCTTACCCTGAATAGCCTGAGACCTCCACACAGGAGAATCAGCTGGGAAAGACCATCAAACGAAGAACAGAAGCCTGGGACCTCCACATAGGGGACACAGCTGGGAGAGACCACTGAAATGAGAAACCTGTATTCAAGAGAACAGGTGGAGCCAACTCGTTCTTGGACCCATTTGCTTAGCATCCTGCCACAGCTGGCATCCACTATATACTGTAGCACTGGGGATCGGCGCCTTAGTCCGGGTATCATGGCGGGGGGATAGTTGTACATTGTCCTGGGTGCACAGGTGGTGTAAGCTACTCAGATGAGCCTGCATGCACACCAAACTGCTCACACTAGGAATAATGCATTTGTCTTTGGTGCCACAGCATTGAACATTTTTGTATTTTGTTTATTGTTGTTGGTAAGACATGCTTTTTCTATTGCAGAAATCTGTAAGGTGTTATATTATTGTGATGTCCAATGCACACTGCTGCACTTTATGGTCTCCTGGCAGATCTGAAAAGGAGGGAGGGGGGGGGGGGGGGGTTTGGGATGGGTTAGTTACTGGGATTCAGAGGGGAAAAGCGCAGTAGAGCTGTGACTGGTCACTGTGTTCTGGCTAGTTTTAGTTGATCAGCGTTGTGTGGTGGTTGTGTATGGGTGGTTTCTGTGTGCCTTGGGAGTTGTAGAGTGTAAGTAGAGGGCTTGTAGTTTGCTGTGTTTTTTCGGCAGAGGTGTGTGTCTGGTTTCTTCAGTGTTGGGGTGGGTATGCAGAGTATTTGAGAGTTTTTAGTAGGGTTAGTCGGCGGTCATTTGAGTCTTTTTCTGTGGGTTTGGTGGATCTGTTGAATTAATCCTATTCTATTGTGTTTGGGTTTGAGGGTTTTATATCTCCGATTGATCCAGTTTGAAAGTTTCTTGTTGTGTTGCATTGGCAGTTATTTATTTAATGTATTTATTTATAGCGTGCCGAAAGCCTGCAGGCATCAGGACGTGAAGGAGCATGTAAACACAGTGAGACTAAGACATCAAGTGTCGAGACAAGGAGGGAGCAAGAGGCAGATGAGGAGTCTGACTTATTGGAATAGCAGGGTTGTTAAGAACTTCCTGGATGTTCTTAGTTGCGGTTACCCTGTCACAGTGGTGGGGAGTTATTTTCAAAGTTCTGCTGCTTTGACCGGGAAAGACCTTACCAGGCCATTAGTGTGCTTGCTAACCCAAAGTTTGGTCATGTAATCTGTTTCTTTTTGTAGGACTGTAGCATTCTGGAATGCCGTGACTGTGAGTAGTGATTTCAGATACTCTGGGCGTCCCCATTCACACATTTGTGGACCAGGGTAATGACTTTACAGTTAATACATTCCTGTGTGGGTAGCCAATGTAGGTTTTGTCTATGGGTTGAGACATGTTCCCGTCTGGTTAGTTTATTGATGATACGTACGGCATTGTTCTGGAGTACTTGGCATTTTCTTATGTTGGAGATCGAGGCCCCAACCAGTAGGGAGTTGCCATAGCCCAGTCTCGGGAAGATGGTAGCACAGGTAATGGTGGTACCATTATCTTTGGTGATGTTGGGGCTGATATTTTTCAGGAGACAGAGGGGGTCATTACAGTTTTTGCTAGTTTATTAACGTGGCCGTCCGCATTCAATGAGTCCTCCAGCATAACCCCCAGGGTTTTGACCTTAATTTGTACTTTGACTATTAGCTCCTATTCTGAGCTATTCTTCGCTGGTGTTCCCTCTTTAGCTTGGTACGTTAAAGAGATATGTTTTAACAGTTTCCTGAATATTAGATGATCTTCTGTTTGTATTTCCTTTGGGAGTGAGTTCCAAAGTCTAACCGCTATGCAGGAGAATGCTACTCCTCCAAATGTGTTTTGCGTATTGTTTCAGTTCGAGGTGTTTAGATAATTTGACTTTCTCAGAATTGAGTCCAGTTAGTAAATGCTTTTGTATCAGCCATCTTGAACTTTTGCAACACAATTTACTTAGGACTGTCTGCACTGGTTGCAAATCATTCAGAATGCAGTAGCCAGACTGCCTCTTCATTTGGGTCGTCGAGACAATACATCACCAGAATTAATGACGCTCCATTAGTTGACCGTAAAAAAATGTATAGGGTTTAAATCAATCGGTCTGGTACAGAAATCCAATCAAAACGTCAGGGCCAGTCTTTCGTGAATCCAGATTTGTGCAATATACGCCAACTAGAACATCGGCGGGCCTCACGCGGTGGATGCCCTTTTTCTCAAGCGGCCAATCTATGGAACACGGCTTTGCACCAACTACTCGCTCCATTGGAAATCGCCTGGAGTGCAGATACAAACTGGAAACCTTTTTCTTCCCTCAAACATCTACTATCCAAGATTTAATTCTAGGCTTGGAGGATAGCTCAGGGGCAACGCACTTGTCTTGGAAACAAGACAATGCAGAGCAGCACAGGCTCGACACCGATATAAGAAGGCAATTTATTTTCGTTCATTCTGTTATTCGAGAGATTTGGGGCCAAGATGCCTTTTCAAGGTGAATGTTGCACCCTACAAATGACCAGTACCATGCACAGTTTAGGCAAAAAGGGGCGGAGTGACCAGAGATCGAGTCCAACAAAAAAAAAAAAAAAGAAAAGTGGGGGAGGACTCTGGTGTATGCAGTGGGGAGTGGCATATATAAGATCAGATTTCTTTTCCTGTGACATGTTATGCTTAAAAAGTCATAACAAAAATACTTCCAGACAAGAGAAGAAAAAGGGAGAGTTATTTTTATATAAATGTATAAACTTAATTTTTTTTCAAATGCTTAAAAATCTTTTAGAGCGCATCATCACTGTAAACGTGAATGTTGCATGTGAAGTTGCTCATGAACATCTCGCCAAAAACAACACTACACACAAGGGGTAAAAAACAAAATGAAAACTAGACAAATCACCACTAACCCTTCACCAGGTGACTAATGTGCAAAAGATGCTCAAACTACAATTCACAGAGCTCCCAAATGTACCACAAATGAAGAACACAGAACTACACAACACCCACAAATGAACTTGATAGAATGAATCTCAAAATCTCAAAAAGGTGGAGAGAGCTACTACAGAATAGTTGACATCACAGGCAGGGAACGTACATTCAAAGGCATTTGCATATTTCATTTTAAGCTGTCTTTCCCAACTAAATGAAGTCCACGTACAATTCAGCATTTCTCCAAGATAACATGATGGCCTAAAACATGTCTTGCTAAATAGAAAAGGTGAGCTTCTTTTTAGATCTTAGAAGCATAAGCAATCCTGGCCTCTACAGCAGAAAGTCAATATGGTGTTTCACATTGACCCCTGCAGAAATCCTTGCGGTCTCATGGTTAAGTGTCTTGCCTCACAGCCATGCGACCTGGGTTCAAATCCCGGACACAGCGCAATGTTATAAAGTGGAATTAGCATTTTTTTGCTTAAATAAATGAATTCATAGAAAACACAGTGTAGGGACGGTGTGAGGAATTCGACCAATCCGCAAGAGGAGTGTGCGCTTGCCTGGCCTTTTTTATTTTTTAATAAAATGAAATGAATGTTGGGAGATCAGCCTCTGGAAATGTGTGAGGCCATTCCACACACATCTACTCACTGCACAAAACATAGTCTCATTTACTCCGGGAGCACACAGCCTACAGGCGGCGTCCTCCCCTGTCATGTCCAGCACAAAAGTGACAGCCACGAGTAAATTAAAGCATCTCAAGAAGGGGAAGGCACTCCTTCCTCCAACCATGGGCAGCCTAATTAAAATATCAAAGGCTCAATGGATTGGCTTTCCCTTTTTCTGATCTGGCTGGTGGCAGTGCATACTAATGATAGATAACTGGGACAAGCCTTGAAGTAGCTTGGTTGCCAGAACAGACAACGGGAAAAGCAGAGTTAACACTCCTTTGGTATGCAATGTGTCACTTGAAGCTAGTTCCCACCCCTCTGTATGAAAGGCATTGAATGGCATGTCTGGGTCCATCAGTTACCATAGGTACCCCTGCAAAGAGAAACCCTTTCAGAGGGGAGAAGTATGTGATTTCAGGTAGACAGGAAGTCTGCTCTCGCCACATATTTCAAGGGAGACCTGCGCTTTAATCAAGAGTCAGAGGGCTCAGTTAACCAGAGAGACTCTTTGATCTAACAACAGAAAGGAAGATGGGTGGGACTTCGGTATATGTTGTCACTCCATACCTTTTCCTGTTCAGAGCACTCTGGTCCGGACGTCATGCATAACAGAAGATTGATCGTTAGTGGGGAATCCAGGATTGTTTCATTATGGTAGGCTTAGCCTGCACCAATCACTGGGCCTGTTTGGCTTTCAAAAGAGGGCTGAACTCCTCACATAACAGATCATCCGACATTGAAAGGAGTAAGAAGGACTCCTCATTTATACCCCGACTGAAGGCACAGTCTACCTTACATCTTCCACCAGTGAAGGAAGGCCAGGTGTTCCAAGAGGGAAGCAAGATCCATCCACTAAACATTTCCCAGGGGACAGAGGGAGATACTAGACTCAGTGGATCCACCCAGGAGCTCCTGAACCGGTACCCAGCCAGCGCACAGCGTGCCCTGGTAGGTTCTGCCAACAAGTTTTTTTAGGTGGGAAATGCCGGAGAATCTCTGGACAGAGGACAAGGCCGTTGGCGGAAATCACTCTCCTGAGCTTTTAGCCATCCACCAAGAAAGGATGATACAAGCCCTGCAAAGAAGCTAGGAAGAGTGACACAAGCATCATCCAGTGTCCATCTTTTAAGTACATTTTCGAGACAGTCGAGTCTTGCTGCACAGCTGAATTGTCATGCGCAGTCACAAGAGCTGTCTGAGCTGCCTCGACCAGCATTCCAGATCCACCAACTAGCACAGAGGATTCTTGGCACTGAGCCACTGCACCGGATAGCCTGCAGACGCCCATCCAGCCTCGCTTGCCGAACAGCCTTCTGCCTGGTACCCACAGCTGTCTCCCACCACTGTCTCAAGGGTTGAAAAGCGCCCTGGAACTGCCTCAACGCTGTTGTGCACCAAAAACTTCAGGACCAGGTACATTTAGTTCTGTCCCCCTGGTCCTTCTGCGAAGGCCCCTAGAAACAGTTACGACCCTTTGCCCCTGTGGAGTCATGCCTCGGGTGGTGCCGCGGCGTGCACTCAACCCGCACGAGCCCGGAGACGCTGGACACCCTGGCGGCATGTCCGCCCTCCTATCCATGCCCGCCCTTCCCGTTGTAGCAAGGAAGGGGGAAGCCGCCGCGGACAGCCGCGCTGCTGGCGGCCGCGGCGACGCTGCGGAAAGAGCCGCTATAGACAGCCGCGGCAAAGCCGCGAGAGAAGCCTCTGGACAACCGCGGCGGGCCCGCGGAACACTCACCTGGGTTCCACCCCGGCCCGGGGAACGGGGAGCCGTGCTTGCGGTGGTGCCAGGACGCAGGGGAGCAGCGACCGGATCGCCGCCTCCGTGCTCCTTCTGATGGTGCCAGGACTACATGTGGCTGGAGAAGGACGCCCATCGTCCGGATGCGTCCTTACACCACGCGGCCACGGCCGCATGGCCAACGTGAACCCTCACCACCTCAAGGGAAACGGGAATGGCGACAGCCCGGGGCGGCAACCTTTAAGGGAGGCGGGACAACGTCCCAGGAACCAATGAGAAGGGGGTTAGCCCAGGCTCCCAGTGATTGGAGGGGGTTTGAGACCTCCTGTTATGATAAAAGGGCGCCAAACCAGACTAATGGGTTGCTCTCATTCCACAGGACACGGAGAAAGGAGAGAGGGGAGAACCAGAGTGGTGGGCCTATCCGGACACCTCAAGATAAGACCAGACCAGGACTAACGTCGTTATATTTTGGAAGACCAAGACACCGGTGAAGTTAACCGGGAGGACTTGATAGTAATTCCCTTAAACTTCCTTCAACCAGTGATTAAATTATTGTTTCAGCATCCACCTGTCTCCGAGCTTAACTCCACAGCCCCGTTGGTGCTGGAACCGAATAACCTTAAACAGTAAGACTTATTACTTTACCAACTACCCTCCTGTCAGTATCCATAGTGCTTCCCTTTCCTTCGTGTAACTGTCTGTCCTTTGTGGTCCTGTACAGGGCGGGTTGTATTTTGTAGTGTGCTAGAACTGTCTCTTGTATTAATAAAGTAAATATTATTATACAACCTTGACTGGACAGTCCCTTTAATCAATGGGTAATAATTGTATTGCCGCTGTGTTGCAACTAACCAATGATCCATGAGCTTGCAGGGGTAAGCCTGCCTTTCCATCCACGTTACCAAAATTGGACAAAGCGGTCTTATAATTCACTTGTATTCCAATCTTTTTGGATGGCTTCTGGTGTACTAGAGGTGTGGGGTTGATTGATGATTTAGAAACCGATATTCATCCAGGGACCACTGGTTCCCGCGGAAGTTGATTCGTCACATGACGGCGTTGGTCCTCTGAAAAAAGTGGCCGGACTCCCTCCGCCCGCATATGCCTTCGACTGGATCCCAGACTGATGCACAGGATTGGGCTCCACAATGCCCAGGGACCTTAGTTAGCCTCATTGATATACCGGAGGCCGGCAAGCTGAGAAGAGACATCCCTCCCACGTACACACCAGCAGTGTTAATGTTAAGCAAACAACAGAGCAAAGCAGCCACCTGCAGCCTTCCCTGCCAGTGGTGGCAGACTTCACAGCTCTATTTCAGGTGCCCATGCATGTGGGAGGCTGTGGCCATTTCTGCACATACTTCCAGTAAAGTCTTTCTTGGGTGCTTTCTGATGGTTTGAGCATACCCACACCACCCTGGGGGCAATGAGAGAGCCAACTCCAGTCATCTGGGCTGGCCGGAGACAAAGCCATGCTTACAAGGGTGTTCAACTTTAAAATGTATGTGTGTGGCACAGTAGGGCACACATTCTGCATGTGGATAATGACGAGAGAGAACAAACTGAAAGACTCCTACCTTCAGAGCCTTCCTTTTTTTCATATTTCCCTGTAGAACAGGGGTCTGCAACCTGTGGCTCTCCAGCAGTTTTGGTCTACACTTCCCATGATCCCTCACCATTATACTAGGTCATTTATAATGCGCTTAATACCCAGAGGTTTATAAGCGAGGACCCAGGGATCGAACCTGTGTTTCTCACAGAGTCCGTGCCTTGCAGTAGCCCGATGGCTCTGCCCTGATGCTCACCTCGGAAATGTTCTAGGGCCAACAGAAAAGTGTCATGGGGTAATGTTCTGGGGGCAGTGGAGAAAGTGTAAGGGCAATGTGACAGTGGCATGGGGCAATGTTCTGGGGCAGTGGAGAAAGTGTAAGGGCAATGTGACAGCGGCATGGGGCAATGTTCTGGGGCAGTGGAGAAAGTGTAAGGGCACTGTGACAGCGACATGGGGCAATGTTCTGGGGCAGTGGAGAAAGTGTAAGGGCAATGTGACAGCGGCATGGGGCAATGTTCTGGGGCAGTGGAGAAAGTGTAAGGGCACTGTGACAGCGACATGGGGCAATGTTCTGGGGCAGTGGAGAAAGTGTAAGGGCAATGTGACAGCGGCATGGGGCAATGTTCTGGGGCAGTGGAGAAAGTGTAAGGGCAATGTGACAGCGGCATGGGGCAATGTTCGGGAGCAATGGAAGTGGAATTTGGAAATATTCTAAAGGGAGGGTTTCTAAACTTCAGGCCTCGAGGGCCAGAAACGTCAGATTTCCGGGATACTGCTTATTAGTATTCATGAGATAAATGTGCATACAATGCTTCTAAATGTATGCACATTTTTTCTCAGGAATATTAATGAGGGATTTCCTGAAAAACTGTCAGGATTCCGGTCCTCGAGGCGCGAGTTGGACAGCAAGGTTCTAAGGCAATGTAGAAAAACACGTGGTAATGGGAACATGGTGTTATGTAAACGTGACATGGGCCAATGCGCAGGTGGCATAGTCATTTTCTGGGGACATGGAGAAAAAAAGAATGCCAAAATGATTGATTGAGCATTGTTGAAACTGACATCGCAATTTTCGTTTTTTCTCAATGTGTTAGTAGCACACTGTCAGCAGCGTGGCACAACGATGTGTGTCACTAAACATCGGTTTGCCAATCCATAACCTGGGTTTGTGTGGCTTGCACGCAGCGATTTCCCGTGTTCGGTGCCCTGATCCAAACAGGGGGCTGGGAACCCTAGTTCTTGATCACAGGTCCAGCCCCAGCAAATCCTTGCCCTAGTCCTTTTATAGGGCCCTTGCAAGAGACCACGCAAGTGGCAACAGTGTGCGGTACAAGACCCTTTAACGTAACATAACATACGTTTGTGGATAACTATTGCAGATCCTTGAATACATGGGATTCAGAGTTTGCAAAACAGAGTTGTGTACTTGCCGGTGTTTGCATAGCTCACAATTTGAATGGACTTAAATGGGTTTGGATAGCGCACAATCCAAAAGGCACCAGGCAATATATGTATACTGCCTGTGGCCGCAGATTTAATAGCAAGAACTACACACACAAAAAAACAGTAACAAAGGGGGTTTATAAAAAAAGAGATACATTTTCAGGTCTTTCCGAAAGGCATATTGTGAGCTTGCCAGATGAAGATCAAGATGAAGATTATTCCAGAGGCGAGGCCCCAACACAGAGAAACACCGACCGCCTCTAGATTAGCAGCGCAAAATAAGTATTGATGTGAGGACTGGGGCAGTCTAACTAGTAAATAAGATTGAATGTTGCAAGTCATTGTAATTGGTTATTTATAACGTGCTTATTACCCAGAGGTTTCTAAGCACGGACCGGATCGAACCAGTGTTGCTTTGGCTTGTCTTGCTTCCAGCGCGTTGCCCCCGAGCTATCCTCCCGAGACCATAATGTAAGAGACTGAGGTGTGAAATCATGGACGCATTTAACGATAAAACAAAGTACCTTAAACAGAATGCACGGGGGAGCAGGCAGCCCAGGCGCCCAACATTTCCCAATGGGAATGTCCACTTCTCAACCTGCGCCCCAAGGCTTTTCAGGCTGACGCGGCCAGCGGTGGACTGCCTTTTCTGGGTCGGAGCAGTAAACGCGAGTCCCAAATTGCATCCGTAGCACATTGCTCTCAGATCCTTCTGACAAAGGCAATTGTGTCCATGTGTGGCCATGAACGTGTTTGACAGAGGAGTTTCCTGAACCGCGGCAATGGTTGCTGGAGGCCAGCAATGACTTTGAAAACAGTTGGCCATCAACATCTTCGGAAATCCACCAAACGTGTCTGCCTCCCCACCTCTCCCCCTGAGGGTTCCGGGTGGTCAACCTCAAAAGAACTAATGTGTCATGTACTGCCTTTTAGGTCACAGTTTTCCAAAGAAATTGGAATACTCTGACTGTACTAAAGGAGAGCACATGAGTCTAGCAGCAATTCCTCAAATGCACATAAGAACATTTAAGAGAATGTTAAAATATCAGTGGTAAAGATTTTTAAGTATTGCATAAACCATAAGATTTCACTAACAAGAACCGAAACAGGATAACCCCTGGTGAATGTCCTACTGAAGTGGTGTTAGGGACAAAACATGTTTTTTTGTCTGTAGATAAATAAATTAGATCATCCCGTCAGTATATGTCCAATTGTGTCTTTATGTTCTGTCAACCAGTCAATTTACAAAATTCATGGAGGAAGCGAACTTGCCGGAGCCTGCTCAAATGTGCTTCAGACGGCGGCATTCAACACTGCGATCCGTTGCTCGACATCTGCTTTCCTGAACTGGAAAGTTGGCAAATGGATTACCCCCTTACCTTTTCTCGGACTCAGATGATTGATGTTCGCCCGTTTTCCTCAGCACATCGATCGATGACATGTAGAGTACCCCAGAGTTCATACCTAGCACCTCTTGGCAGATTGCATTGGGGAAAAAGGCTTCAGATTCACAAACTATGCGGACGACACACAAATCTGTTAAATTGTTTGACGACTGTCATGGACTTGTAAACTAAGCAAATGCCTGACATGCTAAGGTTTGATGGGATGCTAGCGGGTCAGTAAACCTAATGAATTTACGGTACTTCTCAAATGCAATAAACCTCCATGGATGGAGAACTTTAGCCCGTACCCTGAACGGTCCCTAAATATATGAAATCTCAAGATAGCCATGAACTGGGGCCGGACTCTGGGAACCCAAATATCGAAGGTGGTGAAATCTTGTTGCGTTCACTTATGAAAGTTGACGGGTCCGCTCCCAAGATTATTATCTCCATGTACAATTCCAGGTGTTACTTTGCATATTCCTGGAGGGATTTTGGTAACCTCAGATCTGGTCCTCACCGATAAGCAAACATCCTGACTACAAAGCGGCCAGAATGCTGCAACAAAGCTCCTCGTGAAGATCCAGGGTTCCAAGCATATATTGCCAGGGTGAGCAGCATTGCACCAGCTCCCAGCAGAGGAAAGGATGCTATTCAAGGCGCTTTGCTTGGTGCAGAAGTCCATCTATGGTGGCAGAAAAGCGATCCTCGCCTAGAAGATGCAACTTTATCAGACTTCGAAGTATCTTGGGTAACAGATCCGTGATAGCTCCGGGTTTGTGTGTGTAACAAATGTTATAAATAAATAAATAAAATAAATAGGGCAAACATGTGTTTACCGATCCAAGAGTTGGGAAGTCCAAACTTTGGGACAGATGCTGCTTTTTCCAGGCTGCAAGAAAAGAGAATTAGTCCCAAACGTTTCTCCGACTGGAGAGTAGCCTTTAGACTTCAGACACTCCAAACACTGATATTTAGCAAAGCTATATCTTACTTGCAAAGTATGAACCCTAAATTCGTTTACATCGCTCTACAGAGCCGTGATAGCTGCCCTTTATAAGCCCAATTAAAATACAAATACACACAACACTGGTGCCTTGTATCCCTCCGTCATATCTGCCACTGGTTTGTGCCCACTGTACACAGGCAGGCTAAGACAAAGGGAGTCAAATTAATGCCAACTGCCTTCCGTGTAACGCCTGGCTGAGGGTACAACCCGGCCCGGGCAAGGCTAGTAAGTCCTGTCCGACTACCTGCACCCTACCCTGCTTGTGGGGTCTCCGGATCAGTTCTAAGTCTCTTCATCGTGGAATGATATTTCGCGTACCCCCCCGACCCCCTGCAGGTATTTAAATGAAAAAACGAATCACATTTTAATTTTTTTATTTTTGGGGAGTTCCCGCCCCCAACCCTCATCCCCTTTAATTTGTTATCTATTCCCGAACACCCACACCCCATATATATTTTTTCTAACCCTCCCTAAAATTTCAAGAGTTTCTTCGTTAAAATAACTGCGGCAAAAAAACCTGCGAAATTTCATCCTCCGATGAAAGGACGTTGTACCCTCCTGATGCCAGCCCGGGGCAGCAAGCCTCCTTCACCCCAGCTTCTTACAGGATCCTGCGGTGTTCGGGGGAACGCAATACTATCAGATGAACTGACTCTGGCAGAGGCCGGTGTATGTCAGATTAGCTGAGCAGCCAGTATGGGCGTGTTCCAGATGTGCTTTGCCAGTCTGCAAGCCACTAGCTACGGTGGATTGTTGCCGTGCTCTGTGTTTGGAAATTTGGTCTAGCAAACAGTGCCCTTGGCTGCTCAAAGGCTTGGACTGTCCGACAGATTGGGGCAGGCTCTAGTGACGGGCTGCTTTTTACTGTTATTGGTAAACCTGTTTGTAAGAGGCTCTGCACCTGCTGGCTGTGTTTACCTCGGATTTATCCAGCAAACACAGATGGTTTCACCTTACAGAAAGAAATCCTGTTTGGACAATGACACAATGACGTTCGCAAACATGACAATAACAGAAAAATTAATGCAGACCACAACCCCAAGCAAACACTACCCGCGCTTGCAAGAGCTGTCTGACCAACAAGGACCATGGAATAAAGGAGGGTATTACAAAATGTTCTGCATGGAGAGATGCTTTTGAATAATGTAACTTTAGCTACCAACTAACCTAGAGGTCCGAAACCTTAGGCTTGTGAGATATTTTGGACTACAACTCCCATCAGCCCTGATAATACCCGTTTTTATATAGTGCTAGCTCACCCAAGGGCATCAAAGTGCCTGCAATAACCGTGGTACTCAATGTATTGACCTCAGAAGGATGAAAGGCGGAGTTGGCCCCGCCAGGATTCGAACCTGCGTCTGCAGGCTGTGCACAGTTGTCAGAAACACGCATTCATCTGGCTGTGCTATCTGACCACCTAGCCAATGTTCAGGGCTCATGGGAGTTGTAGTCGAAAACATATGGGGATCCGGAGGTCGCCGACCCAACCCAAACATAGCCGCCACCTATCTGTTTACCCAAAAAAGGAGAAAATGGAAGCCCTTAAAAAAGAAAAAATGTCTCTGGCACAACTCTTCTGTCGAAAAGTATGAAACATTTGATTTTGATAGACTCAGCATTTTGTTGGCATTTTTTTGGCTTCTCTTTGATCTTTGGAATAAACTTTACAAATGGACATCGTGTAAAAATCACTTTGGGTTCAAAATTGACTAACAATTGATACTGCATTGAGCCACTAAAGTAATACTCAAAAATAAAAAAAATAAATAATGAAAGAGTTGATGTTGCTACTGCAAACAAAACAAGTAAGTGAAATTAGTCTGTGACCGGCAAACTCAAAGTACCTGTCCAGGAGTCCAAAAATACAAGAACATGCATTTGATTTAAAGAAATACATGGGACAGGTGTTCTCACCCATTTTGAAGTTGGTCCTGTTTTCAATTTAAACTGCGCAAACACCTTTAGCCTGCCCACCTCTGCCATGTCGGCTAGTACACCAAAGTGTTTCCTCTGCGTTGCTATGCTGATGGTAGACAAAGAAAGAGGACACCATGTGCCAGCGAGTACTTCTGGATTCTGAATGTATACCATTAAACAAAATGAATGATATTTACTTTCAGAAAAATTAGTTCTTTATGGGCATTTTAAAGATGCCAGACAGACAGACAGACAGAGACAGACAGACAGAGAGAGAAAGAGAGAGAGAGACTCATTACGAGTAAGGCGGTAAGGGATACCGGGCACCGGTAAGGAGACCGGTGCCGGTAATCCCTTACCGCCCTACTACGAGTTCCCTCAGCGGGTCCCTCCTTTAACGCCTGGTCTGACTAGGCGTTATGGCACTTCCCCATTCCCATTGAGCCCTATGGGGGCTCAAATAGGGAATGGCTTTTTCAATGGGGACTTACCGGTCCCGCAAAGGTCGGACTACACCGGTAAGTCCCCAATGAACCATACCGGTTCCGGACCTGTTATTGGAGGAAGCCATGGCGCAAATAACGCCATGACTACCTCCAATCTCGAAGTGAAGCCCAGAGTGTCAGAGGGATAGAAACAAAGTCAGAGAGACAGAAAGTCAGAGAGAGACAAATTAAATAGTACATTATATCACAAACCCTTCCTTATAATTTCAGTAAAGGATTACTGACCGGAAGTTCAGACCCCCTCAAGCGGGAATGTGCTTAGTGCATTAACCTGCAGACAGCTGCCCCAACGAAAACAAAAACAACATTTTTTAAACATTCTAATATTATCCCAACTTCAAGGCAGGCGGGCCGGCTACTGACTGTTTCAAACCAAGAATACTCACTATCATGTTATTACACAGACTAGTACACCCCCATTAAATACATTTTAAAGATTGATGAGCGACCTGCACCCCAGTATAATTCAAACAAGTCCTATTCTGCTTTCCCTTTCAAAATACCCATTGACTTATAATTAGGGCAGTTCGTTCTCCATTTGTAATTATTTTTACACAAATCCGATATCAATCTTTTTCCTGTAGGAATTTATTTGTAAAAATTAAAAAATGCAAAAGCAGTTCCGTTTAGTTTAGTTTATTTGCTTACATAGCCCGCTGAACCCAGGGGTAGCTCGGCCGTTGATAACCCAACACAGTCCGGCATGCATTACAAGCCAATGATCTGTTGCAATACTTGTCCCTAGTTTGTAAGAACTTTAAAGTACATTCTGAATGAAATGTGGGCACATAGTAGTTGCATAACTACAGGCAGAAATGGAGAAAAAGTCATCATGATAAAACCCGGAAACGTACCCAATAAATATTCCTCCAATAGACATTTTGGGTCTATTATTCTATATTTAAAGTGCATTTTGTGGCACAGTCTTTGGAATCGAATGCCAGATTAGGCCACATACTGTAATAAACTATGATAAAAGCAAATTTTTGTATTTTTATTTGTTATGGTTAATCAATAACCTTTACCAAAATTCAAGAAAATACAATATCAAAATACAAATTTAAAGCATTTCCGTACAGTTTCAAAACAATTACAAAACAATTATAAAAATGTCCACCATAAATGGTCCTTCCTAAAAATAAAAAAAAAATTTAAAAAAAAAATCTTCAAATTCAAATCTATTAATTAAACAGGAGACAGGCAGATATAGATGAATAAAATGGATACATCACCCATTAGTCAGAACTAAATAACATGGTAAAAAGCATTTTGGATTTTCGCCTTCAACCTAAAAGGACATTAGTTAATGATACAAGAGCCCAGAGATGAGAGAGCAGCACAACTCACTTCACATATTTTGATATCGGCCTCCAATCCGATAACATGTCGTGGTTCCAGCGACTTTCAGCCTTATTTTGCATTTCACCGGAACTCCTTGATTACTAGAGTAACCTTCAGAGTTTCCCGAATGTATCCTGCAACGTTGATTTGCTTTACAGTATTCACAGCACAAATCGAAGCAAAGGATGGGGCATATCAACCATCGGCATGACACCGGGCTACACAAAGGGCCCCCGGGAATTCCAAGAGCTGCACCTACCCCCCCACCCCCTATAGTTTGGGCTAGTCTACAGATTGCGGTCTCCCACGGCCCTCAACATCTATTCATCAAATGCGTTATTAACTACCCTGTTTTCCCTAATTTTGGGTCTTTGTGTACCTTCTACCTATCATACTCTTAAAGAGGGGGGGTAATCTGCACACCCCTTTCACGGCTACCACCCCCAACATTAACCTTTACTAATGGCTTGGAGTATGAGGGGTTCGCGGTATTGATGACTTTTACTCTCCTTTGCTGTTTGGGACTTTTGCAATTCCTTCCGAGTTTTTAAATTGTGCTAGGTTGTCGCTACCGGAAACCTCCCTCCCACCCTCTCCCCAGAAGCAGCACGCCTCCCCACAGCACTGGCACAGTGGCAGACCTGCAAGAGGGGAAGGGGAGGGGGTGGGCCTCTCTCTGTGATCCTTTTCAAATCCGGAAGCATGCCATCCCACTGGTATCGAGGAACCTTTACGTCCTTTGGCACCAAGACCTGCCTACGCCGTTGGGGTGCTTCCATTGGCTCCGGGCTCCCTCCGTCATCCCCATCTATGGCGTAAGTGACGGACCCTAGCTGTAGTCATCCAGGGAGCAGCTGGAGGAGCTTTCCTCCCCGCCATCTGAACGGCTTCCAGAGCCTGGACACCCTCCTGTCCGCCACCTGGAGTCATAACAAAAAGGGTCTCACACCGGCTTTGGTACCAGCTTTCAGAACTCAGCTACTAACTGCTGCTGTAAAGAGCTTGTCTTGGAGCTCTGGGTATATGCAACCTGCAGTCAAAGCTTCGAAACCTATGAGGGACAACCCAGGCCTTCATCCTTCCGAATTCCACAAAATGAATATCAATCAGTCAATTTAAACACCGCCATTACTGCATGGATACACTTAAAAAAAACACATGATGAATTTACAAATCAATGCATTACTGTTATCAAAAATAACAGCAATTTGGAAACGACTAAAATTTCAATATCAATGAGAGGAAAAAATATAGCACAATGAGATGCCGTCTCAATTATCGGTACGGACTGGGATAGACTCGGTCCCCCCGTTCTGGACTTTCCTGGCTTCCCAAAATGGATGAAGCTACCACGAATACCAGAGTGGGGCACGCTGTCCTTCTGGCTGACTCCAGTGCTTCCAAAACAGGTTAGATTTGTGGGAGTTTTAGCCACGGCCCCCCTAAACATACAAAAAGAAAACAGGTAAGTGTTTCTTGCTGCTTTAGGTGGATCCTGAAACACTCAAGTGGATCCAAAGACGTTTACCTATCCCGAATTCTACAGCAAGGGCCGGGACATCATTTGGAAATCTTATACCAAGGAATGTATTACAGGATCAAGCATCAATTCAGATAAGAGTCAGGCCCGCTTGCGAGTTTGAGATGAATTAAGGTAGTGAGCCTAGGACAGGGGTTTGCAATCTTTGGCTCTCCTGAAATCCGGGGCTACAACTCCCCTCAGCCTTATTGAGGATAGCCAAAGTGGAGGGATCATGGGAGTCATAGTCCAAAACATCTAGGGAGCCGCAGGTTGTAGGCGCCTGGCCTAGCATCGGAACACATCGGGGCCCATATCCGGGACTTGTCGTACCCTCCGTAGAATGCAATACCGAACTCCCATAGAAGAGACACATGGAATCTACCCAACCAAACCCTAGTGTGCTGGAACCAAAGAGCCTCAAGACATCCCTTTATTTTCCTAATATCATGTGATGACCCACTCTCTATGTCCTCGAAGTTAAGGATGTGATGTTATGGACAATGTTTAATTTGGACTGTCATCTCTTGCCTTCGGCTATAGTGTGTGTGGCACCTGGCAGGGTTTTCTTCTGAAGCGAGGGTGATTGCCACCAGGTTCAGGCAGCATACCGGATTTACCGAATGTTTGATAACAGCGAGTGGCACTGTGACCAAATTTTATAAGAGGCTGCTTAGATTGAGCCAATGAGAGGTTGATAATCATATGGGTGGCGATGCAGAAATTACTTTTTACCTCCCCCACCTGACACAGTTGCAAACTAAAAATGGAGGTAAGACAATAGGCATCCATACTGGAACAGCTGCTAAAAGGTGAGACAAGCAGGTGGCAGACTAATGACGCATAGCCGTTGTAGTTAGGATAAGTGATGATTCAAGACTCACGTGGATTGGCAAACCATTTATCAGTAAATAGCAATACCAAAACAAAACCAATGGCAGCACGAGACTTTGGCGCAAGTGAGAAGCCCCTCCTCCATGCAGAGTTCGCTTATACCCAAAGGAACACGTGCATTTCAATGTAAGGTTTCCAGACAGGGCAAGGAATCATACTGAAACAATGTTGCTAGAAGGGAACAACGCCTCACTATTTAAGTCTTTGATACCAGCTGCGCACTTTCATGTTAGTCAGTGATATCAGGGAGGACCGCATTAGTGAAGGTGAACATACTCCTTTAAGATTCACATGCGCTTTGAGGCAGGTGAGAACGATAGTAATATGAGGACTTCTGTCTGCAAACGTCACTTTTTCTAGAAAAACGGGAGCCTAAAACACGCTTACATATGCCAAAAGGGAAACACCTCAGAAGCAAGAGATGTAAAGGCGAGCATCTCTACACACTAAGTGAAGAGCCTTCATTGCAAAGACATGGGCAGAAAAGTCTAAAGAATCACTGCGCACGAAGACAAAATAGTAGTTTAAACATGGCAGTTTGCAGTACCTGCCCCATATTATAATGCAGTAATATGCAAGAGGAGTACATACAATTGTCAATTCCCAAACTTTCACCTACACTGTTAAGGTCCGACTCTCATCATCACCATGATTAAATGATATAGAAAAGTCACTTGTGTCAATAGAAAACATGCACTCTTCAAATGTGTGCAGGCCCCTCCCGCTCTTTAGTGCTTAATGTAGATGGCCAGGGCCGAGTTGCTGTGGTATATCCCACCAAGGATGCTGGCCAGATATTAGCGCTAGGCCTGTGGCCACAAAGTGTCATCAAGATACAGGTATCCCCCACTGGGCCATTGCTCAAGGCTGCACAAGGCACAGCACCCACCATGGCCAGGTGGCCCAATGCACAGCTGCACCACTGAAGTACGGCCCCTACCTTTGCGTGCATCAGTCTCATGAAGACCCCATGAGGTCGCACCGTCGAAAGAAGCATCTATAAAAAGAGTAACAAAAGTTCTAACAGACAGAGGTGTCTGTGGAACCCACCACAGAAAAACCTGTGAGGAGTCAGGAATGAAACTCGGACACAGGGGGTTTCATAGTTTTGGTCAAACATTTTAATAAAAAAAAAAAAAAGTATCACCTCATGTTATCCCTATCAAAAATATTGCCGTACGTATGGTCGTCTGGAACGGGCATAGGCAAACATTTTTTGGTGGGGGATAATTTTTGGGAGCAGGAGTGCAGGGGTGTCCCCTGCTCCTTTAAAAATAATAGCAATATTTTTGCGGGGATATTAACACATGGAACCAATAGAAAGGGTCGGGAAAATGCCTCTGTTCCAGCACTACAGGAGTTTCCTACCTAAAACCAAAACTAAGGATCTGTCAGTGGTCAGAATGTCCATAACAAAATGTCCCATGTCCAAAGTTTTATTCTGACACTCACATTCTAATGAAATAATTCTAAAGTAGAAAAGGACCAAGTCTTTGGCCTTGAGTGATGTATACATGTTCAAAAAAGAAACTACGAATCTCCAACACAAAAGGTTCCAAAGGATAGAGTTCCAGGGGAAGGGAATCTCACTCTGGAGCAAGGATTTCTCTTCCCTCTGGTTTCCATCCAGGGATAGCAGTCTCATGAGCATCAACACAGCTGGCGCAAAAAACAACTTGACCCCTGGACTTTGCCATGTTAGAATACATGGTGTACTCTCCTGCCAGGTTTCTTTTTTCCTTTAAAATAGTTCCTCTGCGGTTTCCTGATCTGATGTGCTGTGATCAGTATTTCTATTGAGTTACTATTGTTTTACATGTTGTTCATCTTAATGCCTGACATGCTTTTCTGTGAGGGCGTTCTCATAAAAACACATGTTCACAATTAGCATCTACCTGGTATACCCTCCTGCCAGTGCTTTCCTACATAGGGATTTCTTTATACTTTCAAACTGCTTGGTATACTCTCCTGCCACAGTTTATTACATATGCATTTAACTGCACCTTAAAACACACCTTCAAATTGCCTGGTATACTTTCCTGCCAGCGCTTTCCTATGTGCACTCTGCACACATTTCAAATAAGGATAGTCTCTTAGATTAGCTTTTTCTGAGTCGTGTCTGCCCGATATACTATTCTGCCAGGACTTCTTTCACATGTGTATTGCATGCACTCACATGGTTCGAAGTCTCTTTTTCCGATTACTTTTCCCCCTTGTATAACAATGTTCACTTGCACGTATTCTTTCTGTGGCTGCTTTGTTCATTAACAGTGTTTGGCATGTCAGCCAATATGCCCTGGTGTCCCCGCTTCTCTTCCGTGGACTCACCGGTTCTTCTTGGTGTATTTCACCCCTTTTGCAGTAAGCCGGCAGCAAGCGTTCAGCATTCAGCTTGCCGCTTCTGTGTCACGCCTCCTCTGCTCTTTGCTGCTCCTGCTGGACTCTCTGGCATCTTCCCATACTTCGGTAAGGTGGGAACGACCACCTAACAACTGCAAATGCCCAGAAGTCTTCACTCGGCTCCTAGTGTCCCTGTAACATGTTCTTTATGGTGCGCTTCCCTTTTCCTTCTACATGAGTTTGTTGGCTCCATGAAGCACCTTCTAGTCCCTCGGACTATCAGTCACTTCCAAGAGATGCAGTCTTCTCATGCCAGGAGCTCTGCTTGGTCAGCTGCTTCAGCTGTTTAAATTTCCCCTCTGTAGGTAAGCACTTGAAACCACTTGAGCTCGGCTTGTGCTTGGGTGATCTGTATTACTCAATCCCTCTTCCTCCTCCTGCTATTCTGGTGCTTATGGGAATGAAAGTCCATTCTTGATGACTTGCACATGAGGTATGGGCAAACGTTTAACGTGGTTTTCAAAGGCAAGTCTTTTTTTGATGGTTTGTATACGCTCTTCCTAGGTGGATGAGAGGAGGAGTAACAATAAGCCATAAAAGTATTAGGCATGGGTGGGATATCTTCAGAAAGAAAAGGGGGATACCATGTCTCATCTGATGACATCATGACATTTCCCGCAGAGGATGTCTTCCCCCCCCCGCCCCCATGTGATCCTCCCTCATATAGTTGCCTCCAAGGTCAGGATCAGGTAGTGGCTGCTGTCCCCTGGCCACATGAGGGGAGGTAACCACCGGGAAAGAGGTGATGACACCCTTGGATTCATCACACACCTCACACCACTTCTTGCCAACATCTCCTCCTGCCAGCCAGCAGAAGCAACACTGGGCCAGGGTGATCAGAAGTCCGGTTTTGCTGGGCCCGTACACAAAATTGGGTGGTCCGTCCCTTCTGAAGAGTATTTTTTTTTATTTGAAAACCCTTTTGTCCCTGTTTTTGGTAGAGGTTCTTCAACAGCTGCTACCAGTAGAAAGGAATGCACAATCTCGCACAGAAGGAATGCTGCACCAAGATCAGCTGCCACCTCAGTCGCCAGCTCTCTCGTGCCCTCCACACAATCTAAGCCATTAAAGAATTGGCCCGAGTGCTGCCATAACCTACATTTCTAAAACTGAAGCAAAATCGTCAATTCACTAATTGGGAGGCTACATGAAGACTTAAGAACCCAATCTTTAGCAGCAACTAGTGGGCTCGTAAGGATGTGCCCCATTGGTCGGAGCCAAAAAGCACGCTCAAAACTACTAGTTAATGGTCAGCTTCAAGGGGGGGGGGCTCTAGTAGTGTAGCCTCCAAAACTCAGATAAGATCCGCGTTCCCCTCCCCCAGCCACCTACTTTAATGTATTAGTGCATCTAGTAACCTGGGAAGTCCAAGTCCATGAAGTCTGGTCTCCTGAAAATACCCAAATACATTTCAGTGGATTGAATGCTGTGAAGGATTCCTTACTACTCGTTATTGCTGTGGGCGGCTTTCCTAAAAACACATCGCTGGGGCCATTGGCACGGTCAAGTGGCACAGCGAGTAGAGCGCTCGCTTTGACATCCGTCCGGCCGGGCCAAACTCAGCCTTTCATCCTTCCGAGGTCGATAAATGAGCACCACACACCGTGGGTAATAAGCAGCGCTCAGATACCTGAGGGTTCGTAGCGCTATATAAAATGTCAAATTATTATTATTGGAAAGAATGACTTTTATGCATCAGGATGAATTATTCAAAAGATATTCACCAGTATCTGGAAATACTGCCTGAAACCAGTTGAAAGTCTAATCAGAAGATCCCCAACCACATGTTCCGGGGAGAACCCCTTGATCATTGGCTTATGTTAAGACCTCTTCATCAGCTGTGAAACTGATCGCTACCGTCCGCTTTGCCCTCTTCATTCTTCTTAATCGCCGCTTCTTATTATTGCACAGTATTATACCTTTGTCACCAATCTTTCTCTCCTGCCCCCCTCTCAATCTTGCTTCCGACCTAAACACTCTCATGAAACGGCCCTCACCTACATCCTTTACTCCCCTCCCTTCTCTCTGCTCGACACTAAGCAATCCTCTGTCCTTATTCTTCTTGACCTCTCTGCTGCTTTCGACCCCCTTCTTCTCAACACTCTTTGTTCCTTTGGTTTCAAAGAATCTGTTCTTAACTGGCTCTCCTCTTACCTCTCCTCCCGCTCATCCACTGTCTCCTGGGGCGCCTGTTCCTCACCTACCCTGCCTTTGGAATGCAGCGTACCCCATGGTTCGGTTCTTGGCCCTTTCCTATTCTCACTCTACACCTCTTGCCTTGCCAGTTAGCTCTTCATTCGGTATTTCTCACCATCCAACCAGCTCTTCCTTTCCTTCTCTTCCGATCTCCACCTTAAAACTCTCTTCCTGTCTTACTGCCATTAAAAAGTGGATGTCATCCCGCTTCCTTTCCCTCAATACGGATAAGACTGAAGTCTTATTTTTCCCTTCCAATTCTCTTCCACCTCTCATTCACTTTCCCCCCTCTAACCTTCCTATCTCTGTCCGTGCTCGCAATTTAGGTATTCACTTTGACTCCTCCGTCTCCTTTTCCCCCCCCATCATATTTCTCTTACCTCTCGCGCCTGTCGCTACCACCTCTAATATTCGCAAAGTCCGCTCCTCTCTCATTTTCCATGCTACTAAACTTTTAATCTCCTCCCTTATCTTCTCTCGCCTCTTCTACTGCACCTCCTTACTCTTAGGACTACCTAATTCTCACCTCGCCCCCCCTCAAATCTACCATTCTGCCATCCCTACCCTCTGTCTCCTTGCCTCCCGAGACTCCATTTCTGCTTCCCTTTCTTCCCTTGGCTGGCTTCCCTTTCACCCCCAACTTAAATTTAATTTTCTCTGTTTAGTCTTTAAATCTCTCCATGACCTTGCTCCCCTTTATCTCTCTTCTCTCCTCTCTTTCTACACTCCTTCCCGCTCCCTTCGTTCAGCTGACCACTTCCTTCTTACTGTTCCTCCTTCCCCATGTGCCTCCTCCCGTTTCCGCTCCTTCCAGCTCCTAGCCCCCCTGCACTGGAACTCCTTCCCTCTCTCAATCCTTTCTATACCTACCTTCTCCTCCTTTGGCACTTCCTTGAAATCTCTCCTTCTCCATTCCCCGCCATGAAACCCTCCCCTCCGCTCCTCTCATTCCCTCTCCTTCCCTCGACTCTTCCCTATGATCCTCTACCTCCCCTCCCTACACCCTCCCCCATTCTCGCCCTTATACCCCTTCTGTTTCCCTCCTCCGTCGCCTCTTCACCCTTCCCTCACAGTTTAGTTGCACTACTTACTGTTTTGTTGGTTTGATTCATAATTGTAAATTTCTTCTACTGTTATAATGTCATATGTATCCAGTTAAAATGTAAAGCGTTTTGGATTAAAGCGCTTTATAAACTCAATAAATACAAATACAGTATTGGCTACAATACAAAGAAAGGACAGCCTTCAATCCGCTTTTCTGCACGCTTTTCTGCCCCATCCTATTAGATCGCTCAGGAGCAACATACTTGCCTTGGAAGCAAGACGACACAGGACAACACAGGTTCAATCCCCAGGTCCGTGCTTAGAAACCTCTGGGTATTAAGCGCGTCATAAATACCCTATTATATCATTATTCCAGGGTCCGCTACTACTGGAAAATCTCTACCTTTCCTCGCTAGGCTTCTTTCTACCATTTGTCCGTTTCTGTAGTCTACGAGTTCATTTCCATGCTCAAATTGTCCGATAGATTTGTATTCAATATACAATATGACATTCGAATAATTGGTCGCCTTTTAGCACTGTTTTTGCTAATACCGTTGTAGTGAATTTCGAACTCTTTATTCCCTGACAACTACTTAACCATGTACAGGTTTTATTTGCAATTCAATATAAAATAATTTGTTTAACTAGTAAATCTTCCAACCCACAACTATCTTCCCAGAAGATACTAAAAACATATGGGAGAGTATTTTATTAATTGATATGTTTGTGACTTAATTATCACAATAACATGTAAGGATTTATAGCAGCAATGGTAGGTTTTGGTATCGATCAGTTTCAATTTTCACGATACAAAGTTCATTCCCCCCCCCGCCCCACCTAAGCCGCTTGAATGTGTTTGCTTTAAAACCTCAATTAAAATGCTTCTAAGGTTTCTTAGCCATTCTGACCGTATGTAGCCAGAGAGCTTTGCTTCTTAAGCTTTGCCACCTGCTTTGCCATCTTAGTCCACGAATGCCCGTTGCAGGTTTTCAGGATAACCATCTACTATGTGAATACATCCCTTTTCGATGCATTGTAATATTTTGTGCTTTGTGTGGGTATCCTGAAAACACGGAGCAGAGTTGGTTCTTGAAGACTGGGTAATTCTCCAAGTGCTATTTTTTTTCATCCCGTTGTGCTATCACAGAAGGGGGGAAAAAACCCTATGCAATCTGTTGTGTGCACTTAGATGTATAGAGCCTACTAGCTTGCAATGAGCATGAGGTCATGTGTTCCACTTTAGAATGCTATTGTTTGTATGCCACCTGTGTTCTAGAAGAGTATATTGGTGTAGCCTTGCCTGGGTGGTGGTGCTGGTCTGCTCGTTAGAGACTGTCTATTTCAAC
Organism: Ambystoma mexicanum; assembly: GCF_040938575.1. Classification (NCBI taxonomy): domain Eukaryota; kingdom Metazoa; phylum Chordata; class Amphibia; order Caudata; family Ambystomatidae; genus Ambystoma; species Ambystoma mexicanum. The sequence continues at coordinate 556,994,451 of NC_090940.1, forward strand.
TGCCTGATTGACAGCAATAAAGTGACCATACCTCCATCCTGGTGTCCACGTGATCATTCCATTGAACTTAACCCAAACCAATGATATATGATGTGGCATTTATAACGCGCCTGTACACACACCTTCGTCCCACCTCAAAAAGGCCAGCCCAGCTCAAACTGCAAGTTCACATCCTTTCTGCATGAGACTGCAAGAAACCCCATATGTGTATTGCCTCACTGGGTATCAGTGGGAGGTAGCCTGGGACTGTGCTTGGTCTCCCTGCTTGTCGGGACAGCGTCTTCTGGGTTTCCTCGTAGGAGGATGGCTCTCTCCATGTTGGTGTGCCTCTGTTATTTTGTATTGCCTTTGACATCAAGTGCCGTGAGAGACTAGACCGTTCACTCCGGTTCTCTGGCGTGATCTTCGTACTTCTGGTCATCTTCTTATTCGCAGTAATTGCATTGGAAGTATATGGAAAGCAAATTGTGTTTTTAGTTAGTCCTAACATATTAGGTTGGCTGACTTTAAAAACAAAAGATATTAGCATTAGAGGGAATTATGGGAGAAGGGTGTAGCTTGGGCACAAGATGGAGGGTGTACTAAAGTGGAGGCATACAGCATTCTCAGGGGAATAGTCGTCCCTAATCCTATAAGCGTCTTCCTCGCCCATGCGATCCTTCCCTGGTGCTCCACCAACCCCAGGGGGATTATTGTACTGTGTATGAACCACCCTGAACTCCTGGGCAAGGTCTCCCACTAGGGGAGATGGGACGACATCCTCAGATTCGTCACAGAACCGACTACGAATCGAAGCAAAAACTGTGTGTGGTTTCTCGTACCGCTGTGCAAACCTAGTGCAGATCTAAAAACCCAAGCAAAGTTTCTTGGGCCACAGTGTGAAACTAGTACGGGTGGTAAAAAAGCCTGCACGAAGTTTGTCGTCTCGCTGCGCAAAACTAAAACGGATCACAAAAGACATGCACAAATGTTTCTCCCGTCACTGCACGAAACAAGCATGGTTCGTGGAAAATAAAAAACCCACACAATGTGTCATGTTGCTGCATGAAAAAAGCATGCATAAAAAAAAAAAATAATAAAATAAAGACTATGTTTCTCGTCTCGCTACACCATACCAACATGGAAACAAAACACCACGCTCCATGCGAAACTCCATGAAACAGGGCAGAATTTCAGTGGCGGCAGACATGTAAAGTTGATTTTGCTGAATGGGCAGAAACTAACTCCAGTGTGTAGTCTGCACTTTTCGCTTTAAGGCGGAAATTTCCCCTATCCCCAACTACCACCAGATAAGCATAGGTCACCATTGCATCAAGTCTAGGATGCAACTACGCAGAACATAGGCTACCCTATGCCCAAACACTACCAGCCCTCAAATGGTGTCACACCTGCATTGCAATGTAGAGCGCGTTTAATAAACAGACTTCCACTATCCCTCAATAAAAGCCAAATAGATGGAACCACCCCTGCAGGGGAGTTTCACCACCATACAAGGACACACAAAAACGCTCAACAACTAATAAAACTGTGTGAACTGTGTCCTTGCTCACTAACCAAAACATAAAAAGCATAAGCACACTCCCCAAGTATACGATACTCTGACTGTACATGCACACACGCACTGAAAACATCCTATGTCTCTAAACATTCAGACACACACATTTGTATAAGACATTTCTCACGTTGCCTGATGCACCCAATTGTGTCTCCAGACACTTCTGCACCATGAGATTCGCCATTTTCACCAACAGTGCGCACACATGGACATACACCCCTACTCATGCAACACAAGAATGATGCTTCCCAGGCAGGTACACTTAGCCAAAATATTTCCAAATGTTAACTTGTAATCCAGTGGATCCAACTAAAACTGCTGCCCAAAGACCTACAGACCAGGAGGAAACTAAAAATATATAACATGGTATCCTTATTTCAAGGATGTCCCTCTGAGGCCCCAACATTCAACTTGCACCCTGCATGCCCACCAGAGAACTGCTTCAAAACCTACATTTGGGGCCAACTGAGACTAGCCAACACTACTCTTATTTTTCCAACCTCCTATTCTAGCTTAGAAGACATTGGGGCATCACGCAAACTTCATGCACGCCAGCCCTGAATGCCCATCCTTTTGCCCTAAAGACGGAGTTGACCCCATGGGGGAACAGATATGGGGAACCCATTGAGGGAAACAAGAGAGTCCAAACTTCATAATGGCATGGACCTTTGCCAGGATGATCCCATCTATACACACATCCCATCCTAGTTGCCAGTGTTATAAAGAGGTAAGGGTGTCCTGTGGTGGGTCAGAAGGAGGACAGACTCTGGTTAGCGATTTAACCAAGTATTTTCTTGAACCAAAAAGGAGCATGCCTGCCTCTCCCTATACTATGGGGCGTCCCTACCTGACAAACATAGCTACGGTGCTCGAACGTCGTCAGCGAAAGCCCAACTCACAATCATTCAACTGTCCGAACGAACCTGCCCCGACCCTGCTACCACTATAACAACCTTCCCTCTCTCTTATTTGGATTTATCCTTTTTACCCTAGCAGGGCAATGTTATCCAATACCTCACACCTCTCTCTGGGTTTTCAAGCTTTTCACAAGGTGGCCTAGAGTACAATGTCTCAGGACTTTTACTTTGAGTTAATGTCTGTATCTTAGTATTGGGACAAGTAGGAGCGTTCCAGTATTGATTCTCTTTATCTTCATTCAATCTCAACAACTTATAGCTGAAATGAGTAGCATTCGAATAATAAAACTCAGTCCCCTTCCCGGTTCTCCCGACTTCCCAGTTACCTGCGGTGTACAGGGATGGCGTCACTGGAGTTCTTACTTGTTTGGAAACTCCTGTTCCCGTGTCAGGTTGCCCTCCTGTATTCGCTGTGCTTGTAGCCACCACAACTTCTGTAGCTGCTCTTCTGTCTGAACACTCAATGTCAGGTCTGCTGTGGTCTCAGCATTGTTTATGGACCTCTGGGTCCACCTCGGCTTCTCGTTCACGCCACCATCCATTTCCTTCTTCCACTAAGGACACTTAATATATGTGTTGGTGTGGCTTTAACTCTGCTTCCCTGGCTGACACTCTGCATCTGATTTGCTTTCCAGGTTTCGTTATGGAAAAGGATGATGCCAGTCCTTTACACATACCTGCAAGCAAATTTGAATCTCACGGCCCTCCTCTCTTCTCCCAGCCTGCACCTCTTTCCTTTATTGTGCTTCTGTGGACCTTCCCCGATGCAATGGTGTAGTCCTTTCTTCCGGTTTGTGGATTCTGTATTCCTCCACCTAGGATTCTCTTCGTCTCAGTATGAAGTGGTTGTTCTCTTAAAGAGATCACCAGTATTTTTTTTTATCACAATAACACATCTTAGTATGTTCTTCATATTTCTCTTAACAGAATGATTGTACACGTGTACCACTGGTATGGCTCCTAGGGAGTTCTTCACCACAACAGGAGTCCTTGTCCCCAAAGGGGGTGGGGAGGCCCTTTCCCAGTGAGGTCTCGCTTGCATCTACACTAGGGAGGGTGTTCCGGGGGAGGCTCACCTCCGTTGCCTCCCAGTGAACAGCTCCCCCTTGGAGAGAAGTGACAGATTCCTGTGATTTGTCAGTCCCCACACACAGACCCGCCATGAGCCTCTATATATAAAAATTGGTTCTATGTTTGTTTATCAACAGTGTTTTTATTGATGGACGTTTTGCTGCTGAAACTTTCTTTCTGAATTTCTTTTTACATTGGTTCGACCAACCACCCCCATTAATTTTAAACAATTCCCTTATATACCCTTGCCCAAAACCTCCTGTATTATTGAATTAGTTTTTTCAAAAGATTATTTCGTCAAAAACCCTTTGAAAAAACACTGTTGATGAATGAACGTCATACCGAAAAGTCTATGAAGCTTTATTAAACATATGTATGGTTCATCAGGATTCAGGGATGTCATTTGGGGAACACCAGGGGTCGTACCTGTGACCCCCAAGGTCTCCCTTGCTACCCCTGTGGTCTCCATTGCTACCGCTAAAACATTTTTAAAGATTATTTTGTTGTTAAATTTGAAGCTCCTGGACTGTTGCCAGTGCCAGTGGCTCTTTGTTTCTGGAGAGGCTGGCTTTCTTGTTCAGGACTCTTAAAAAAAAGAGTAACACTGAGCAGTGACCCTAAATAAGAAAGAATAGGAGTAACAAATAAATGTGTCTTTCTGGAATTCTATACAATAAATGCTTGACTCATTAAAGGTTTATTTCAGGCACACGTCAGGGGGCGAGTCACTGATTTAGTCTGTTCTTTAACACCTCAAATTCACAATGCAGACAAAAGCCTTTAGAGTAGAATAAGCATCCATTTCAGACTATGTATTTTGCTTTTCGCGAGTTGCAGTTATAGCCTGTTTTTTTCTGCCATGACCTCTGTTAAGATCACCACAAGACATTCCGTCTCTGTGTCCTCAGTCGCCTGACAAAATCTCTGTGCCTTAAGCTTGTGTAAAGTGTAGAAATGTTTGCCCATAGCACATAAAGTAGCCCTTGATTTCATTGTACCACATTTAATGCTTTGTTGTAATGTGTCTATCTTTCCTATCTCCCTGGCATGCTGTTCAGGATGTTTGTTTACATGTATGAGGTAACAAGTGCCTAGAGTATGGGATACTGTTTGAGTGCGCTACTTTTCCTACACTACTCTAAATTCTTTAATGCACAATTATGAATCCTCCCAATGGTATGTATTTTGCCAACCTCTGAAAACTAAAATGCAGATCCACGCAGGTTTGACATGTGGCCAACTTTGCACCAGATCTGCAGAGGAACTGTCCAGCCGTTAAATATCACTTACCCGTTTATTGGTATCACTACAGATTGTAATTTGCTTTCTGACTTTGAGAACATTCAGACATGTAATTGCTCATTTTACTTGATGGGGTAAGATAGCTATAGGTGTTAAGATGGCTCAGTGGGTTGAGCGCTTACTGCTGCGATGTGTGTCTGATCTGCAGGTTGCAGGTTCGAATCCCAGCAGGGCCAACGTAGCCTTTCATCCTTCCGAGGTTGATAAATGAGTTCCAACACAGGTTGGGTGATATTGCATGTATATTTGTTCTATATAAAGTGCTTAAGCGTAAGTGCTATATAATAACACATTATCATTTGGCCGTGGACATCTGCTTGCATTCACAGTAATTTGGTAACATGGGCCTATACACACACATTGAATCAAAATTGAGATTCAATGAGCAGGAGTAACACCAGCTCCTGGGTGTCGGGCAGCACCCTGTAGGCAGCAGCAACCAGGAGCTACCAGAGATGTTCCTTTCACTTTTTTGCCCATTTTGTAGGAACCATTGTGTTTAAATGTATATTAGGTATGTTTTAATTCATTCTCAAATACTCAAAGTTAATGTCACATTTGCATGTTTGGAAGGCACCAGTTGGCCCTAGGAGCCAAAAGTAGCTCCTGGTAGCTGTTGGTTTCAAGCTAACCAGGCTCTACCATGCTAGTAGCAGGGGGTAAAAAGCTCCCAACTCCCCTAAATTTCGAACCCTGCATACTGAAATTAAAGATACATTTGGCGATCCATTCATGTATGAAATGTATATCGCATTTCACCGATAACGTAAAAATATTTTTCAAAGTGTACTTAGGAACAATGCTATGTGATGCCACTTCCTGTTTTGTCAAAGGGTGAAAGGTCGTGTTCCATCACTTCCTGTGATGTCACTCAAGGTGGGTCAAATGACATCTCTGTGATGTCGTAAAGGGTCATGTTATGTCACTTCCGCTACTCCTGGCATTTTGGTGAAATGACATCCGTGTCAGGTCTCAAGTTATTCTTGTAGCATATACATAAGAAAGAGACCACCCACCGACCATCCTCATTCACTCCAGACCAGGCCCCCAAAAGGCCCATTGAGAACACCGAGCACCCTGCAACACTTCCCTGGAGTCATAGCTGTGCCATCGCAAGGATGGCCAGCAGTACAAGCTGACGCTTATCAAGTCACACCATCTCCCCTCCTTACAGACAACACAACCATATGAACAACCACATTCAGCCAGGCACCACAGCTCCCAGTTACTAGCACTTCAAGGCGCTCAAAATTAAAAGGAAAGGACTCCCTGTGCGGTTTATCTAGATTCTTGTATGCAAGGGTCAAAGGTCATGGACGGGGGGGGGTGGGGTGGGTGTGTGCGTGTGTGCGTGTGCGTGTGCGTGTGCGTGTTCGTGTTCGACACAGGCATTGCCGCTTCTCCAGGCAGGGACCTGCTCAAAAGATGAACTTTACACTAAAGGCTTTTTTTTTTTTAACTGGCCCGTTGTGTCTGGGCACGTGCTTCGGCGGTAAATCTGTCAGGGGCTTCCAGTGGACTCTGCTTGGTGGGATCGCAGTGCGCCTGGGATCGACCCATGCAAGACATTTGTTTCCCTACTCTGTGTGTGTTCTTTTTTTTCTCCAAGGTGTAGTAAGGTGACAGGATGTCTTTCATAACTCACAGTGACACAATTCAAGGGCAGCTGGTAAAATATGCTGGGACACCTAGTGGTGCATTTATTCAGCCCCACCAACCTCCCCCTCATATGCACCCCCTTCTAGAATAGCTCACCTGTGTAAAAGAAATCCTAAAATCTATGGAATTGTTTAAGTCAAGGTATGATAGTCACCACTGAGACACGCCCATAAACGACTAAATCTTAGTTCTTCTAACAGCCTGTTGAGTCCTGAGGAAGAGCGGGTGGCGCGAAACAAGCACCAAAACCCAATAATGAAATACTATTCATTTTATCGCATTTGACAGAATACACTTGTTAAAGCCCAAATTGTTTGATTACATCTGAAGTTATGCTTATTCAATAAAATATGTCAATTGCGGAAAGTCAACGCGTCATCACAAAGGACAGTTGTGACATAAAAATAAATACAAGCATATTATTTTTTTCTCAGGTAATTGCCCTACCGAATTTTTAATATCTTTAAAATAAACATTAACAATAATGAGCTCAGTGTACGGGATTAGAGCAGGATTTCGTTCTGCCTCTTCTGGCTAGGAAGGAGTGGTCGCTGTAGTCCCCTTGACTTTTCGGAACCTTAAAAGCTGGGTGTACTTCCGCTCGCCAGAGAGTACCCTCCTCCAGTGGGAGTCTTTCTTCCAGGTCTATCAGAGCGACATTCAGTTTTGAGTATTTCGTTTGCTTTAACCTATTAGTTAAGGACTCCTCTGGGAGCAAGATAAGCAAGTGATTAGTTGAAGTAGGGAAAGGGAAAGCGAGAAAGAAAGGGGGAGCGAAAGAGAAAGCGAGATAAAGAGAATGAAAGCGAAAGCGAGAGAGGGCGAGCGAAAGAGAAGGAGAGAGCAAAAGAGAAAGCGAGAAAGAGAGGGGTAGCGAAAGGGAAGGACAGAAAAAGAGAAAGCGAGAAAGAGGGGGAGCGAAAGAGAAGGAAAGAGCAAAAGAGCAAGCGAGAGAGAGATGGAGCGAAAGAGAAAGCGAGAGGGATAGCAAGAGAAAGAGCGAGAGAGAAAAGTACAATGAGAAAGAAAGAATAGAGAGCGAGCGGAAGAGAGAAAGGCAAAGAAAGAAAAACAAAGAGAGAGAGAGAAAGAGCAAGAGAGAGAAAAGAGAGAGAGAGAAAGAGCGGGAAAGCGAGAGAGAGACTATAAAGTGTTATGTTTGTCATAATGGAGCTTTGTACAGCACGACAGGTAGAGAGAGAGGAAGCTGCTTCAGAGTGCCAATACAAAGGTGTACCATGGAGTAGCACACAAGGAGGGCAAGGGAAGACGTGAAGGGAGCAGAACATTCAACACAGGCCCACGGGCTGCAGTCCAGATGGTCCAACTGGCAGAGGTGAAGTACACAAGACGGGTCTTAGAGTGGTCCAGGGTGGAAAGAACAGTAAGGAGCCGGGCATTTCCGCTCTGAGAAGCCTACAGAATGCCAGTGCTGTGCTCCAGTGAACTGCCATCCTCTGAGGCGTGGCACCACAACAGCAAGGCGAGGTTCCTCAGAATATGGGTGAGGAGGACCATGTCAGAGCTAAATGCTAAGGTCCCGAAGATTATCTGTGTTTAACTGTGCCCTCTCATAGTGGGAGGTCCGCCCAAGTGCACCCAAGGACGCCCTAGAGGCCTGCTCAAAAGCCCATAGCGGAGCAGACTGGCGTTTGGGCCGCTTGGATCCCTTGGCGTAGACCTTCAGGAAGAGCAAGACTTTCAAATCTTTCCTGAAGCTGAGGTCGTTCTCTAACAATCGGAGTTGACGTGTATTGCAACCGGGAACAGCCGCGGCCAACCGGAAGCATCTGTGCAGATCACAAGAGACCAGTGTGAGCTGTCCTCAGGTTACTCAGTGAGTGCAGCACCAAAGTTCTACAATTAGGCAGACGAACCTAGCGTGCCAGATCGCTTGCTGGACAGTGCAGGGCAGGGGCGCCATTGGGTAGCGGAAGTGATGTCACATGACCCTTGACCTCCGATGACATCACAGGAAGTGATGTCATGTGATCCCGCCCCAAAGTGACATCACGGGAAGCGATTGAACACGACCACTGACCCCTTGACAAACCAGGAAGTGGTCACACATAGCATTGTTTCTAAGTACACTATGAAAAATATGGTTACGGTATCACTGTAAAGTGATTACATTTCATACAAGAATGGATCACCATATGTATCGGCAGAAATAAACATGCTATAACTGCAACGTGTGAAAAGCAAAATACATACTCTGAAATGGGTGCTTATTCTACTCTAAATGCTTTTTGGAGAATTTTGTCTGCATTGTGAATTTGAGGTGTTGAAGAACAGACTAAATCAGTGACTCACCCCTGAAGTGTGCCTGAAATAAACCTTTAATGAGTTTAACAATTATTGTTTAGAATTCCAGAAAGACAAACTATTTGTTATTCTTATTTAGGATCATTACTCAAAAGTGTCAGACTTGTGCAACCCCCTTTTTGTTTTTAAAGAAGCCTAGACAAGAAAGCCAGCCACTCTAGAAACAAAGAGGCACATGGCACTGGCCACAGGACAGGAGCTTCCATTTGTAAAAAAAAATAAAAATAATAAAATAAAGAAAATCTTTAGAGCTAGCAAGGGTGGCCACAGGGGTAGCAAGGGAGACCTCTGGGGTAGCAAGGGTGGGCACATGGGTAGCAAGGGAGACCTCTGGGGTCGCAAGGGTGGCCACAGGGGTAGCAAGGGAGACCTCTGGGGTCGCAAGGGTGGCCACAGGGGTAGCAAGGGTGGCCACAGGGGTAGCAAGGGAGACCACAGGGGTAGCAAGGGAGACCTCTGGGGTAGCAAGGGAGACCTCTGGGGTAGCAAGGGTGACCACAGGGGTAGCAAGGGAGACCTCTGGGGTCGCAAGGGTGGCCACAGGGGTAGCAAGGGAGACCTCTGGGGTCCCAAGGGTGGCCACAGGGGTAGCAAGGGAGACCTCTGGGGTAGCAAGGGTGGCCACAGGGGTAGCAAGGGAGACCTCTGGGGTCGCAAGGGTGGCCACAGGGGTAGCAAGGGAGACCTCTGGGGTAGCAAGGGTGGCCACAGGGGTAGCAAGGGAGACCTCTGGGGTAGCAAGAGTGGCCACAGGGGTAGCAAGGGAGACCTCTGGGATCGCAAGGGTAGCCACCGGGGTAGCAAGGGTAGCCACAGGGGTAGCAAGGGAGACCTCTGGGGTAGCAAGGGAGACCTCTGGGGCAGCAAGGGAGGCCACAGGGGTCGCAAGGGTGGCCACAGGGGTCGCAAGTGCGACCCCTAAATGACATCCCTGGTGCACAGATGTTTAAAGTGCACTCATCGTACGGCAGCAGTGGAAATGGAAAAAAGGTCAAGGGGATCCCACAAGGGCTGGAGGTGCAGTTTGGGGGAGGGTGTAGTTCCAAGTGGGCGGAGCGGGCATTTGAACTCTGCTCTAAATGTTCAAAATTATAGTTTAAAATTGGTGTGTTGTCTTTCATGCTGCTTCTTTCCGAACATCAATTCCACCCAAAATACTTGTGGTAATGCAGACACGCTGTACAGAAAAAGGCCAACAGGGTAGCTCAGCAGGTTGAGATACCATTGCTGTGAGATGTCCTATATTCAAAAACTGGTTGTTAATCTTATGACTTTGAAATTCCTTATAAAAAACAAGTGCTATAAAATGTATTTGGCCAGGGCATGGGTTGGAAAATCAAAAAGTGGCACCTATGAACCCAAAGTTTAATTTCCTAAAAACTGCTGTCAGCACAACAGAAGCATGTATTGTGATTAAGCAAAGGGATAAGCATATAACATCTTCATAAATATAACCTATGACAAAACACAAAGGAAGGGGCACAGAAATGACAGCATATTTGTGTAGTGGTCCGACAAAAAAAGAAATAGTTAAAGGAAAACTCGTGAATGTAAGTTTAGCTGCATTTTTGCGTTTGGAAATGACTTCTTTTTTTCTATGAAAGTGTAAGATGCACATTTGGAAAGCAATAGTGTGCCCAGCTTGTAGGAAGCCTGCTTTTAACAGTGAAGGCCCCAACACCTGCAATAGTCATGGCCCATGAATTCCCCTGGTGTCCCTTTCAGGCCCGAAGAAAGAGAACAGGCTAAGGAAATAGAGCGTCTAAACGCGCAAGTGATGGCTGGGGAAAGGGGGGGCAACGCAGATTAGAACACAGAGCCCCCAGCTTTGCAGGTGAAGCCTTGTCAGGGCTGAGGCAGGCCGGGTCCGAGAGCCAGCCAGACATCTGATGCTGGATCTCAGACCAGGCAAGAGCCGGCCAATTGACCAGCGCCATCATTGGGTGTGGCGCAGTACAAGCTTTTGAACCCTAATAAGATTGTGTCCTTCCTTTCTCAGCTGAGGACCATGTAGGGCACCCCGGCCTGGACCTGCTGAAGCCGTCTCAGTGCATTTAGGGGAATCCCACACGGAGGGCAGGCATTGCGGTAGTCACGCCTGGACAGGATGTGTAGAATGAGGACAACACAGGTCATTGGCAAGAGCACATCCAAGCAATGAATTGCACCTATATTTTTGAGTATGCAAGAGAGGAGCAGATGCACTGGGCTCATGTTTTTGTTATTTTGTACTAGTGGCAGTGGAGGCCTTCCTCACAGCACACCTTTGCAGTATGTTAACCCCTTAAGTGCCACCGACGAGTATGCTTGTCCTTTTTGCATAGACTTGCCAGGTTTTTGCACTTTTGTTGTTGTCACGGGTAAAGCCGGGAGCTGAGCGAGCAAAGGGTCAGACACACGCTGCCGTTTGCTTTACCACAATTGCTGGGGAGCAACAAGCAAGGGCTAAAAAATAAGTAGGTGACAATGGGTTAGGATGGTAACTTAAAAGTTTCTTGTCCTGGAAGCGGGGGGACATGGTGGGGGAGGGGGGGTGCAAGTGTCACAATTGAAGGATATACCCAATGAACAGAGGTGGCCAGGTGGGCAGGAAAGAATGAGCTAGGCTAAACATCAAACCAGTTCAACTTTCCTTCCAAGGCTAATTTGTATAAGTCTCTTAGAATTTGTGGATTCTGTACCCTGCATCTTGTGGGGTGTCTCCGTGGCTCAGGTGTCCTGGCTTAGGGGACCTGCCTACCGCTTCATGCTGGGGTGTCTCTGTGGCTCAGGTGTCCTTCTGGCTTAGAGGACCTGCAACCTGCTTCATGCTGGGGTGTCTCCGTGGCTCAGGTGTCCTTCTGGCTTAGGAGACCTGCACCCCGCTTCTTGCTGTGGTGTCTGTGGGCCAGGTGTCCTTCTGGCTTAGGAGACCTGCACCGCTGCTTCTTGCCGGGATGTCCCTCGGCCTGAAGGTTCGGGAAATACACCCAGATTCTAGCCTTGCTGCCACCTTGCCCGTATGCGCTTCAGGCTTAGGGGGCACACACCCCCCTTCTCGCCAAGATGCCAGCAGGCCCAAGTGTCTATCGGGCCTTAGAGACTTACACCTAGCTACTCACCTGGATGCTGCCACGCCCCAGGTTTTTCGCGCTGAGGGGACCTGCACACCGCTTCTCACCCAACACCACCAGGTCTGAGTGTCATTGGGTGTTATGGGTACAGCACCCCATTCTCCCGGGAACGCCGCCCAACCTGAATGTCCTTTGGAGTATGGGTTTCTAGCCAGGACAGATGGTATTCAAGAACAAGGCTGTGCAAAGGGAAGGAGACCCCAATTCTCTGCCTACCAAGCTTCACCCCTCTAAGCCTCGTTCCAATTCCTCGCCCCTTGGCCCCCACTGGTTACTCCTTATTTCCTCCATCTTTCTTCTTCACACTCTTTGGTTGCCCCTTTGTCTCTTCTACACCCATCAGCACTTCATCTTGTTCACCATTTGGACACCCCCTTCCTGAACTCACTTCACTTCCTTTGATCCCCCCATCCCCCCATCCCCCAGCTTCCTTGCCTTTACCTTAGCTTGTACTTCCATGCCTGGAACTTCTTAGAATAGGTTCGGAACTCTTCCAGCCAGGGACCCTTTACAGTTTCTCACTTCCATCCCTAGAGAAGGCTCTGTGATAATCCTTATATGTTGTCAGTTCTCCCCAAGGGGGAGCCCCTTCCCATGAGGCCAGGGAGGTGAGGCCACTACCAGATAGTTGCTATGGGGGTAAAACACAGTGGGAGGTTGTCAAGGGGAGAGACTCCCCCTCTGGGGACAAGGATGACCATCTAAGGAGATTGCGGTATGGCAACCAGCACCCTATACATCTTCCGACCCTATGAACCTTACTTCTATTTCACCCACCTCTATGTGGACTGAACATACAATATTCACGGAGTCGAGAGGAAAAGTAGGGATGATCTAACAAGGACTAGCCTTCAGATATACTGGGACGAGGGAGAGGTGTGGAGCACCGAAGAGCACTTGGAAGAACATGAATGAGTGTCCAAGTTGTCAGTGGCCCTTCTGAATAAAGTAGTAATACTACATGGGTGTGTTCCCTCTTGTTTGTTTTCGGGGGGTTGATCTGATATAGGGACAATATGACTCGCAACAGAACTGGTCAAATCAAGTACCCCGCTCTCAATCCACTCATGATGGGGCCAACAGGATCTATTTCAGACCATTTCGAAATAGACAGCATGGCTGCATCAATTCTTGATAATACAAATTTTATTCATTAACAAATATAAAAAACATTAAGAACAAGGAATGCCTTCATTGATTTGGCACTTTGGTTTAATTTCATGTAAGCAAGTAGTGATCCCGAGACTGACCAGGAGATGCTGGGTCCAACCCTAAAGGTACAGGGGTTACTGGAGTGATTGGTGAGAGTGCAAAAGGGTCATAGAGGCAACAGGAGTGGAACCAAAGAAAAGTTTCTCCAATACAGGGTGAAGAGGGGGAAGTCCCCATAATATATCAAAAGGACACTTATAATCACTCAAAAGGAAGCAGAGACAACAGGGTGTGAGCCCCTCAACCAAAAGGGACGATCATTGCCAGCCATCTTCCTCGTGGCAGTCCTTGACAAAGGAATGAGCCAGGTCTGCCTTTAAAAAAAAGAAACAAACACGGCTCTGGGGTCCACTCCCACAAAAGAAGATTAATTATGTTGATCTTCTGGAAAATCTACAAAAAAGCTGTAGACGATTGGTCCCTTCTGCATCCGGGGGTAGCATTCTGGTTGGAGGAGATTTGAATTTGACCTGTGAATATGTGGGATGGGAGAAGAATGATAAGAGGGGTGGTGGGGGGAGTGTTTGCTCAGAAACAATCCACAGAAAATGATGAATGGAAGGTTATGGTGTATTAGTCCATCTTCAATGGGACTGTGTCACATAAATGGAAATACTGAAGGTGGCCGTCACATGGCTGCTACACAGCATAGCGGGAATTCTCAGTCATTGACTATATTTTTGTAGACCGGTTCTTGTTGGGCTTTTGGAAGTCCTTCAAAATTGAGGAAAGTGTATGGAGAGATCATGATATGCTAAGACCGGAATTTAGTATATTAAATTAGGCTGGTCAGTCATGAATGCCAGGGATGAGGCTTGTGAATATGGCTAAGAACAGGATTAAGTGGAATAACGATCGGACAGAAGACCTGACGGGGAGTTGCATAAACAAATATTTTAACAAACACTACCTATCAATGGAAACAGATTTTTGCATCTCTATGCTTCCAGAATTTCATTGAAGAGGTAATAGATGAACATTTCAATGGGAAACAACCAAAAAGCTGTGCGCCCGTGTATCCAGTCAACAGATACAAGAGAGGAAGTCCAATATGCGACGGAAAATCAGAAGAGTGGGGATCAGCTATGGATATGGCTTTCAGGTGTGCAACCAAAAAGAAGCTGAGGCAACAATACAACAACTGGGCCAATAATTATAGTTGGAAATTGGTACAAAATTATAGTGAACATTTGTTAAAAGCTAACATTGAAGAAGAACACTGCCAGTTTCTGCCAATTAGTCAATAGTACGGGGGCCAGCAGGGACGGGCACAGGTGAGTTCTATTTTCGGAGGAAGAGTGGACCAAGTTATTTGGGAGGAAATTTAATAATGGACCTTTGAATATAGAGGCATGTCAGAGTTGTGACTTGGCGTTGGGTGACTGGGCTATGAAATTTTATAGTAATGATGTTCTTGGTAGTATTCATAAGGCCAGTTCGTTTAGAGCTATGGGGCCTAACACGTTGATGAATTCACTCTTGAAATCGGAGCCAGAACTTTGGGCTGTCATTTTGGATACCTTTTTTCAAGCAAATATTGTTCATGAGTATTTTACCAAAGTGTTGGCGAACCTTGTTTGAAATCCTGATACATAAAGAAGGGCCCAGGTCTGAACCAAAGAATTATAGACCGATAATGCTAATGGATGCAGATAGTAAGATATTTGTGTCCTTAGCATTGTCACATTTGGAAAACTTGCCCAGGGAAAAGGGAATTATTAAGAAACAGCAAATAGGACTCAGGCGGGACATGACACATCGCTAAATAGCTAAATCTTGAAAGGCCTGCGCTGGAAAATAGGAGTACATTTTTGCGGCTTCAGTGAATCTTAGCTCCTCCTTTGATCTGGTGGTTCATGCCTGCCTCTGGGGAAGACTAGTGGAATGGGGAATTCCAGGGCGGGCGGGGGGGCATTATTGAGAATCTTGATCAATCTAAACAAGCAGTCAAACATGGAAGTGAGGTTAGACTGAACTTTCTGAGAACATTGAGACCACAATGGGCTTAAGGCAGGGGGTGCATGCTTGCCCCGTGCCTTTTGAGCCTTTATTTGTCGGATTTAGACTCTTTTTGGTGAAGGCAGCCTTGGTTACCCTGAAGTTAGGTGATCAGCAATTTAGGTGGATCTCATATACAGACAATTTTATTCGATCCGATGTGACTCGCATAGGTTTGCAAAGAATGCTCGTGGAGTTTGCTAAATTGGCCAAGGCAAATGGATTACAAATAAATCATCAAAAGACAAATATCCTTCAGTTTACGACTACTAAAAATCCAGTAATTTGTGTGCTATTGACAAGGAGTTACTAACTAAAGTGGACAATTTGATATATAGCTAGGGTTCCCAGTAAGGAGTAAACCTACTAAATATGACCTCTGGAGTATGTTGGTCAATAAAACAACTAATATGGTGGTCAGTTGCGTAACAAATAATAACTATGGCACATTTTTGATAGTACTGTTAGTGAATTGCTATGAAGGAAAGAAAGTGCCCAAACTCCTGTATGGGGTTGAGATGATGCAGCATTGGGTTTTGGAAAAACTTGACGAATTGAAAGCTAGGATATGGAGGAGAGCATAGGGATTGCATTGCACCTCAATGGTATTCGTGCGGCATGGGCTAGGTCTGAAAACCCTCAAAGTAAGGGGTTAATTGGAAACCAATGTCTTTAGTTCTGAAATGGTTGCACCCCTTAAGAACACACTTCATAGCGATCTTTCTAAAATAATGGAGGAAAGACGCCAAACTTTCTGCTGGATCATTGTATGAAAATACTCACAGGGCTAGGTTTTACAGTAAGGGATCTTGTAAACAGGCAAAAACAGAATTTTATAGAGCAGACTGGATTACGACGTTTGAAGCAATGCGTGCATATAGTTCTTTAGCCCACTTTAGTCTAGAGCATAAATCATTAGGTGCTATTGCACCTTATCTGGTCTGTTTTGAGAATGGGGGAGCACTGTTCAGATTTAGAGGTAATCTCATTCCCACCCGTGAAATTCTGGCCAACAGAAGCTTAACAGCAAAGGATCTAGCATATTTTCGTCACTGTGACGATGTTAAGACATTGGAAACATCTGCTTGTATTTTGTCCAGAACTTATGGTTTATGGTCTTTAGATCTCCTTATTTTCGACAATATATGCATATACATTATGTGGACAATTGCATTTTGTGGAATAGATTGGTGGCATTAACACCCCCCCCCCCATGTCTGTGGCTATATCAGTCTGGGATTTTATTAATAATGTAAATGAATATACATATTAGGTTCTTAGAGATGAGGAATGTTTAGATTTAACCTGGTAAAGAATAGATCATATAAAATTGGCTTTTTACAGAAGAGGTAAATGCAATATCTTTTTCTTTGAGGAAACAACAGTTAATTTTATATGACCTTTTGTTCTTTTATGTTTTTGTGATTTATGAGAGAGATAATGGATATTTTATTCCGTTTATAAAAGTTGTAAAGCTTGACATTTTTCAACCACAAACAAAAAAAAACATTACAAAAATGATCCATCTTCTTCGTGGCAGTATCTGGCAAGAGAGTGAACCAGGCCTGCCGAACAGAACCACAGGAAAGCTCGGGCCTGTGACGCGCAACCCCAAAAGGAGAACAGTATAAGACATCTTCTTCGTGGCAGTACCTGGCAAGAGACTGAACCAGGTCTGCCATACCGAAGATGCGAAGAAGGGCCAGGGGAGGGGAGTCATTCCCCCTGGTGCTGTGAACTGTGAAACAAAGTGTATACAATCTTAATAGTAGGACATATGAATATACAACGCATCCCTAAGAATGGTATCGTGTTAAAACCAAAGGCAAGGAGATGGCTAGACTTCATGCAAGAAAGGGACTTTACTATCCTCAATGGAACAATACAGGGAGAACTTCCTCTGCTGACAACCTGGAAAAAGAGACCAGTCAACGGCAATGCTAGACTATACTTTTCTTTCCTCTCAAGGGAGAGCAATGGTTGAACACTTTAAAATTGTCCCCAAATCCTATAGCAATCATAACATTCTAGAACTTACATGGGCATATACTCCTCCTACCATGAGACAGTACTACACCCCACAATGTGGGGTGACAGAAGGCCACGTTAGAATTAATGGACGGTGCCTAAACTGAAACAATTAGTAGTAAATCTAACAAGAAACCATGATATAACCCTAGCCACCAAACCAGTGTATACTCAGGCGCTATGTGTTTTGTGGAGATTAGACATGCCCATCTGCATCCAGCCTTTCAGCATAAATACCCCTTTGAGCCTATCATTAGGTCCACCATAGCAAAAATGAGGGCGGAAACAAAATATATATAAGAGCCGCAAATTTGAAGGAATATAAAGATAAAGCCTCAAAGATTCGTAAAAAGCATAAAGTCAGAAAACATCATAAAGCACTGAAAATAAAAGAAGCAAATGAGCATATACTATCAGTGTTAGCATCTAAATCCGATATGGAAACTTCTTAATGAAGTAACTACCACTGGTACAACGTTGCTTCTTATTAATATAATTCAGGAAAAAATGTGTATCCCATGTCTTAAACCTCTTTGCTGACCCAGTGGCGAATTTGAGCATGATAAATACCCAAACGAATGATTTCCCCCCCCCCCCCGTCAGTTTGCTATCATAGATTTCTTGATACTAATAAAAAAATGGAGCCTATCACGAGCCCCAGGGCCAGACGGCCTTTCAAATTCGACCTTAAAAGCCCACCACGAAGCATGGGCTAATATTCTTTATGTAATATTTCAACAGGTGAAAGGTACACGATGTAGCCCAGACACTTGGAAACATTCTATATTGATACCAATATTTTAAGATGGGAAACCAGAATTTACCATCTAATTACCGCCCGATTGCCCAACTTGATATACCGGGAATTTATTTTGCAAGATGAATATTGAAAGATGTAAACAATCAGCTTAAAGCAGCAAAACATGTCGACCCTAAACAATCGGTCTTTGTCGGTTTAAGTACTGCAGCCAACCTACTAACTTCAACAGCCCTGAAAAATCAAGTCTGGTGGAAATCCAAGCAACCTATATATCTACCGTTCATTGATTTCCAACCGGCTTTTGACTCCATATCTAGGGAACTTCTGTGACAAAAATTAGTAGAGGCCGGATGCCCCAACTACTTCCTGCAGGCGTTACAGCAATTATATTCCAATACATTTGTCAAACTCAAATTAACTCAAGAAGGCCTTCTATCCAAGCCAATCCCTAAATTTAGGGGTCTGAAACATGGTTACATCCTGGCTGCAACTCTTTTCAATTTGTATATCAAAAGGTTTGTAGTCATAAAATTGAAGACAATAATGTCGAAAGTCAAATAAATTTAAAAAATAATGTAAAAAAAAAAAAAAAAAGTTGAATTTCTTTTTTATTACGTTTTTTATTCGAAATGGGGGGTTCCCCCAAAGCCCCCTTTTTTTTAAAAAAAAATTTTGTTTTGACTTTTTTTTTTACATGCGGAACACAAAAAAGATAAATAAAAAAATAAAACATTCGACTTTTTTTTCCAACATTTTTTCGATTTTTTTGTAATTCGACATTATTTATTTGATTTTATGACTGCACGCCATATTAAAGAAATGCATAAACACCTTCAAACTATCAGAGCCTTTCCATCCAAATTCTGTAGCTATCCAAGCTCATATCTATTTTATGCTGATGACCTAGTTATAATCGATCAAACGCTGGTGGGGCCACAGAGACAATTACAGGGGCTAATACAATTTGCCTCAGAAAATATGCTTGCTAGAAATATAAGTAAATCACACTTTTTGAGATTGATGCCAAATATTACACCAAATAGTCTCGTCCTTTAACTGGGCAATAGGAAACCAAAAACTAGAAATAATCCATGAATATAAATACTTGGGTATAAATATGAATGATGATAAAACAGATCAGCCGTATAAAAAAATGACCTAAACTATAAAACCCAATGAATGTGTTCGCAAGCAAAATGAGTACACAAGAAATAAGGAAAAATTCTCCTATCTTCCGATTAGAAAATTCTATAAAGAAAAAGTAATCCCTACCACAACCTTTGGTGCCCATACTAAATCGCCAGAAAATCACCCTGCTTGGGACCATTTGGAGGGAGCCTTTTGTAAGAATATTCTACCAATACCTAGAAGCTTCCCAATTCAAATAGTCCGATACAAACTAGGACTAATATCAATGAAAGCTATTGTAGCATGGAATGCCGTAATACTATATAACAAATGCATGAATATATGTTTCGAGATTCTCTTATACCAACATTAGCCAATCTGCTAGAAACCACCTAACAGGCCCCCTTACCATCTTGGAAGCAATACTGTGTAGTAAATATGTCTAATGCAGATATCGACCAGACTTTGATTTATAATAATCCTAACCGAGCTCAACAAAACTGCAAGCTCATTGGCTGGAATGCAGCAAGTATAAGACCTTCACCAGTGGCCATTTTATTTTAAAAAGATCAAACCAGGTTCCAAGATATAAGGTCAAGTTCCTGGACCAAACGTACTGGATGCAACGTATACAACTACAATTCGCCCTATGGGCCACAAATGCATTACTGGCCCCAAGATCATGGGATAAATCCAAAGCTATCTGCCGATTCTGTAAATTGATGAACCACACAGAAACACTTGAACATCTTCTATTAGAATGCACAAAGTTGAAGATGTTAAGGCGAGGACAGTTTCATAAGTTCTTTCTGGACTACCGTCTCTTGATCCCCCCCCAGCAGCCCCCCATCATATGAGGATAATGATCTTTAATGCCAATCATATATCATTAAACATAACTAGAATCAGGTTTCTGGTGAAACTAGAGATCTCAGCTTACCGTATTGCAGAGATGATACCTATTCTTCTGTGTTAGGGCCTTAAAAGAAGTTGAGTAGAAAGCACTGAAACCTAATTGGAAATATTTTATGAATGTACTAACATGTATCATATGGTTTTATCTGCTTTCAATTTTATTGCCTAACATGATTTTAAGGATAAGAGTTTATATATTTTTAAAGGTACAGGTCCAACTAAAACACAAAGAATATAAGAAGAATGTAAGAAAAGCCAGGAAAAGGTATTCATCCCCCCGGTGCTGTGAACTGTGAAACAAAGTGTAAGAAAAACCAGGGGGGGGGGGGGGGCGAGCCATTCCTCCTGGTATTGGGAACCGCAAAACTAAGTCTGAGAAAGAGCAGGGAAGGGGAGTCATTATGCCTGGTGTGGGGAATTGTCAGAAGCAAACCGAGGAAACCAGAAGAAGGGTACCCATACTCGTACAGGGTATGAAACTAGTGATCCAGGTGAAAGCAGTCATTCCTACCCCTGGAAGGACGAAACAGTTCACTTTTTGATAAAAAGTACTAGGAGATCAACAGTCTGTTTGTAAAGTACTAAAACCAGGGGATGGGATTCATGTCCCCTAGTGAAGAACTTGTAACCACAACTGTACCACCCAGCCCAGGAGCAGGGAGTCATTCTCCTGGACCAAGAACATTGGTGCAAATCATTTAGTTTAGACGTGTTAGGGACCGAGATAGAGAAATTTTGACACATGCGGGTGGACTTCTTAGTTATAAAGTCATTCTGACAGACCCATTAGCACTTAGTTGAGGCAGGGAAGCCCCTTATAGATAAAGGAAAAGATGGGGGTTCTCTTTATTTTGAGATTCAATAATAGTCTACAGCAATCACTACGCCACCTGTGTGTCTGTCTCCTCCTTCTGCACCCTTAAAGCTCCAATGCCGATAGGTCCTGTAGTCTAATCACCTTACAGTGCTCCCGACTCCCCGACCTCTGTCTCTGCCTGCCTTCCTTTCTGCCTGCTCTTCAACCTTTGTCTTTGTTAGCAGATCCTCATGGAACCTCTTCCCTTGAGCTCATCTTCCCCTTAAAAGTGTTTCTGCTTAACTCCGGTAACATTTCCTCAATATCATTGCATCTACTCTTATCTAAAACCTCTGCAACTTCTCTCAAAAGTCCTCTTCTCTTATTAACATTCTTAATTCCACCCCTAGGTTTTCTTCCACATTTTTTCTCTACGGTTCTGCCTCTCCCCACTCCCATTTTAATTCCTCCCACCTCCCTTCTTGCATTATCCCTCTCCTCTCCAGGCTGATATTTCTTCCTCCCTCCTTCCCTGTGCTCCAATTCCACCCATTCACTTCAATCCAGATCTTACAGCCACTCTTTCTTCCACTCCTGGTCTCTCCAGGATCGCCTTCTTGCCTCTCTTCCACTCCCCTGCACCGTTGGTTCTCTCCACTCTGCTCGCTAATCCCCTCCCTGCCCCTGCTCCAGACTCCTTCCTCCAGCTCCGAACAATCCTTCTTTCTCCTGCTCCTCCATAGACTTATTACTATTCCTGGTCCAAAGTCTTTTTTTATACAGTCCCTTACACCCAACCCCTGGGTTGGCTCTCAGGGCAGCAAGCTGAAGCTGGATGGGCTTGCTGGTGATTGGTTGATTTTACTTCTTGAGGCTGGCCAGGCGTGGCGTTTACCATAACAAAGGCTGTGTTGGGTGAGGCGGCCATTTTGAATATCATTAGTTGGTCCTGTCTCGCACTCTCATATGCGTTACGGGAATGGGTCTTGCTTTAAACATTATTTTTGCTATGTCTTCCTGACCCCTAAAACTTCCATTTGGGCGAGACAAGGAATGGGTTCTGACGGGTAAGAAGTTTAGTTGTGCTGCCTTTGTTGTTAAAAAGTGGAGGTGGCATACTTTCTCGCATATTATGGGTAAGGGGTGGGGGTTTGCTGTGTTCCCTCCATTGAGGTAGAAAAAACATTTGTGAGTTGGTGCATTCTCCCACCTCCTCCTCCCCTTGAGTGTTTCAGTGACTGCAGCCATTATTCTCATTTCCTGATCCAGTCCAGGATTGCCTTTAGTAAACCCCAGGCATTGTCGGAGATGTATTCCCGCCCTTCCACTCTATGAAAATACCTTTTGTGGAGATTATTGATTGTGGAATACCACGTGGGGCTTCATAGGGTTTTGTCGTTGGGTTGGTGGCTATTGGATGGGCCATGACACAGAGCTCTGTTATGCAACGGGGATCCATGCCATCAAGGGCACCGCCCGGCCAGCTCCTGCTGTCACGCTGGCAACTTCGCCACACATAGAATCCAGGATCCCTTCAATGATGCGCTTAACACTTATAGCCCCCCCATTGAAATTGAAATCATTATTATGGACAACAATATCAACTTGAAAATCATTGTTACATCTCCTTTCAGGCTCTCCCAGGATTCACCACCCAGATGGCAACTACCATGGATACCTGGCTGCCCGGCATCAGCCTATCAAAAGGATTTCCACCTAATTACTCAGGTAATTACATGCACCAGTAATTGGCATGCTAATGCACGTGTAGTGGTCATTGACCTCGTCCTCACTACCTTTGAGTTCTACACAATCCAAAACATCAACAATAATGGCACTCCTTAGGTTTGTTTTTTGCCTCCCATTTGTGTGATGAAGATAACTGATCCCAGCCCTAGGGTCTGCAATTAAATTGGAGTGCAGGAGTAGGGGTGCAGGGTGTGGGGGGCTCACAATGATTGCCTATGTAACGCAGCATGAACATACGTGCTCTAAGCCATTCAAATTCATTTATTTATATTTATTTATTTCTTGTAACACGCATCACGCCTAGCGGCCTCAGTGAGCACACAAAACAGGATAAGAACAAAACACCACAGAAGGAAGAAAATCAGCCAGGAAAAATCCACACGCACAACTCAAAGGCTGGCTTAGTCATTAGAATGGCACAAATGCGTCTTTATAGCCTTCTTAAATCTGAAGAGATTAGGGGCCTCCCACAAAACACCTGGTGGCTCATTCCAGAGTCTTGGAGCGCAGTGATCGAAACTCACGCCATCAAAGTTCTTAAGTTTCATCTCAAGTTGGTGCTCCTGGTATCAGTTGGAGAAATAAGAAATTAGCAGCACATGGCACACCGGATCTGGCTCTACGCGGGCTATCCAAAGACTGACCTTGTGGCCTG
Organism: Ambystoma mexicanum; assembly: GCF_040938575.1. Lineage (NCBI taxonomy): Eukaryota > Metazoa > Chordata > Amphibia > Caudata > Ambystomatidae > Ambystoma > Ambystoma mexicanum. The sequence goes on from NC_090940.1 coordinate 557,017,634, forward strand.
TATCCTGAGCTTGCAGTACCACCACATTCCTAAAAATAAGAGCCGCCAACCAGGACTAGACCGATTTTTATTTGGTGAACACCCCCTACTCATCTAAGACCGTATATTTAATTTCAATTAGGCAATAAAAAACAGGGAGGGGGGGAGTCAACGGTAGGGTAATGCCCCGGGGCCACAGAAGCCCAAGCTAAACGAGGGCTTAACAAAGCCCCTGAGGCATTACCCTACCGGTAATGAACCCCCCCCCCCCATCTGTGGGTTATATTGCCATTAGTACCCCGGCACGTCGTTCTGGGGTACTAAGCAATTTTTCTCCAGTTGAGAAACAGCGCTGAAACCGGAGTGAAAAAGAGCACCAAAGAAATGGCTACCAGGGATCAGGGTCAAGGGTCTACATGAAGTCCCTTCTCCCTTTCCATGGCGGCAATTAAAGCACATTTTTTAAAAAAGGTAAGCAAAAACACATGCCCGTCGTGGAACGGGGATAAGGGCCCACGTGTAGTCCTTTCTTCCTTTCCTTTCCATGGCAGCCTGAAGAGAGAAAAAAAAAAAAAGGAAAATCGGAAACACAGAAGAATGCTGGGGATGGATGCGAGGGACATGCCGCAACGTGAGCGGGATTACCTTAAGGTAGGGCTCACAAAAGCACTAATTGCTGCATAGATTTGTTTCTTTTTGCGGCGTCCCGGGTGCTCTTTTCAGTGATCAAACATCTAAGAAATGCTTTAACCCACCTTTAGGGGCACCTGTGAACATCTCAGGACAGAGTTCCAGATTCCATATGGAAGGATATTCTAAAGAAAGAGACTTGTCATCTGTTCGCAATCTACTGACCCGACTCTGTAAGCTTGCAACATTGTGTTACTACTGACTTCTGCATTTGTATTTGCTTTCCACTCTCTTGCTTCTCCACTCTTTTTGACTGCTTACTCTCGGTTCTCTCCTCCTCTCCCTTTCCCTATCTCCTCCACTTACTTTCTTCTATGCACTTACTCTTATCAGAATTGTCCCTGGACCTAGTATGATAGCAACCTCGCCTGTCTCCTCCCCCTCCCCCCTACTTGTTCCCCCACCCTCCCTCCAGCACCATCTGAAATGTTGTCAGGCCTAGTACGATAGTCACTTATTTTGTTCCCCCCCCTCCCTTTCTGCACCCCTCTCCCTCACCTTTTGTTTTTCTCCGGCTCTACCAGAAATGTCGTCAGGCCTAGTATAGTAGTCGCCTGTCTCCATTTCCTTCCCACTCTCATCCTCCCTTCCTTATCTATGTCTTAGCTCTTGCACTATCTGAAATGTCGTCAGGCCGAGTACGATAGTCAATTTGACATCCTTACTGTTCATGGCCTGTAAGAATGTCATTGTATTTTCCCTTGTTCCCTCCCTTGCCTTGAAGCGCTTTGAAACACAGTTTATTTATATAGCACATATACACAAATCATACAATAAATCAAATGTTGTATGATTGGAAATTGGCACAGAGCCACACATTTATATAATGTTAACTTTCTAATGCTTTGGGACGGAAGCTTTGATATATACCATATTGCAAATATAACAGCACCATTCCTGTCCTTCTGCTCCTCGTTCTCCATCTTTGAAGGCCACTCAGCGAGTACTCAAAATTCTGCTCACCTTTTTTGGAAATGCTACGGGATTAGGAGATTCAAATGTACTGGGGATACTCCAGTTTTTGAATGGCCATAGGTGAACTAAATTATTTTTAAAGCACTGCATTAAGAAGCCTTTTGCCCTTTAAGCAAAGGGTTGTCCTTGCAAATGGTTGAGCATCCTGCTGCCCTGCAGATATTTTGAACAACAGCTCCCATGATCCCTTTCCATTAACCGTGCTTGCTAGGGCTGATGGGAGTTGTAGTCCAAAGTATCTGGAGAGCCCAAGGTTGCAGAACACAGTCCTCGTTTATCCCTCCAATGAAAACATGCAAATGTGCTGGTGGGTCGCTCAAAAAAGGGTGAAAAAGTGTCCACCTTCTGCCACCTTTACAATGTAATGCACAGAAGGGCCAATAAGCACCCCCTATGTGAGTTTTTCACACGGTATGGCAGCAGTAAGATCCACTACTGTACAGATTCCATTGAATTGGTTTTCAAATTTGTACTTTAGTTTTTTTATTTTATTTATTGCGCATTAGTAAAGGTTTTAAACTTTAAACACATTTATAAAAGATTTGCATATTCTCCTAATACAATGAAATATCTTACAGTATAACCACATCACTAAAGAAACAAAAAAAAAAGCACATTTAACATGGACCATACAATCTAAACATCATGATTAAAATAGAAGCATATAAAAAAGGTTAAAAGAAAACTTTAGATACTTATATACAGGCAATGTTTTCAAATAGTTAAATGTGCGACATGAAGCTTTTTGGAAATTTTGCATATGACATTTTGAAAAACCTGCACCATTTACCAGTGGAAAAGCCTTAATCATGTAGAGAACATTAGGTTATCACCCGAGTTAACAGGAATTACTGCCTTGGCAATCAAGATTGAAAAAAATAACAATTGAGTAGCCATGATGCACCATCTAAAACACAAATATTCAGGTTACCCAACATCAGAACACGAGATTCACATACTAGATTTTGTTTCTGTCAGCGTCGCACATGCATGGTACTGTGGTCTATTACAAGCTAAAGCCGGTGATTACCACAGGTGTCTGGATACAAGCATAATGCAGCATGCCTATTCCCGGTACTAAGAAACTTCAACCGCGTCACTGCCACCCTCAAGGAGTTGCGCTGGCCACCTCTTCAAGCACGCATCATGTTCAAGACAGTCTGCATCACCTACAAAGACGACACAACCAAAACACCACTCGAGCTAGTCCTTAGACGCGAAATCTCCGGAGGCCAATGCACCACCACAAGCCACATTATTGCCAGACAGGAAACTCAGAACCAAAGGACTAATTAGTGGAAGGGGTTGGGGGGGGGGGGAATAGACTCCGTTCAACTGCGCTTCGGAATGGCAACACTCGTTGGACTGCTGCTACTCTGGGTGCATACAGGCTTCCCCACAGCCCACAAACATACTGAATATACACGAAGGAGCCCATTGTGGGAAAGGTCGCTCCTTAAGCAGGAGACCGCCGTAATTTTGTCCGCTATTAATCTGAAAAGTTCTGTCTCTAATATTTCCAACAGTAAATAAGGGAAATCCAGCAATTCCATCGAAGTGAATTGCAGCTCTGGTGACGAGGAGATGGTTTCCACCTATTGCCCATCTATTGGGGAAAGATCTTTTTTCCATCAATCACTACGCATGTAATGTACGGAAGCCCAGCCTTGAGGAAGACCAGTAATCGGTCGAAACATGGGTTGGCACCAGGGCACTTGTAATGTTTGAGCACGTACACGATGCATGAAATTTGATAGCTGGAGTGTCAATACTCATGGCAAGGGGTCTGTCCCCAAATAAATGCCCTTGCTTTCGAAGCCTTGGAGACAATGTAACGTAATGTTTCCCTGCCGTCAAGTCGGACTGTCTCGTTACTGTCCGGCAGAGGCAACCATGACTCAAGCGGCAGAAAGCCACTTAAAAAAAAAAAAAAAACACACAAAATTGTACAGAAAAAAACATTCATAGATGTTTTCATGAAGGCGAACAGTAGCTTAAAAAAGAAATTGCTACAAATGGAAATGGAAAAGGAGATCAAGAAAATGTGTCCATGTTCCATTTTTATTGCCTAGAATGTGGGTATGGTGTAAGAGAGCAGGTGAAGGACAGATGAGAATGAACTGGCGCGACCGCGAAGAGGCCATAAGCAATGGACAAACTGATTTTGCTAATTCCCTCTCATGAGCATGGAATTTTATTTGTTATTTATATAGCACACATAACCCAGAGGCATGTAGGCGCTTTAGAGGGGGGCTTTTACCATTAGAACAAGGCCATAACTTAAGCATCCTCGTTGGCTCCTATGAGGGGATAGGAGCCATGGCGGTGGGCTGACCCAGACCGATTGGATCCACCACCCAAGTTAAGGGCTCGAGGGAAGTGAGGAAAACACGTGGGCGGCTTCTGCCCTTACCAACCTGGTAGCCCCGCAGCAAAGCGTAATAGCCCCATCAGCAACCGTGGTTACAAGACACCGGTGCTACAGGCCTCAAAATGAAACAAACAACCTTACCCAAGTTTGATGTGAACCCACTGCAGACAGCAAGTCTGTTTTCAGTGTTGCTTACACCGATGTAACCCGCATTGAAAAGGGACTTTGTGATGGGAGCGTGTTCACTGAATATGCGTTTCCCCTCCTCCCCATTTAAAAAATCCAGTGATACCCACGTCTAATAGTACTTAAAAAGATGTTGACTAGCAAGTCGCGCTGTCTCCTGAGACTAAATCATGATATTCAATATCCATCAAATCTTCTTAAAAAGTCCAAAGATAAGTATATAAGTAAAGTTTGACACTCCCAATCAGCCGACACTAATTTTGCATCTCTTTTATAGAAACCCAGACTTTGGGATGACACCACAACAGCGTGGGCAGTTTTTGCAAACTCTATAAAAGAATCTATGGATCTCTTCTTTATCCAAGACATCGGTGTTTGTCCGATGCACAAGTCAGCGGGGCCGCTATACCATGCATTTATTGGCTTAGCAGAGCCACACCGCTAGTTTGTCGAATGTTCCATTGGCGGTCAGTGACCAGCCTTAGACAAGTAAATACCCTCAGCTATCCTTCTGGATCATCCCCTGTTCCTCCAACTTCAGTTTGCAGGTCCCTGTTCCAACTGGCGGCAGGGCAGTCTCTCTACAAGCAGCTATGTTGCAGAAATCATTGGCCGAGCAAATTTGCTGGGACGAAGCCATTAAAACATAGCTTTCCCCACTGTAACTTAGCCTGCTAGTCACTCTGAAATACAATAGCACTACAACATCCTATCCTTAAACGCTACACTCACAAATAACTGCAGCGCCATTGCAAACCCACCCCAGCTACACTCTCAGAATAAAATAATTCTGGTAGTGAAGATCATCTATTGAGTCTCACAAAGGGGACTCAGATCTATCAATGCAATCCAGTTGTAGTTGAAGTCCAGAAGATCTACACTACAACTCTCATTAGAACCAACTAGTATACTCAATTGAAAGGGATCATGGGATGTGTAGTCCAAAACATCTGGAGAGCTGTAGGTTGCAGCCCCCTTGCATAGAAGGAAAGGCGGGTGGTGGCGGGGGGTGAGATCAACTTAAGGAGAAAATATCCCTGGACTACATTTTCCGCTGTGGAATCATGAGCTGAACCTCTAACCCCAACTTCCCACTCAACCAAATTGTGTAATCCTGAGTTAATCGCTTAATCTCCCTCTGCCTCCGTTTCTTGACATCAAGTTTACATTTCTTAGCTGCATTTACCTTTGGCAGCACTGATGGTCCAACAGCAAAACATTTTGTACAATTATGGGTCATTTTGCAAACTTTAAACAGCAATTTACATCAATGCAGCCCAAAAGGAGCGCACACAGTCACTGTAACCCAAAATAATTAAAAAATAATTTGACGATTTATACCACTTCATACTGTATTCTCCAATTTATAATCCATATCACTCACTCAAGGTAATCAGTTGATCGACCTCAGAGGGTGAGGGTAAATGGGCAGGAGGGGGGTGAAGGGCTGAGTCAGTCCGATCAGGGTATCAGATCCATGTCGCATAGCACCTGTTCCCAAGGCAAACATGTTGTGCTTCAGCTGTCCACCAAGTCAAGTTCAACTCAAAAGAGCTGTAAAGAAAGCATCTAAAACCACATATACAGCCCAGTCTAAAACTCCAAGGAGAGCGGCCTCCTTGGCTATGGCTCTGTTCCAAACCTTGATCAATGCTTCGTCAGTACATGACATCTACTCAGACCTTCGAGCTAAGAGGCCACTTGCCATAAGGGTGTTCTCCAAACCCAACACTCCACTACACAGCATAGGGATTACTGGTGGCAGGCCATATTCGTTTTTTTCCTACTTCTCTTTTGATCAACATGGCTTTCCTTGACACTTTGTAGCACCATAACTGCACAAGATGGAAGAATTGGAAGGTAATGTCTTCAACCTCATCATCACCATCCTGATCACTCTCCATCACAGCTCTCCAATCCTGCTCGACTGGTAGGACCATACGGCCATCCCTTTGGCATCAGTCGCACCACCCCAGTCAAGAACACCCATCGGAAACCCAGCAAAGAAGCCTTCATATCATTCAAGAATGTCCCCGTGGAAGCTCTCAGAGAAGACCTCGCCAACCTCCACATCATGTGGGCCAAGCTACCTCAAATGTACCAGGACTGGAACTTGCTTCTCCAACACCACTGTCATAACCAACATCAACTGCCATGCCCCAGTGAAACAACGCGCCCTCAAGCCTTCCACATGCTGGTACACTGAAGAAATCAACCTCTACAAAAGAACCAGTAGAAAAAAAAAAGAAAAAAAGAAAAGACTTGGCGACAATCCTGCAGCGCATTGACCTCGCCCTGCTCAAGAAACTCAGTGGCACGCACAGATTACTGAACACCACTGCAAATGCAAGCTAATATCAACGCACCAGGGTCAAGGCATGCAACAAAAGCAGCGCACTCTTCAAAGCCATCAAGGATTGAATCAACCCTCCACCAAACTGACCTGTACCCAACAGCTTTGGAAAGTCCACCACCATCAACTTTTTCTTCCACAAAATCAGCATGATCCACCAACACGCAGACACCAACGCCACAACCTACAGCACACTACACATCCTAACTCAAAAAATCACAACTACCCGGATCACTGAAGACACTCACTAGGAATGACCTGACTGCCACCCTAGTATCCCTCAAGACCACATCAAACACAGACAGCATCCTCCCTACCTCCGTTCTCAATACCCTTCTGACTGAAGCACTCCACCCTTAACGGATGACCATCAACAGCTCCATCACTCACAGTACCTTCCCCTTGACCCTCAAGACCAGACAAATCCTCCCGCATCTCAAGAAATCAACACTGGACCACGACAACCTTAGGAACAACCACCCATCTTCCCATCCAGCGTCCATACCCCCAGAATCTGGAAGAGGATCAAGACCCCCCCTCTTTAGGGAATGGCTCTTCAGGGAGAGCACCCTTCAATCACCACCTTTCCTGAGACCAGGCGATCCGACTGCTCCTCGCTGTTTCAACCCCTAGTTGCTTGTAGATCCCCTGTTCCCAAATTGTCCACCCTCCTCCTCCCCCATTGTTAGAGGCCCACTCCCATGCATCTCTGCTTCCCTCACAGTAAATTTTCCCTGATGATTTGAAAAGCAAATACCAATGCAGGGACTAGGGAGGCGAGCCTGATAAGCTGTACACCATCTAGCGAATAGGGCTAGCAGGATCCCATTTTGGCGAGTTCCCCCCTTGATGGACAAGGAATCCCAGAAAGAGATTTTATGAATCCTCCCTCATGTAAAAAACTTCCATCTGTTTGTTAGCTATATGGGGATTGACCACAGCATAATTGCACTTATGACCCCCACAGAAATGGATCGTCTTGTTTCAGACCCTTTAATCAGACATTCGGTATGAGAAACAAAGAGTCAACAAATCATTCAATCTTGTTTCAGCACGGAGCATAAAGACGCTGCAGGAGCAACACCAGAGAAGAAGGAAAGGGAAGTGAATGTCTCATGAAGCGAGCGCAAGAGGTGACGTTCGCCTGAAGGTAGAGTCAAGCAGCAGCTCAACCGAAAGGCGTATGGTGCGGAGAAGCCACAGAGCTGTGGAATGCTTCTAGCGCCAAACCAGTCTGCATCCAATCAGGCTTGACTGAGGAAACGGAGAAGCACTGCCCAAGCCAGAAGGGGTTGACTGGTGCCCGCAGTCCACGGCACAAATGATGCATTGAGAATTCTGCCAAAGTGGAGGCCGACGCGAGGAACTCACCAAAGTGGCCGAATCGCAATTTAGAGTTGCTATAAACTTTTTAACAGAAGAAGGGTTGGATAAATGCCTATCTTTCCCTACAGATATGAGAGGTTTCCCTGCCTCAATAAAAACAAACAACAGGAACAGTCAGGATGTCAAAGTAAAAACTCTTCTGTTGCGTGTCCAAAACTCTAATCTGACCCTCACACTTTAAACACAACAAGAGGTGATAGGGATAACATACTCTTAAGGCTTTAGCCACATAGCTCAAACACAACGTTCCAACTAGACAAAACAATGTATAAATGTTCAAAAGTTCCCAGAAAAAAAAAAAACAGGTGGGGGGGGAAGAGGACCTTTCCTTTCCCCAACAAAACACAATAGTCCAGGGCTCAGAATTTCTAACAATCCAAGTTGCTTGTTAGGTTCAGCTTCCTTTGAGAAAACCCGGTGTACCTCCAACCAAGAATCCCAATTCTCCTTAAACAGTTACAGGTTTCTTTAGAATGCCTGGTAAACTCTCCTGGCAGGATTCAGAGTTCTTTATTAAAAAAATCTCCTGTTTCCTTTGAAATGACTGGTGTACTCTCCTGCCAGGATTACTAGTATTTCATTAAGCAATTTCACTTTCCCTAAGACTTGGTATACTCGCCTAGTTGTTTTTTTTAACTATTCTCAATGTGCCTGTATACTCTCCTGCCAGGACTTCACCAGACCTCAAATAGTCTTCCTTTTCTCCAGTGTTAGGTCCTTGACCATTCCCTATTGACAAGATTACTCCAATTTCCTTCAAGCCCCTTTTCTGGGTTTTCAACCTTTCAATAATTCCCAAATGTTTTTAATTATGGGTTGCTATCCCTCTTGGATAACTGAGTTTTCAACCTTTTGGTTATGTCTTTGGCCAATACTTGTTCAACTCCTTGAATTACCTCTATTGTGTTTTCAGTGTTATAACCATTGGCTTTGTATAATGTTGATTAATTTACTTGTCCTCCTTTCCATATAGTTTCAATGCCATTACTATTGAAAATACATTCACTTGGTTTCCTTTCTGTGGTCTTTTAATGTCACTACTATTGCCTTCTGACAATGCTGGTTCATTCATCCGTTTACTTATCTCCATCGCGCGGAGGCTGGCCTCTACGGCTGCTTTACGGCATACACACACTGAAGCACCCCGGGCCCTTATGGTTTCCCCCAGTCTCACCGGTCCTTCTTGGTGACTTCTGTGTCCTCCGCTGTGCGAGTGCTGTGGCTTGAAACTCTCTTCTCCATCTCGCAGTGACTGCTCCAGGCACTTCGGTCCACTCACTGCTTCGGCCCTCACACTAGAACTTCTGCTACACGCAGCCGTTGCAACTGCAGTCGCTCTGACTCATCAACACAGGGTTAATCTGGTTCTCTCCCGTCCGCTTCTCCACACTGCACCGTGGCTGCTTCCCAATGCCGTGCTGGAATCCAAGAGACCCCATCTTCTCAGATCTATCTTGCTTTTAAAGTTCCCAGTATAGATCACAAGATGAAAACAACTAGTATGTGTCAGTGGTATCTCAGAAGGAGTAATATACATTACGCAGGTGTTCATCTTCATCTCAGTTCATTTTTCATGACACATAATCGCAATCAGGAGTTTCCACTGCATCTTCTATCATACATTATGACATATACACACACAGGGGTTGGTGTAAAGTTACAGTTATTATTCTGACCCAGAGGAGAATTGTAGGTTTCTTTTACCAATAGAGAAGTCTCCTCTTCCCAGGGTTTGTCTCTCCCCAGGTGGCCCTCTGCAGATCGCCACCACCAGGGTTGGTGTCAGGTAGCTTCTGCCCCTCCCTGGGAACAGACTCCCCCCCCTGAGAAGTTAGAAATGTTACCTTCATGTTCATCACAACACACACACACGCCAGATAATATTCATAGTTTGGGATAATCGGGTGGCACGTGGGTGGGGTGGCCAATCATATTCCAGGGGTAGCACGTGCCACCCCAGGCCACTCCCTGGAGAAGCCTACGGGTGGGATGCAGTGGGGGGGGAATGTTTTGTGACAAAATGGTTGCATAGTAGTCCTGTTAGCTGGGCCAAACTTCTTCAGAAGAGAGGAGGAGGCTGTGCGTGTTGTGATAATTGGTTAGGTTACAGGGCAGATTTTGAGAATTACAAGTGAGTATGCAATGCAGTGTTGGATGTGTGAGGGGTTTGAGAGCTTGCTTGGGCAATCCTTCCAGTTTTGCAACTTATCTTCCCTGGAAATCTGTATACATTGTTACGCAGGTCAAAATCCAGAATGATATGGAACTGCCAGGCCTGAGCCAAGAGTGACCTTGCCTAGAATAGACTGTGCAACGGCAAATGCTGTTGGTAAAAGAAGATAAGGGAATAGCGTGGTCTACACCAATACAGTAGAAGTGAAATGGCATTGTACCCTGATGTCAAAAATGTTACGATTAAGAGATTGATCCATATCATGTTGAAGACTGAGGTCCAGATAGGCCCTCATGACCCCCACATGACTCTCAGCCTGAAGACAGAGACATGACAGATGCACCTCACTCTTAGGCCCTTCACCGCCATCATCGATGTATCGCAGTAGTGGGAAACGTTACTCTCTCAGGCAGCCATTCAGGCCATACCCAATCGATGATCTGGAGGAGATGGCGATGCAATTAATTGAACAAGTTCACTGATTGCAAATCAAGAAATCAATGCTGTCATCACAATGTAGCCACACTGAGAAATTAGGTACTTAGCCAGCCATTTACGAAGTTACACAAACATGCATTTGTTGCATAGAGGCACGAAAAACATGCCTATCACTCACGCAGGTAGATGACAGACATATATATATATATATATATATATATATCTCTATATGTACCAACATTCTTCGCCAAAGCTCAACCTCAAAACACCAAAGTATACATATACCAAGCTTTGCTCCACTGCCACCAACATGGAAACGCCATAAGGACAAATATGGAAGCTATAGGACCCACTGAAGTAAATGAGGAACCGGAGACATACTTTGTACATGGAAGGGCTGGCATTATCACAGCAGCCAGAGGCAAGCAGAACGGGTGGAGACGGGAAAGTTCCTGGTTACCAAGACGATAAGTCACCTGCAAGAAATGCATGATAAAATCCTGAGAATTACAGGCAAGCGAGCTCCATTTCGTGGTCTCAACACACGTGGCCTACCAGAGCAAGACAATGCACTTTCAATCAAGTTAGGTGGAGAGAAGCGGTTACCATCGAATAAGAGGTAGAATGATACAATGGTTGCTTACGAATTAACAATTGAATGCACTCTGCCAATTTTAGGTGATCAGATATGGCAACATTAGGTAACACACAGCTCCTCCATGTTCATTTGCGTTGCCTTGAGAAGGTACGCTCAGCCTAGTAACCGCCAGGGTCCCAGGGCTGGGAGGGTCCACTCTGTCCCATCCAGAGTCACCTTTGACGTTAAGGTATACTATGTTGCAGGAGCCAATGGTCTCCCCACGGTCTTGCAACATTGTACCTTGATACCTGTAGAGGTTGTTCCAGGAGGAGCTACTAGATATGGCTGCCCAATAGTAATATTAACCCTTATAGGATACATAGTAGTTTGCCTAAACTAACTAACGTGAACACCCAATAGGTTTCAGGGATGGAACTTGGTTTTGTGACATCCCACCTGAATAAAACCGGGTGACACGCTCAGGAGAGGAGAACCCTGGAGAATTCATGTTTTTGTAGTGCGCTCCCTGTCACTTTGTTAGATTAAGTCATTAAGCTTTTCCCCATGGCTAAGTCTTCCATGCATCCGGTGGGGAGCTTTTGATGGGCCAGAGAGTCTCTTTGGTAGTAATCGGGGTGACTGCTATAGGGCCCCTGCCACTTCTTGACAATGTAGTGCTACTCTTTATTTTGGTTCACATTGAGACAACATTGTGGTTTACTTGGGCATATGCTATCAAAGTATAGTGAGAAAATAAACTCTGAGCTACATATGCAAACTGTGTACATTAGACTGTGAAAAAGGCAGATGGGGATTATCAACAAGCAGTGCAGGTAGGGAGAGAAGGGCCAGTTGGGTGCCCTCCTGTACACAGGTATAGCCTGCCACCCTTTTGTGTGACATGATAATGTCTTTGGCAAGCTGGTGGCAGGGGGGGGGGGTCAGGCAAAGGGTAGTTAAGGGGATGGCCAGGGTGGTATTGTGAGCCTGGGTGTGTTTAAAACATGTGCAGGAGAACACACATGTCCCTCTACCTGTTCCCTATGTCAGGTTCTATTGGTAGGTGTGACAAATCAACTTCCCGGGCACCAGTGGTCCAGGGTTGAATGTTGGTTTCTAAACCATCAATCAACCCCACACTTTTCGGACACCAGAAGGAATCGGAACAGATTGGAATACAAGTGAATAAGACCTTCTTGTCCAATTTTTGGTAATACGGACGGAACGGCAGGTGCATCTCCGCAAGTTTGTGGAACGTTGGTCAGTTGCAACACAGCGAAAATACAATTATTACACAAAGATAAAAGGGACTGTCCAGTCAAGGTTGTATAAAAAAATATCTACTTTATTATTACTACAACAGACAGTTCTAGCACACTACAACTACAACCCACATGTTAAAGGAACACAGAGGACAGACAGTTTTACGAAGGAAAGGGATGCACTCTGCTTTGCCAACTATCCGCCTGTCAGTATCCAATCAGTCTTACTGTTCAAGGTTATTTGGTTTCAACACCAAAGGGGCAAAGGGTCGTAACTGTCTCTGTGGGCCTTCAGATAAGGACCAGGGGGCAGAACCACATTGTACCTGATGCTGAAGAATTTCTAGGTGCTTGACAGCGCTGAGGTGGTTCCAGGGCACTTTGCTGCTGTGAGACAGTTAGTGTGGGAGACCGCTGTGGGTACCAAGCAGCAGGCCATTCAGCAAGCGAGGCTGGACGGACGTCTGCAGGCTGTCCGGCGCGGCGGCTCTGGGCCAAGAATCGTCGTCCCTGTGCTGGTTGGCGGATCTGGAATGCTGGTCGAGGGGTCTTGGATGGCTCTGGTGACTGCGGCATGACAACAGTCAGCGGTGCAGCTTGATGCGCTTCGAGCGGTCTCGAAATTGTGCTTAAAAAGATGGACGCTGGATGATGCTTATGTGGCACTCCTGCTAGCTTCTTCGCAGGGCTTGTCTCCTTTCAAGGCTGATGGCCCAAAGCTCAGGAGGGTGTTAGCAGGCAATGGACTTGTCCTTTGTCCAGAGACTCTCTGGTACTTCCAACCTAGGAAGCTTGCTGTGAGAACCTAGCAGGGCAGGCTGTGTGCTGGCTGGTTACCGGTTCTGGAGCTGATGGACGGGACTCTGAGTCTGGTACACCCCCCTTTGTTCCCTGGGAGATGTTTAGGGGAGGGATCTTGCTTCCCTCTTGGAATCCTGGCCTTCCTTCACTGGCGGAAGGTGCAAGGTAGACTGTACCTCCAGCTTGGGTCCAAATGAGTCCTTTTTACTCCTTTCAAAGTCTGCACATGATCTGATCAGTGAGGGGTGCAGCCCTCTTTTAAAGCCTAAGTGAAGTGATGCTTCAGGTCAGAATCAGAGCGCTTGGCAACAGACAGGGGAAGGATGACAACATATACTTCTAAGTCCCATCCACCTTCCTGTCTGCTGTATATCAATCAAAGTTTCTCCCTAATTAACTGAGTCCTATGCGGCTCTTGATCACAACATGGGCCTCCTTTGAAGTAGGGGGTTGCAGGCAGACTCATCTCCTACACTTCAGATACTTCCTTGCTCTGAAATAAGTGGTTCCAGACAGGACATTCACTGCCCTTTCATACCAAGGAGAGGTCTTAGTACCAAGTTGACACATTGCATTACAAAAAGGTGTAGGCGTCTATCGGGTCTCCATTGTCACTGCCTGCACCAAGGCCTTCCCTGAGGCCTGCTAATTAACATTATTCAGTATTCACCGCCACCAGCAAGGTTTGACAATGGAGATGCAAATCCATGGGTCCTTGAAATTCTAATCAGGATGCCCACGGCCAAAGGTTTTTGATGTACCTGCGGCCGTCAGGCGTCAGGGGAGGGCGGCACTGGTAAGCTGTGTCCTCCCAGAGTACATGGATATTTTTCTGCTGTGTGGTGAAAATGGAAAACATGTGTGGGAATGGCCCAACATATTGTCGGAGGTTGATCTCCCATCATTCATTCTTTTAAACAAACAAAAAATATTTCCAACCAGTCATATCGTCCAATACATCCTACACTAGTCAGTAGCACATGCGACAATAGCTGTAAGACAGTTAATAATGCTGCAGCTTATGTTTTCTGTTGAAAAAAGAAAAGAAGGCAGGAACTAGAGAAAGAAGCAAAGTTGAGATGAAGGAAAGTAAAAGAACAAAAAGAGTGAGCAAGGAAGAGCGAGAACGTGAGCAAGGAAGTACAGGGAATCGAGAGACAAACAATGAAAGATGGAATAAAAAAGAAGGAACGTGGAATGAAGCAAAGAAAGAGAAAAACAAATAAAAATATAGATGAAATGAAAGAAATTAAGAATGAGGGAAAGATGGAAAAGGGACTGAAGGAAACAAAGAAAGGCAGAAGAATTAGAGGAAAAGAGAAAAAAGGAATGTAATGAAAAGAGCAAAAGAGCAAGAATAGAATGTGACAAGTCCCAGGGTATTGTCACTGCTTCCATGGGGGGGGGGATGGGGGAGTCCCTTCCTATGAGGCCAGGGAGGTGAGGCCCCTACCCAATAGTCCCACTGGGTGGTGGTACTCAGCGGGTGGATCTCATGTGGAGGGAAGCCCTGCATGGGACCATTGACAATTGCTGTATTCCCCTCCTTCATTTCTGTCCCCTCTTGCCCTTCACCCCATCCCTCCATCTGTGTAGAGTTGAAGAAAACAAGTCCCAAGAGAATACTGAGATGAAGAAGAGTGTTACTGAACTCTATGATGATCATCAGTTCAGTACTGTACTGTGAGGAGGAGGAGCAGTGGAGCAATGTGGAATACCTATTGGAACCAGAATACGCAGTCTAGTTGCTGGAGACTGCCTATTGGTTACTCAAAGCACAAATTAGAAGGACTAGACCATTTATTAAGCCTGGCCCAGACGAACCGAGAGTGAAGTTTGAATACTGCAGACGGAGAGACACAGGGAAGACGGTGGAACGGAGCCACCGTCTAGAAACCAAGGGCGCAAAAGACTTGGGACACCACCTGGAATGAAGCAGCACAGCACGACTCGCTGAAACCGAAGCAGGGATGCGAATGATAGCGGGAGCTGAGAGAGGAGGATCAGAAGGAAAACCAATCGTCCCGGAAGGGCAATAGAAAGGGGTCTGGGACACAAGCGAACCACAGAGGCAAAGCCAAAATAAACGGGTCGGGACCCAAAAGGAATACAATGATAAAGCCGACATAAGAGAGTCTGGGATCCTGAGAATTGGAAACAAGAGAGAATTTAGGCTATGCTTGGCAGGAGCCAATATCCTGAGAGACAGAAATGGATAAGGAACGCAGTTAAATCTGGAACAACCTGTACAAAAATATACCATATGGAACAGTACCTGGTAGGAGTGTAGACCATGTCTGTTCAGTTCATGTATTTGCATTTATTTTATTTTTTTCATTTTTGTAGCGCCCAAATGTTTCACAGCGCTGGTAAAGGATATGTAGGTTCTTACAGGCAAAAGAGTGATCAGGTTATACATATTGTTAAAATTGTATTTGTATCAAGATACAGGATAAAAATGTATATAGAGGTAGTCAGTGAGCAGGTTATGCATATTTTTTTTTTTTTAAATAGACAACGTATCCAAGAGTTTTCTCTAGCCAGTTGGACAGTGAGTGATGCACGGGTAGAAAACCTGCGAGAGCAACACACCACGATCTCGGACCCATATGAACAGCAAAGAAACAGCGTCAAGTCTGGCAGGATAGTGTTCCAGACTAGACGCTACAGGTATGAGTTGAAGGAAGAAACAAGGGGAAGAGACTTGCCCCACCTCCCCCCTGATACAAGCAAATATGGTTTGTGATAAGAGGGTCTACAGTTAAGTCTGGCAGGATAGTGAAACAGGCTTAGGAATTGAAGACAAGAACAAGGGGATGACATCCCCCCAGATCCCCTTGATACTTGGGAACTGTTTTTAAAGAGTCACTTGTGTTTTCACACCACAAACTGAACTTTAAAGGTCTGTATCCAGAATAAGACAAGCAAACGTCTGGATCAAGCAGACACAGTTTTTCCTCATGTGAGGGGTCAGAAATGCGAGGCAGACAACATGGTAACGCTTTTCACAAGATGCCATTTTATTCACTCAAAAAGGCTTTTGACTAACGCCTCATTATCCCTTGCCTAACAATGATTTTCACAACCTATCAAAATAAACTAGTGGAAAATACTCTTACAAAAATAATCTGTCCCTAACACTTATACATACATCAACTCATTTAGGTAATATATGACATTTCAAAAATAATTGTTACGTTTAACATAAACCCAATAGGTGTGTCCTTGGAACCTGGGTTGGATCCTGTTTCCCAGATTCAAGCGGGACTTTCAATCAACAGTTCAAATAAGAAAGTGTTGTTATATAACCAAGTTTTGATGATACAGTTCTTTGGGTTCCAAAAGACTTCCACTTGTACTTTAAGCAACAGTTCAAGCAGACGAAAAGTCTCTCTCTCTCCCCGGTTTGAAAAGAGTTGAACATAATTTCCTGTTCTTCAAAAACATAAACTTCACAATTCTTGTGCATCAATAATAATGTTTGTCAGGGTGATTCCACAACAATTCATGAAACACTTTAGTGGCTTGATTTCTTCCTGGTCCACTAACCTGTCAGGACTGCCTATAAAAAGGTCCCTAACCTGGTACACTCGCCTGCCAGGACAAAAGCTCTTAACACTACTACAAGTACCTTGTGGTGAGGTATACTTCAACCTTTAGAAAAAAGTCTTCAACTTTCAACGACATCAAAATTCACAACTTCTTTTGGGAAGACAAGATGCATATTGGTGCCATTTATCCCACGTTTGTTTTTGACACAGAAAACGCAGGTTATATTCCTCTCCTCCTTGATACTTTATAACAGGAGGGCCTCTCTCCTGCCACCTTTGTATTCCCATTTTCTCATCACAACTGCTGACAATGATTCATTACTCTTGCCCCTCTTTGGTCTAGGCTATGCTTGTTTGTGTCTTACTTAACAAATGCCCCTTCCTCCCTCCGGCAACAATAGTCACAATCTTCCTGCAACAATGTTCTCTTGTTATCTAGCCAACCTACTGTATATGCTCTGTGAAGGATTGTCCCCTCTTTACTTTGGCAATGATTGTTTTGACCAGCTTGCTGCACTATTGCCTCGTCTTTCCTTTGGCAATGATGAATACAGTCAACTTGATTCAATATTGCCACTTTGTGACAGTGATGTTGGCTTTTATAACAATGATTGTAATCTTTCTCTTCTAGCTAAGTTCTTATTTTGTCAGGATGACATATATATATATATATATATCTGTTTGGTATTCAAAATAACTATTAGGCTTCAGCGGTCAAGTACGGAGCATACCGGAATTACATGCCAATGGTAAACTCACTGGTTTTGCCACATGTGTCCGTGCAATCTGTTGTCCCTGCTCATTCTGCTTCTTCACCATGCCGAACAGAGAAGGAGTTTCCATCGCTCCTAGTGTCACCCAGTGCTAGCCAGCCACCGCACGCCAACTGAAGAGCCTCCCTCTCCAGGGGGGGGGGGGTGGACACCAGTCACAATGCCACGTCCCACTGCGGGAACTCTGCAATTCAGGCTATTAACCTTAGAGACCCTCTCGGGACCTACACCAGCTTCCCAAACCGGTGGCAATGGCCCTCCTCCTCAGGTCATATTGCCTAAGTAATGTTATATGATATAGCCATGTCCTAAGGCAATACCTCAGCCACTGTTCTCAAACACATGCCCATTAAGGTGGGACAGGGATCATGACAGGCAACAAGCCCT
Source organism: Ambystoma mexicanum (assembly GCF_040938575.1). Classification (NCBI taxonomy): domain Eukaryota; kingdom Metazoa; phylum Chordata; class Amphibia; order Caudata; family Ambystomatidae; genus Ambystoma; species Ambystoma mexicanum. The sequence goes on from NC_090940.1 coordinate 557,035,539, forward strand.
TATAAGCGATACACACTCAGCCAAATAACTAACTGGAAATACCAATAGGCAGAATTTCCTATAATAAATTAGCTATACTGGCATCATAAGATTCTCTCGAAAGAGATTGCCACAGCCACCATAGCTGTTGCTGACAGCAATGAGACCAGAGAAAAAGCACAGATCATGAAGCGGGTGGAGGGGAGAGAGTTGGTGCTTTATTTATAAGAGAAGCTATTACAAATCTGGGATTATAAAATTGTGTGAAGATTGAAAGTTTACAGTGTACATTTCAATGGATCACTTTCAGTTTATATTGTAGAGCGAATAAGAAGGTTACATGTGTTACTGAGCAAGTAACTTCATAAAAACCTACAATAACAATACAAATTGTTTTCTAATAGGTCCCTTTCCTAGATGGACAGTTTGGTACACTCCTCTAGTATTCGTTCAAAATACCCCTATGAAAAACTGGAAAGGGGCAATAGAACCAATGAGGTTTCCTTGCTGATTTGCATATAGTTAAAGAGCATTTTGGGAACATACAAATGACAATGGGACTAGTATATTTGACAAGTATGTCTGTGATTAAAGGATTGTATGCTTAAAACTAAAAGGGGGTCGTTATAGGTATGGCAGTGCAGTAAAAGTGCTGGTAAATATGTTCTCAGCACTTTTACCGCACTGCCAAACCACAAGTTTACCAGTGGGGGGTCACTGATTTACCTCATGCCAAGAGCTGAAGGTAAATCTGTTCCCCACTGGCAAATAAATGCAAGTATTACCGGTGACGGTAATACCTGCAATCCCCTCCATGGAGTTAGATGGGACTCAATGGAATGGGGAATTACCGCCCTAATATCCCAGTAATACTGGCATATCAGGCAGCAGAAACGCAAGGTCAGTTTGCCGGTATCCCACTGGAATTACAAGCAGGATACCAGCAAACTTCTAATGATCTCCTAAGTATATAATGAACTCTGGGCTTGGTGCTCATTTCGTTTATCACAACAATCACCCTAACATTAAAGTATTTGTAGCCATGAACCATATATACTCTTTCAGGCAGCCGATTGATTTTGATGCGAGAATGAAATGGCAGAGACATTGGGGAAAAAAACAATCAAAGTCACAAACCTGAGCAGTGACCGGCACCGTGCCTGAACCGGAATAGTGTGACTTTTGTGACCTAAGGGGCTATGAGGAAGCACAGGGTGAGGAGACCCCAGAGGGTGTTGTAGGTTAGGAAACAACTGGTATGCACATCTGGAGCAGGAAAGCATGTGCAAGGACCCTAGGGATGGGGGGAGGAAAGGTGGGGCAGGGGGTCTCACTGATTTCAAGACCACAGAGGGGCAAACATGTGCAGTGACTGCAGTGACCTTGAGAGGCTAGCTCGGTCATTCAGCAGGTGACCTGGGCATGTGTAGTGATCATGTGTGCAAAGCATGTGATTTAGGAACACCGGCCTATGTCATGGGGCCTTCACAAGTAGAGCAAGTAGGACTGAATGGAAGATGCGTTTGGGGGTGCAGTGTCAAAGGAAAAGCAACAAATCTTTCCCTCCATTGGGTCCTAGCGCCATTTTGTTTCTGGAGAAGTTTAGAAGTGTAGTGGCTGGGTCTCAGTGTGATCAGGCCGCCAATGCAAAGACATATATGCCTCAAAAGAAGTTGTGAAGGGGCATAACTACTCTGCATAAGGCAACAAGGAACTCCAGATGCATTTCAGGCTCATTAGTTAGTGCTAGCCATCGAGGTGCGATTGGAGGCTCTGGCCAGAGATCTGTAGTCTGCAGCTCTACGGGTTTTCTAACCCGACTCCCACGGTCACTCACCGTTGACTATGCTGGCTGGGCCAATGGGAGTTTTGTCCAAAACATCTAGGGAGCCACAGGTTGCAGACACTTGCTCTAGGCATAGTGTTCAAGTGTGGCACATCCTCACTCCATCTAGGAAAGGCACTGGCAAACATCTCCAATAGCGTGGTGAGAGAACAAGAGTGGTGTGCGGACACTGGTCTTTGTGGACAGCCATAATGCGTCCTTTTACAGGTGCCTGCTGCACTCCAGTCAAGAAACTCAGGAGCCAAATTTTGTATATATATATTCATTAAAGTGCCTGCGGTAGCAGCCCTGTACTTATGGTTAAGTTGCTCAACCCATAGGAAGAGCACTTTTTGGGCGGCTCATAACTTTGTGTCTCCTCGACAAATCCTCACGAATATTAAGTATATGGCCCCATCCGAGTGATTCTGTGATGTTTTGGTGAGGTTTCATGAAGGGGGGCAAAGTTATATGGGGATCCTAAAATGTGTGGTCCCCCCCCAATCGATGCAATGGAAAAAAAATGTTGCTCACGTCCAAAGCGCTAGACCGATTTTCACCAAATTTGTGGCAGGACTGGTGGCTTGGTCTCAAATGCATGCTTTTGTAAAGTTGGTGTAAAATCCACCCAGTAGTTTCTTTTAAAAAGGCTAAAAGGTAGGTACAAAGAAATATGTGGTGTCTGGTTCGGTCCACGGACTCACTTTCCAGTTTGGTCTGCGGACAGGCCTCCGATTGGTGCAGAAGGTGGCGTGATGTCCATGGACATCGGACGCAGCCGCTGATATTGGTAAAACAAAAAACATGAGGTGCGCCAGATGTTTGAAAATGTCTGCCATGTTGGATTCGCAGAGAGGGGCCGTGACCGCGAACATCGCGGTAGAAGCATTAAAAAAGAAAACACAACATTGCACTTGTTAAACTAATGAAACAATCTGTCCGGTGATAAGGATGGGATGGGATGGGAAATGGCCTTAAAAAGCCCCCAAAACGGCTGTTTTTTAAATCTCTGACGTCCGTGAACAGCCTGGATGTTGGGGCAGTCCTGTGATACACGCGAAAATCTGAGATGTACGGGGACATCTATGCCCATTTCTGCATTACAGGGTTTGTGAAAAGTATTTTATGGATGGCTTATAACTTTGGTGCCACTCAATGAAACTGCATGAAATTTGGGAATTATTCTAGACCCGTCTCTGAAAAGTGTGGTACTGTTTTGCCAAGAGGGAACACAATTAGGGCGGGGGGAGTGTGATTTTTTCAAAAGGGGGCAACATTAGAGAGTGGGTCTCAACATTTTTAGATGGCTTAGAACTTTGTTGCCTTTGCCACCAGGGACCAGCTATGTGGTACAGTTTTTTTTAAATTGGGATTGGTTTGAATGGGAAAAAACTATGCTGCTTCTGGGTGCAGGTTGAAATACTGGATGGGATTGCAGAAAATATGCACAAGGAGGGTCAGCAAGAAATTCAAAGCATGGTTTTGCAAATATGGGCTGTTGCTTTTTTTTAAAATGTGAAGTTGTAAGTACACAACAGAGTGATATAACTTTGGTGTCTGGGCAATGGGCCTGGCCTTCAGCAAGGAAAATTTGGTACTGTAATGTGCTTATTGGGGCATGCGGCATGGACAAAGTGGTAGATTAGAATGGGAAAAAATATTCTGCTTGCTGTTACAGCATGAAGTGGTGGCATAAATGACAACAAACCTGTTCGATGAGCATTAGCAAGGACCTAGAAGCATGTTTTTGGAACTATGTCTTGTGTTTTATTTTTCCAAAGTTTAATAATGTAAGTAGAAAAACTAGTGATAAACATCTGGTGTGCATGTAGTGGGCCTGTCCCTCAGCAAACGCAAAGGTGTACTCCGATTTGCTTATTGGGGAATGCGGCATGCCCCAAGCCCATCCACCATGGATTTGGAGACTGGTCATGACTACAAGCCATAAGTACTGGCCATCGGTTACATTATTAGGGTATAGTGCACACTGAGCTAGGATGCAGGGCAGGTGCAGTGAATAATAGGGGTGGCTTGGTTTGGCTGGGGTCATGGTGGAGCCTTATGCTATATGCAATTGAACGATGATTTGCAGCCCCAGCATGCACTGCTGATAAGAACAGACATAAGTATGCATTGCAAAAAATATGTTTCTTAAAGGAGGTTTGTAGTTCTTTAATATATGTAAGAGGAATTATTCATAACTTATATACATTGATGTAACACCATGAAAAATGTTCACTTATAAAAACCTATTCAATTTACAGAAAAAAAACTTTGTAAAGGGCTGTTGCAGTTAAGATGCATCCCACCCTTGGGACGCCTCTGGTCCAGTAGTTAGCCAGTGGCATCCCACCTTGGCATTTCCCTCTTGGGTTCTCATGAGCACTTGCCCATCCATACTGCCCATTCCATTTATGCACTTCTCTCACTGCGCAATGCATATGTGCATTTATAGGAGTACTGTGCACAATGTGTTGTATGAGTAAGGGAAATGCAGATGCAAGAGATTTGTAGAAGATTGTTAAGTGGCAGTTGGTGTGTGGAAGCTTAATATGGTCATTGGGTTATATGTACGGTTTTTGGAAGTGATTGGTGGATGGATGTGTGACCGTTTGAAAGCAGGCATTCAGGGAGTGTTACAAATATAAAATTAAAAAGGGTGGAAGGGCTGCCCTGTGCAATCGGGGGCACGTGCTATCCGGGTCTTTTAATGATACATGGCCTGGAAAGGGGACTGTTGAGACAGTGGATAGGGTGTGCAGTGAAAAAGTCAAACACAAGTTGAAAGTCATAATGTCGAAAAAAGAAAGGTCTAAAAAAAATGTTTTCGAATGTTTATTTTTTTTAGGGTTCCGAAAGTAGAAAAAGAGGAAATGGAGTCAAAAAGGCTACCCTGACCCAAGACGGGAAAGGAGGTCACAACATTTGCAGCGAAGCTAGGTAATGGCTAGCTTATTAAGACAAACACCCTTAAAGATGGCGAGAGTATCGAGAAAAAACAAGTTTATTTAACACTAACACGATAAACATATTTTCAAAAAGGGTGCTATTGCATTCAGGATGTGCAACCGTGAGCACATAAATATCTGCTATTTCGTGGGTTAGTAGGCAGAGTGAAAACTTAGTACATGTATTGCTTGGAATCACAATACGATCGTTTTGTCGACACAAAGACTGGTGTTTCTGGTTCGGTGTATTCATTGGTGTTGTTGCAGTGGCTGTACCAGGTGGAGCCGCGCTGCTTGGATGTACCGAACGGTCTTCAGGACTTATACGTTGAGGTTGGAGTCATAATGGTGAAGTGTGTCCATCTAAATATTGTGAGAGAGGACTGGGTTAGTCTGGGGGCGGTGTTGTCAAAGATTTGTATGATTTTCAAGAAAAAGAATGCTGCAAATAAAAGGACCTACCGTGGTCGGATAATTATACGTCTGGGTTGAGGTCCAAATTAATTGGCAGGCATCTGCGGTAACGTCAGATGTCAGGAGCTGTAAGTGAACAATTAAATGAAAAAAAGGGTGATTACCCTATTGGGCAACGAATGTTTGCAAATGCCTATAAAGTGATTCGGTGTCGTAGAGAGAACCTCCTGTGTTGAGTACAAGTGGTCGTGCACAGTTTTAGTATAAAGGATTGGCGGTGCTTCCAGTGCTGGTTGGGTTGAAATACCTCACTGCTGATGTGGGGAGCCTAGTAACGGCGTGTGGAACATGGATGCAGGTCAAGTTGGTTTAGCGTACGTCTGAAAACCTGGGCTTAGAACCTAGGGGGTTGAGTTTCGGAGGGCATGGCGGAATGAACATGCGTGGCTGAAGAGGTGACTCGAAAGTGGCGCGCACAGGTACCTGGTGATAGTCGACTGTGGAGCTGTGTTGCCTCCTGCGCTCGGTCCAGTTGTTCTGTGGGTAATGAGCTGTGCTCCTCCGGAAAACGATAGTGCGCCTGCGCGATGGCGAGTCGTGTTTTAAAGGCTGCAATGCGCATGTCGCCGGGGTGTTGGGTGTACAGGCGCATGAGTCGGTGATTAGTGTACAGGCGCATGAGTCGGTGTGGACGTCAGTCCAGGGTGGGTATTGTACGAGGGTTGTCCAGGCACTGAAATGAGCATGTGGATTACAATTTAATGCTTTATAAAGATACTGCGCTGGTTAGCATCCGACAAGTAAAACATTTGCTATTGTCGTGAAGGAAACATTTGGATGTCAAAGGATTGGCAGAAAGTTTCGCAAAATATTATGGCTAGCAGTTTGGATAGCACACCAGTACATATAGTGCAATTTGACTGTTTATACATATGGTTTTCAAAATGAACAAATTTAACAATTGTAGGAAAACCATCTATTATGGCATTTTGTATAGATGTCAAAAGATGTGACAGGATTGGCAGAAGGTTATTTTGCAAAGGATATCGGCTTGCAGTATGGATGGCACACCGGTACATTTCGTGCAATTTGACTATTTATACATATAGTTTTCAAAAATGAACAAAATTGACAATTGTGAGAATAACATCAATTGTGGCATATTTTCGAACTGAACAATAGAATGGACATATTCATACAGACATGAGCATTTTGTTACCAAGTACACTTTGGTGGACGGCTAAAAACCCAAAGAAGCTTCGTGGCTGATTTTTGGTGGTAAGGATCGCTTTTATTTGTTGAAAAAGAGATTCCATTCTATTGAAATGTTTAAACCCTGTTTTACAGAGTCTAGACGGTAAATCCCTTTCTGTTCTAATTTGCGTAAGGCCAGGTCCCTGTCACCTCCGCGAAAGGGGTTCCCCACTGTTTGCAAAACTGTCCAGAAGATGTCATTATGGGTGTGATTTTTGGCTTTGAAATGTGCCACTAGGGGTTTGTCGTCTACTTGGTTGCGCACACAAGAACGATGTTCGCATATGCGTTGTCTAGCACTCAAGGCTTTAGAAAATAACAAGACCTTTGTAATCAAACCAGCCGACAAAGGCGGAGGTATAGTACTGTGGAGCAACACCCTATACGATACAGAAGTCACCAGACAACTTTCAAATACATCGTTCTACAAACAGCTTACCATCAATCCAACGTCCAGGATATTGTCAGAAATAACAAGTCTCATGAACCATGCACATGATGAAGGCTGGATAGATGACGACGAGAAACTATTCTTAGTCAACCAACACCCGGTCATCCCAGCTATATACTTGCTTCCGAAAATCCACAAAAACCAACAAACACCTCCTGGCAGACCCATCGTAGCCGGTATAGGCTCAGTGCTAGAACCTCTGTCCATCTACATCGACTACTTCCTAAGACCATTTATCTGCAAGATGCCCTCCTACATCCAGGACACCACGGCGATGATTAGAAAGTTGGACACCATACGAGTAGAACCTGAAGACCTACTAGTTACTCTAGACGTGGAATCATTGTACACAAGCATCCCACAAATGGAGTGTTTGCAAGTCCTCAAGACATACCTAGATAAAAGACCAAAAGTAGAACCACCCACAGCATTTCTTCTTGAAGTTACAAGAATAGCCCTTATGGAGAATTACTTCGTCTACAAACAGACTTTTTATCAACAATGCCATGGAACCAGTATGGGGGCCACCTTTGCCCCCGATGTAGCCAATCTCTTAATGGACGCTTTTGAGAAGGACTCCATCTACAACGAACAGAACATTTTCAAACAGTCGATCAAATGTTGGCTACGATACATAGACGATGTATTTATGATATGGCAAGGAACGGAAGACGACCTCCTCCTTTTCCTACAATGGCTTAACTCATGCAACCACTGTATAAAATTCACCATGGATCACGACAAGAACAAAATACCATTTCTGGATCTAGAAATTTACAAAAACCCAGACAAGACTTTAAGCACAACTTTGTACCGAAAACCCACATCAAAGAACACACTTTTGGACTACTCCAGTTTCCACCCCTCAGGCCACAAGATCAATCTTCCATATGGCCAATTCCTGCGCATAAGAAGAAATTGCTCCACAATGAGCGAGTACATATCAAAGAGTAAAGAACTAGCTACCCGATTACAAGAAAGAGGCTATCCAAAACATATCGTCAGACAAGCCCGTAAGCGTGTAAAAAACACAAACCGAGAATCATGTCTTACACCAACCAAAAGAGACCAACTGGCGACCAAGATGACTTGCGTAACCACCTTTACGCCACTAAGCAACACCATCAGAAAGGTGATCCTTTAACATTGGGATATACTCCAAACCGACACTTTCAAACCAGAGAAACCAAGATTCGCATTCAAACGAAGCAGCAATCTCAAGGATCACCTGGTTCACACGTATTCGGAAGTTGAGACCCCAAGAAACCAACAAACCACTCTCTGGCACCTTCCGCCAGCAAAAGGACACTTCAAATGTGGAAATTGTTCGGTATGTTCCCTGACAGACAATCTCAAAACAATTGACCTGAAGGGCCAACAATGGACCCTAAATTCTTTCTCGAATTGTAAAACCAAATGGTCTGTTTACATAATCAAATGCCCCTGCAACCTCATCTACGTTGGCAAATCGAAAAGAGAGATTAGACAACGCATATGCGAACATCGTTCTTGTGTGCGCAACCAAGTAGACTACAAACCCCTAGTGGCACATTTCAAAGCCAAAAATCACACCCATAATGACATCTTCTGGACAGTTTTGCAAACAGTGGGGAACCCCTTTCGCGGAGGTGACAGGGACCTGGCCTTACGCAAATTAGAACAGAAATGGATTTACCGTCTAGACTCTGTAAAACAGGGTTTAAACATTTCAATAGAATGGAATCTCTTTTTCAACAAATAAAAGCGATCCTTACCACCAAAAATCAGCCACGAAGCTTCTTTGGGTTTTTAGCCGTCCACCAAAGTGTACTTGGTAACAAAATGCTCATGTCTGTATGAATATGTCCATTCTATTGTTCAGTTCGAAAATATGCCACAATTGATGTTATTCTCACAATTGTCAATTTTGTTCATTTTTGAAAACTATATGTATAAATAGTCAAATTGCACGAAATGTACCGGTGTGCCATCCATACTGCAAGCCGATATCCTTTGCAAAATAACCTTCTGCCAATCCTGTCATATCTTTTGACATCTATACAAAATGCCATAATCAAGTTTTCCTACAATTGTTAAATTTGTTCATTTTGAAAACCATATGTATAAACAGTCAAATTGCACTATATGTACTGGTGTGCTATCCAAACTGCTAGCCGTAATCTTTTGCGAAACTTTCTGCCAATCCTTTGACATCCAAATGTTTCCTTCACGACAATAGCAAATGTTTTACTTGTCGGATGCTAACCAGCGCAGTATCTTTATAAAGCATTAAATTGTAATCCACATGCTCATTTCAGTGCCTGGACAACCCTCGTACAATACCCACCCTGGACTGACGTCCACACCGACTCATGCGCCTGTACACTAATCACCGACTCATGCGCCTGTACACCCAACACCCCGGCGACATGCGCATTGCAGCCTTTAAAACACGACTCGCCATCGCGCAGGCGCACTATCGTTTTCCGGAGGAGCACAGCTCATTACCCACAGAACAACTGGACCGAGTGCAGGAGGCAACACAGCTCCACAGTCGACTATCACCAGGTACCTGTGCGCGCCACTTTCGAGTCACCTCTTCAGCCACGCATGTTCATTCCGCCATGCCCTCCGAAACTCAACCCCCTAGGTTCTAAGCCCAGGTTTTCAGACGTACGCTAAACCAACTTGACCTGCATCCATGTTCCACACGCCGTTACTAGGCTCCCCACATCAGCAGTGAGGTATTTCAACCCAACCAGCACTGGAAGCACCGCCAATCCTTTATACTAAAACTGCGCACGACCTCTTGTACTCAACACAGGCGGTTCTCTCTACGGCACCAAATCACTTTATAGGCATTTGCAAACATTCGTTGCCCAATAGGGTAATCACCCTTTTTTTCATTTAATTGTTCACTTACAGCTCCTGACATCTGACGTTACCGCAGATGCCTGCCAATTAATTTGGACCTCAACCCAGACGTATAATTATCCGACCACGGTAGGTCCTTTTATTTGCAGCATTCTTTTTCTTGAAAATCATACAAATCTTTGACAACACCGCCCCCAGACTAACCCAGTCCTCTCTCACAATATTTAGATGGACACACTTCACCATTATGACTCCAACCACAACGTATAAGTCCTGAAGACCGTTCGGTACATCCAAGCAGCGCGGCTCCACCTGGTACAGCCACAACACCAATGAATACACCGAACCAGAAACACCAGTCTTTGTGTCGACAAAACGATCGTATTGTGATTCCAAGCAATACATGTACTAAGTTTTCACTCTGCCTACTAACCCACGAAATAGCAGATATTTATGTGCTCACGGTTGCACATCCTGAATGCAATAGCACCCTTTTTGAAAATATGTCTCGTTTTTTGAAAATATGTTTATCGTGTTAGTGTTAAATAAACTTGTTTTTTCTCGATACTCTCGCCGTCTTTAAGGGTGTTTGTCTTAATAAGCTAGCCATTACCTAGCTTCGCTGCAAATGTTGTGACCTCCTTTCCCGTCTTGGGTCAGGGTAGCCTTTTTGACTCCATTTCCTCTTTTTCTAGTATACCCACCCTCAGGAGTCAGGCCCCCTTCACAAAAAAGAGGGTTCCGCCCAATTTTTCTCTCATCGGGTTCCGAAAGTATAAAAAAAAAGGGGTAAAAAAAAAAACAATTACAAAGGGGGGGTGGGTGGGAACCCCTCCCATTTCGAACAAACAAACAAAAATAGACATTTGAAATGTTTTTTTCGACAATATGATTTTCAACATAATGTAATTCGAAATTATCACTTATAAACCCGTGGATAGTTATAAAGGATCATCAACCAGACGTGGTCTCCCTCTCACTGTGCTTAGAGAGGCATCAGCTTCACCTCACTGATGATCCCCAACAAGGGTGAAACACGTGTATGGGGTTGCTGGTGGTACTCTCGTTCAGGTTGGAATTGCCATTGCATTTCGGTGCTGGACTGCCCCTGGGCAGGACAAAGACTGATATGCAAATGGTTATTTTCCCATCTGTGAAAGGCACAGTGAGAAAAAGCAGTGTCTGCGAACTCTCAAGTGGTTAATAACCACTGAACAGGTTATCAAGCCTTGTTCTATCGAGAGAGGGGCACCCGCTACCTTTGCAAACCAAATCATCAATTATGGTCCTTAATGTATGCTAGAGAAAAGTATAAGAATTTGGGACCGAAAATCGTTTCTGTACTTTTATATTTTTCTCTAGTATACAATTGTCCATTATTTCCATTAGTAACACAAAATACTAATGAAAATGTTGGAGAATCTTATTGAGTCCATCTACGTTACTGAGAAATGTAAAGTAGATGGAGTCTATCAGATAATTTTTGTTGTTCTATTTTTTTAACTGTCAAAGGTAAGGAACCTTTTTTGGGGTTTATGGATTTAATTTGGTTGATTTTTTTTGCAGAAGAGGTCAGAAAGTAAGGTGGCGAGAGAAATGAAGGAAGAGGCACCAACCACAAATATGGAGGGGCAGGTGGACAGGGGGAAGATGTTGTGCGTTACATCGAAGGTATGTGGCAGTGTTTCTCATGCTCCTTGATTACAGCTTCAAATGCACTTAGAAATTGCTCCCCCCTGCAGAGTGGTGTGTTGCAGTATATACAGAGGACTGCTGTCTTCGAATGATATGGATCAACAGCCTATTTTATCGCTTGCAAGGTAGCTGGTGGGATTTTGTGTCCTACAGAAGTAGGCTGTGTGGTACCAGTATTGGTTGAGGAAGATGAGGTGGAGAAAGACAGCCTAGTACTTCCTAAGAAAGGGACAACTTTTCTGACAGCATTGCAGTGGTTTGATTTGGTGTGGTGGTGCATGGGTGTGGTCCCCTAAGAGTACTGTCCAGGTAGTGCGCTACTTACCCTTTGGTACATTCTCAACAGTGTTAAAGAACTGCCACACCCATGATTCTCTCTGGGTGCTAGAAGTAGGCACTTCCTCCACCTCATCCTCTTGGGGCTTTTCATAGTTTTTTTAAAGTACTGCACTTCTTCTATTGTGTAGGTCCTGCAGCTGATGGTGGTGGCTCTTGGGGAGGAGTGGTGGCAATAGTTGCTGCCATTTTAAAGATAAATAGTTTAGCTAATATTGTTCCAAGTGTGTGCTGTGTGCTAGATTGTTCATGTATAATCAGTAAGAATAGGTGTAGGAGCTTGGCACCCAATAAGGAATTATACTATCTGGCAGCGCAGGCACACCATGCTGCTAGTTGGGCCAGAACCTTCATCAACCCACCCCCCCACACCCCTCCTCTGGGGAGCGTGAAGCAGCGTTAGCTCTACAAAAGACAACCAGGCCAACCCCCCCCCCCCCAAGCACTACAATACGATAAATCCAACTAAGGTTACGATCACGGCATGGTCTAAAATTGCTGACATATTCGACGACAGTAAGTTATACCACCTGAGTATGCCAATCTGGGGCAACCCCCATACACCCCTCTCCATAAAAAGTGAAGTGGCGATGCACTGGAGTACTAGAGGCATTACACATTGCGGACAGCTATTCCAAAACGCTTTATACTGTGGGAAGATATCAAAGACGCAGTGGGAAACACGAACGCGCATAAGCAACAATACGACCGAGTGGCAGCCGTCACACGGCATATGTACCCATCATTCCCGAATAAACCTGAAATAAACATGGCACTAGGCTACATATGCACAGGGGGTCTCAGAAAATAACAGCCTCCGCTCTCTATAAAGTCATAGCTCAGACACGCCCGGCGGTAATTCACGCAGCTAAAGGCGGGTGGGAGCAAGATCTGGGGCAACTGATAGAAGACCAAGAATGGTCCCAGATATGTGCACTAACTAAACAGATATCATGAAATTCAAGGTTTAAACTGATTCACTACAAAATAGTACATAGGATACATTATACACCTTTAAAGGTCAAGAGAATATACCCCGACACACCTGGCACCTGCCCGAGATGCAACAGCGAAAACGCCAACATATTTCATATGCTATGGGATTGTATAAAACTGAGACACTATTGGTCAGAGGTTTGCGGAGCTCTGGACATGATGGCAGACCAACCGTTGGAATGGTCACCGCAAATGTGCATGCTGGGGGTGGTGGAGAAAATGAACCCAACGTGGCGTAAACTGTTAAATCTAGGTTTATTACTGGCCAAAAGGGCTATACTGATGAGGTGTAAGAATGTACAACCGCCGACTAAGGAAGACTGGAACAGAGACATGTTGTGGCCCAACGATACCGAAGAACTATACATAGACTCAGTGATGTCCCCCTCCAAACCCAGAAATATATGATCGAGGTATGAACAATATCTGGCAGACTTAAAGGAACATGAGAGCCTGAATAACTGAATACGGAGGAAAGCTAACTTGTATATGTAGTATGACCGCTAAACGATTGTTACAAATGTATGTGCATAACCTGTGTGCAAAGATAAATAAAGTTGTTAAAAAAAAAAGAGAGAATAGGTGTAGGAGCTGTGCAAGAGTAACTTTTGAGCTTCAAAGTTCCTAGATCAGCTGAAAATGCAGTTCTGAACTGTTCGCGAAGCACAGACCCGTTCGCCAAGTGCAGACGCGTTTGCGAACACATCATGCTTTGCGCGTGTGGTCACGTGAAACTGTCCAGAAAGTCTGCGATGACATCAGACGTAAGCAGATGTCTACGAACAGAAAAACAGTGGGAAAAGTTGCAAAAAGTGTATAGAACTGTTAAAAATGGTGAGCAATGGTAGAGTTGTAAGGTGAAACTGTAAATTGGACACATTTTGTTATTTTGTGGTAAGTATGATATTAGTAAGCTGTAGGAAATTAGCGTGCACTGGTAAAGAGCTTTGGAATTCACAGCAAAAACAATGTTAAAAGGGACATTATGGTTAAGTTGCCCTAATAAAAACCTATGAAATTCACTGACAAAAACATTGTTCAAAGGATGTTATGGTTACAAGTGAAACCGAAAACCCCCAGAATTCGACAGTTATGGTAAGCTAAGCAACCACAACTCACGCCACCACTGTGCACTGCTAAGACTAGCACCCAGGATATGAAAGATAAGAAGGACCGACACCTAATAACGATGGAGACAAGGTTAGCCCCAAGTCCGATTGAGAGAACGTACTAGGGTTATTCTTTGGCATACCATCCCCAAGTGGTGCAGACCCTAAAACACTCCCTTTTCTCTGTGTGTAATTGGAGCATCTAAGAATAAAGTTACTAGTCGAGGATGAAAAGCAAACCTAGAATGGTTGGCTTGAAAGTCTTCAGCCGAGGGCATGCCACATGAACATTGGGTAACGTCTTGCAGGAGCATTGATCTGGCGTACGCCCACTTAAGCATTAGCATCAAGGAATGGACACGGATGTCGTACTCGTGCCCAGATTGTGCACAGGCCGGTTTTATTTCACCATGCTATTCGTCAAAGAAGGGCGATTTCACCTGATGGGAACAGAATACCCCAAGACACTGAGTGCAGAACAAGGTCTGGGGAGCAGGCGAGTGGGCAGAACAATGGGTGTAGGTTCCAACCGTTAACACGGATAGTATGAGGTACATTAAGAGAAACCCTTCCATAGCCCTCTCCGCTGGGTATGTCAGATAATATTTATCACACCAACACTACCCGAGTTGCAAGTATATTATAAACAAAACCAACACTGCCGGCTATGCAGGTCAGACAATTCATTCTATCCTAAAGCATTATTTAAAGACTACATATGTACCAGGATTGTCAGAAGATGGTCTCGAGACTATCCCTCACCCAACACTACTTGTGCTCCATCTTATAATACTCCCATACTGCCTTAGAATCGTAGTGCGTATATTAGCTCAACACATACTCTTGCTTGCTGCTTCTCTCTAGAAGATCGTCCATATATAGTTATAATGGATGAACAGTCATCCACACTAATGCAAGCATTTAGCCCTGCCTAACACTTACCCTCCATCGGCAAACTCCTCTGCTTTCCCCCACACTTACTTCACCCTTGCTTATGCTATTCTTTGCAGCAGACTGAGGTCCGTTTATCCAGCTGGGGGCGCAATACTCCCCGGGAAAGTATTTGGCGTTTTTAAACTACTATGGTGTTGATTCAGTGCCATACAAAAAGATCTAAATAGAACAGGCCCTAAGCTCTGAGGAAGGAGACTTCACCATCCAGTCATGGCCTGTGGACTAAGTTACAGACCTGAATGAAGCCAGGGCATTAACATGGTCCACAGGATTGTTACCAGCCTCATCCGCCCCCGCTATGCCTCCCTCAACATGGAGTCAGGGATCCAAGGGTACCAACAAGGATAGGTGGAAGAAGGGCAGACTGAGCGTGTATGAAACTACGCACCAGAGGGGGTGAAGGCACAAAGACCGGACGTCAGATGTTGGGTGCAGGTGAGACAGGGTGGAAAAAGATGAAGTGGCAGCACAGGGCGTGGAGTCGAGGGAGAAAGGCAGATGGAGATGGCAGACGGAAAGCCTAGGGAGAGCATGAGGCGATGAAAAAGCTAGTAGGTCAAGAAACGTTGAGCTTTATTACTAGCCAAAGCCTGCTACATGACGAATCAGCTATCACATTGTTAACCTGTACAGTGGTAATGTTTGTGTGCTCAACTGATACCTTGGATCCGGCCAATACCACTTAATTCTGCATGTCAGATATGCGAGATCGAACGGACACCAAGTTTGGTTTGGGCCAGATGGTGTAGATCGAACCAAGATGTCCATTGTACAAGTCTACTTGTGTCACCGAAACTAACACTGTGCGTCACTTCATCAGAATCAAAATAATACCAACGTTTGTGCGCGTCGGATGTTCTCTATACGAGAAGCACCATCTACTATGCCCTTAGGATTGCATATACCCAATTGCCACTGCCTACTCGGTGCAAGCAGATACACACCAAACTAGTACTATATTTGAGGAGCCGGATATTCTGTATTCAAACCGTTTTGGAAGTGGGGGGGGTTGTTATCAATAAAGCTGCGTTTAATGTGTTGGTCTAATGCAGGTGTCTGCAACCTTGTGCTGTAAACATCTGTTGGACTAGGACTCCCATCCCCCCTCACCCATTGATTATGCTGCATTGGGCTGATGGTAGTTGTAGTCCAAAACATCTGGAGAGGCTGAGTGGTCCAATGGTTGAAGGCGTGTGTTCTAATGTCTCCCAGACAAACACGAACCATAGTGCTTGCCAGCTATTGGGTATCAAACGCAGCTCCCTAATCCGTGGGTCAAATAACATGGGTTGATTCCGAGTGCCAGAGTGCGCAGCTAAAAATGAACTTTCTGTGTTTGAGAAATAGAGTTCCAATTGGTAAAAAATACTTGGTAATTTGTTTACTTGCAGTATCGCAGGGTCTCAAAAACACTCATGGTGGCTGGCCATGGAACGACTTTACTGGAGGATAGGAGCGCCCCAGGGAGAGGTGTTCGTGGAAAGGTAAGCTTTGTCAAAAGATGGAGTGCGCCCCCTTGAGCTGCCAAACCCCTAAAATGTTGGCACACTCCCCAGAGAGACGCTCATTTGCAAAGCGGAAGTCGAATGACACGTGGCCATCGGACAGAACAAACACTTCCTGAGTCGAAACGCAATCGGGACTCTTATAGACTTGCAGTTTTTGACGAGGAGGCCTCTGCCGAAGAGTTAAATCCTCGTTTAAAAAATCTCACGAAAGGAACGTAACGTTGGCAGTTGAACGCAATATATAGCACAATAAAAACGAAAACCGATAAAAAGGGTAAATAACGTGGAGAAAAAAAAACAGGCATTTATTTTTTTAAATGTAACGATGCGTTTTCCTAGGAATATAATGTCGGATTTAATTTGCCAGCGACTTCATAGAGAAGCCGCGGAGCCCCCCCAGCCCTGTTGTACGTGGAGGCTGAGCAGACAGCAGAGGGGTCACCGCCCCTCGAGGCTGCGGCACGATAATCCCCAAATTGCCCGGCCCGCTGCCCTCCAGCGGTTCTCAAGGACGCCGAGTCCTTCCGCGGGGCCTGGGTTTGCGCCAGGCGGTGGCGGACTCGCCGCTCAGCGGCCGCCGGCGGTACCGCCCGCCTGAGCCGGCGGTAAACCTCCTCCGAGGGCGCTTGGGCCTAGCCGATTTAAAATCGGGCACGGAGTAGGCCTGGGCCGGGCTAGGCACTCGCCCAGAGAAGAGCCGTTTGCATCTGGGCTAGACAGGCACAGATTGTAAACCAGTTTACGGTGATAAACTCCGAACCCTGCACAGGACGGGCACATCCACACAAATGATAGCAGCGTAACTCCCAAGTCGCCGTGTGGAAAACTGCCACTCTCCCAGGGCTCAGCACACATGCCAACATTATCCACTAGGCAGAGGCTAGTTTTAATGTTGCATTCTGGGACTTAATAGTCCTGGAGGCCCCCATTATAGACCCAGGAATACAAGTCGAGGTTAAAACAAGGACTGGAATTACTGTTTCCCAAATGGACAATGTTGGCCTTCGTGTGCACAGCTGGGTCCCAGCGAGCCCTACAACACGCCATAGACGTCAATGGGCTCCCACCTGCCAGTAACATCGGTCTCCGAGGTTGAGATGTGTGGCCGACTGTGCACTGTAGACAAAGCAGTGGGCACCTGGGCCGGTTCTAGGCTTTGTTCGACCCTGTGCAGTAAAATACTTACAGTGTCACCTCATTTGTACGTGAATTGACATCACGAGCACAATACAGAAAATGGCGCCAAAGCGAGGGGCAACAGTCTGCGATAGGCTGGTGCATCATGGGAAGTTAAAAGAATGATTAATACCCAGAGAACTTGTAAATGTAATATGATTATGAATGGTCACTTATCATACATTCATAAATTGAACAACACTGTAGGGGTGGTAAACCAATTATATATAATTATTATTCTTTTTTAAAGCATACACTAAACTGAATCATCAACATTTTGGCAGATAAATCACAATAAAAGAAAATTATTTGTACAAGGTCACACATGTTTCTTAAATGCTAAAAAAAAAAAAAAGCTCGGATCCCAGCTAGGTTTCCAGTTTAGGCCTTTGACACGTGGCGTTGGTAAAAAAAAATATATAATAAAACAAACCTGACAAACTATATAAATCCTTGTAGAAATTTGGTAAGCAAAACAAGAATAGGAGCCTCATTACAAGTATGGCGGTGACGGGTTAAAACAGCGGTAATGCAGTGCTAATTCTACTACCGCTGCATTACTGCACTGACATACTACAAGTTTGGCGGTAAAATGAATGATTTTCTTTCAGGAAAAAACTGGGAGGTAATCCTCCACCTTTACTGCCGAAAATCCCCATGGAGAGAACGAGGGATTAACACCACACGACCACTGCTTATAATCCCACGGGACCAAGTGGGGGTAGCGATGGCGCTTATACGTCAAGTAAATTGTGTTTCAAAGCGCCCACAGGGCAAACGGGGAGGGAATGTGAGGATGAAAGAGACAGGCGGTCCTACTAGGCCTTGTGAGCATTCAGAACGTGCAAGTGCAGAGAGAGAGAGAAGGGATGGGGGGGGGCAAGTGCTAGGAGTACCACAGAGGGAAGAGCTAAGGAGTACGTTGCAAGCAACTGTTAAGTGGCCGGCAAAGATCACTTGGTAAGAGTGGTCAACTGTCGCGGTAATTCAGCGAATTTACTACCAATTTACCACCAAACCTATAATGGAAGAATACAAGCAGCACAATGCAAAGAAACACATTAGACAATTTAAAAAGGGGGCAAGGGACTCGGTTTGATTCTTTTTGAGAAAGCCACAGATTTCAGTAGCCAGCTCGAGCTGTGGGGGGGCTTTTGGAGGCAAGAGCTCTAATTGGTGCTTTAAACACGCCACTGGTGTAATAAAAATGTCTCTATAATCAGTATGCAAATCCTGTTTAAAAAATAAATAAATAAAACAAACAAGCATTAGCCGAGCCACAACTTTCAGCTTGTGTGTAGGTGTTAGATAGGCGTTGGGCAGGCACTGCTATGATATGCCCAGGTAGTGAACTATTTTCACGCTGCTATCATTAATGGCTAGTTAGTACCATGAAAGCAATGCCAGGCAAACACCTTTCCCAGATCTACAGAAAAGCCCAAACTGTTGGCATGGCCAATGCTTGTTTGTATCACGTGCTTAATCTCTAACAGATAGGCTAGTCTTATCACGTACTTGTTGACTGCAGTTACACAGGGGCTCTTGTAATAGAAGGGATTTGAGCCCAAGGGAAACAAGACGATGTGCCCGGAATCACACAATCAAGAAGCCAGGCCTCCGCAGCCAACGTCAACAACTGAGCATGCGCCCCTGCTCCCTCTGCTAAGGACTGGCTCTTGGTACTGTATCTAGGACTCAGTAACACATTTCCCAAAAAAGTGGGGAAGAGAAAATACGATGGGAAAAACATGTTCTCCATTGGGTACCCCATTGCGTGACCCAATAGCAGCTCCCCAAACCCACCCCCACTCAACCCAATGGATATTGCGGGCCTAAAAACAAGGAGATCTGGGATTCAAGATATCAAACTCCTTGACCAACCAGCAAATCCTGAACGAAGAACTCAACAATCCTGAGTGCAGGGAAGGGGTATCAGGTGTGCTCTTGTTGCAGGCGCCAGCTTCCTAGGCACCTATTGGCATTATATGCCAACAGTCTCACTGGTTAGCACAGTTTGAAAACGTGAAGTAAGTTCAGGTCCATCCTAGATGCAGAGGGCCAGCAATTTCAGAACATTCAATCCAGTTCTTACAAGTCACGTGACTCACTTTGGTCCAACCCCTCATAGAGCAGGGTTCTGCAACCTGCAACTCTCCAGATGTTTTGGACTACAACTCCCACGATCCCTCACCATGAACTGCTGGCTAGCGCCGATGTGAGTGGTAGTTCCAAACATCTGGAGAGCCAAAGGTTGCAGACCCCGATTTAGAGGCACTGTACCATATTCTACACCACCTCATTTAGAATTTGCCAGCATATTATCAAAGTCGAAGGAATTGTAACCAAATCTAGCTTGGCCCAGGTCTTAGATAACAGAAAAAAACTCATACTGCAACCTACTGCTCTCCTGAACTACCATTTTAATTTCAGTTTTCAAAAAAACATGTAGATTCTCAAATCTTGTATGGCATCTGATGGAATAGTCCATTCATCAGTCCTTGGGGTGGGTGCGGGCGATTGGGTGGCCAATCTGTGTACACCAGTGCTGACCTCAGACTGCGCAATCCAAGCGGGTGACAGGAGGAGCGGGGGGATGGGGGAACCATTCCAAATAGATTGCTGCAGACCAAAGGCTAAGCACTCCAGACAGCATGATCGCCAGTCCATTGAGGTCCAGGCCAAGTCGGCCATTGATAACCAATCCAAGGGGGTCAATGCTTGACCCATGGTAGCTAATACAAGGAGTCCTCTGCGGAGCATGGGTCGACCAATCGGAGAGAGGGTCAGTGCTGAATCCATAGTAACTAATCCAAGCAGTCCTGTGCGGAGCATGGGTCAACCAATTGGAGAGAGGGTCAGTGCTGAATCCATGGTAACTAATCCAAGCAGTCTTGTGCAGAGCATGGGTCGAACAATCGGAGAGAGGGTCAGTGCTGAATCCATAGTAACTAATCCAAGCAGTCCTGTGCGGAGCATGGGTCGACCAATCGGGGACAGGGTCAGTGCTGGATCCATGGTAACCAATTCAAGCAGTCCTGTGCGGAGCATGGGTCAACCAATCGGACAGAGGGCGAGTGCTGAATCCATGATAACTAATCCAAGCAGTCCTGCGTGAAGCACAGGGCAACCAATCCAAGTGAGCCAGTGATGAAGCCATGGTAAAAAAAAAAAAAAAAATTCCAAGAAAACCTGCTGGCGCATGGGTTAACGAATCCAGCTGGGCCAGTTCTGATCGTGGATTAACAAATGCAAAGGACCTTCTGGAGACACCACTGGCAGCCAATACAAGCTCGCCGGTCATTACGATGACATAACCAATCCGAGGCGTCCGGTTCAGCCACTATCGATATCTTATTTCATGTGGGCTACTGCAGACTCTGGACAGCCAATCACAATAGAACATGGTGATACATGAAACAGACAAACCAAGTGTCTCAACCAATCAGTCATTGTGTGGGGCAGTCTCCACCACACGTTTCCTTAGGGTTTTTGTTGTGAACTTTCCTGCTGTCATTGTGTAGAATGTTCTTTTATTTTGGCCCATTGTATGACTTCAGGTGGCAGCCTATACTGAGCCAACAAGCAGGAGGTCTACATAGGTGTTGGCGCGGAACGCCAAACTCTTATCATCAATTCCACCAATTACAAAACAAGGCAAACAGTAACACTTACAAACAATAACAAATACAGGGACGTCATTTCACCAAAATGCCAGGGGTAGCGGAAGTGACATCACATGACCTTTGACCTCCGATGAGATCACAGGAAGGGGTGCCATTTGGCGACCACCCTGAAGTGACATCACAGGAAGCGAAGGAACAGGACGTTTCACCCCTTGACAAACAGGAAGTAGCATCGCATAGCATTGTTCCTACGTACACTATGAAAAATATGGGTACGTTATCACTAAAATGTGGTATACATTTCATACAAGACTGGATCACCATATGCATCGTTAAGATCAGTGTGTGTAGGCCCATATTACCAAATTACTGTGAATGCAGACGTCCATGACCAAATGATAATGATGTGTTATTATATAGCACTTACGCTTAAGAGCTTGATATAGAACAAATATACATACAATATCACCCAACCTGTGTTGGTACTCATTTATCGAGCTCAGAAGGATGAAAGGCTGAGTTGAGGCGTTTAAGAAGAGACTAAATCAGTGACTCACCCCCGGAAGTGTGCCTGAAATAAACCTTTAATGTGTCAAGCGAATATTGCATAGAATTCCAGAAATAATACAAATTATTTGTCATTTCTATTCTTTCTTATTTAGGGTCACTGCTCAAAGTGTTACACTTGTGAAACCCCCTGTTTTTTAAAAAAAAAAAAATTTATAAAGAAGACTGAACAAGAAAGCCAGCCCCTCCAGAAATAAAGAGCGACATGGCGCTGGCCACAGCCATGAGCTTACACTTATTTAAAAAAAAATAATCTAAACAAAAAATACATTGTTAAAACATTTGCACATAATTTGCTTTTTTCAAACAAACTAAAAAAAGTCATCGTTTTTACCACTTCATTTTTAATCTCGGCTATTATCATTCCTAGGACGTTATACTAGAATTAACAAGCATGCAGCTGTAGAATGACATCACAGCTCTGCGCACTGCAATGACATCTGACCCAGCCAATGAGGTCATCAGAAGTGAGACGTTTCGTCCTGGCTTGGGGCACTGCCCTTCAGGTACACGTTTTATTTTCAAGGCGAGTATAGCTTTTCTCAGGGGAGCATGGAGGCAGAAGACGGACGCGTGTTTAAGGAAACATAGTCGAGAGCTGCCGTGTCCCAGCCCTGCTCGTTGCAATGTTTTGGAAAGCAGGTCCCAAGGTGGGCGAGTACAGACTAACAGACACGGACAGTTCCACACTAGCAGTTCATGGTTTTTACTTTTGTAGAGGGCAGCAAGCACACACTTTCCCCACTTGTCACAAAATGCTTGTGTGGGTCCTTGCAATGTGGTCACAAAAGATGTATTGGACAGCGACAACAGCTTTTCTGCAAACCACAAAACCACCTCTACCATGACCACTACATCAGCTGTATGGCAACCATGATATTATTTCTGCCTTTCTGCCGGTCAGAAAGCACAGCCAGTAGAGCGCTCGCTTTGACATCTGTGCAGAGCCTGCTGAACCGCAGGTTCGAATCCCGGCAGGGCCAAACTCAGCCTTTCCATCTTTCCATCTTCCGAGGTCGATAAATGAGCACCACGCACCGTGGGTAATAAAAAGCAGCGATGAGACCCCTGAGGGTTCATAGCGCTATATAAAAATGCAAAATTATTATTATTTCTTCTCTGTCTGTTGCCACATCAGCTGGTGCATGCCAACAGCTAGCAAGGCCGCAGCGGCAGGATCATTACCCAAGACCGCCAGATCAGTGAGGTCACCACTGCCACTATCATGGCTGCCAAAACATCAATTTCATCACCACTAAAACCAAGGGTTCATGACGACACATCAGCTATGCTCCAACCAACCTGGACTGTCAATGACCTCGGCCCGTTACATCGTCTGCGCCATTATGGCCACATCGACTGAGCTGAGAGCTTCACGGCTCCTTATTGGCAGTCATGGCCAACCTGCAACCTTCTAGATGGTTTGAGCCAAAACACCCATGATCCCTCATCATTGGCTACGCTGGCTGGGGTGGATGGGATTTGTAGGCCCACACGCCTGTATGGCCACAGCTTGCTCGCCACTCTTATTAAGACCATTTTAGCGAGTGCCTCACACCAGCCACAATGACGACTTTTGGAGCTGCCTGATCAGGACCTTCAAAAAAAGCCCAGAGGTCAGCTGCAGATAAGAATGCGAGTTACAGGCATTTTACTGCCAAGTTTTGAATGTTGGCGGGAAAAGAATTTTGAATGGAGTAAAAGCATTCCCGATTGGTATATTTTTAAACAAGTGAAAACCGATTTGATTTTTTACAAATGTGCTATTTTCCTTGTATTCCATGCAAACACTGCAGCTGGCAGTTCCCATGAATTAAAAGAAACATTGTAATGACATAGGCCATCTTCACGTCAAGCGTCATTATAGCATTATAGCAGAGGTCCTTTCAGTGCAGGGTGCTGCTGCGCGTGCCACCAGCCCGAACACTGCACCTGAGAAGTTGAAGTTGACGTAAAGGGTCAGGCTCAAACGCGTTCGGCTTCCACTTCTGGGTGGGAGTATTGGCCCGATTTCATGGATTAAACTTGGTAGGCACGTCGCTTATCTTACCCGCATGCCTAGAAACTCTAAGATATGTGACAAACCCAGGGTATTCATCCCTTTTCCCCTAGGGGGCGTCACCCCCTATTAGGCTAGTGAGGAGAGCCCGCACAGCCAAACCCTCCCTAGGGGTTCGGGCAAGCGGGACCTTACTGGGAGAGGCTCCCTTTTAGGGGACAAAGAGTCCCATTCCCATGGTGAACTCTTGATAGACAACACAAGATATCATCTGCTTCTACGGGATTAGGTAATAAGGCTTTTGTGTGTTTAACTCCAGGTAATGCAGAACTTTCACATGTTTGACAACCTGTGCTGAACAATACACCACTCATTACAGGAGCAAGAGTAAAAGGCCAACGAACCTTGAGCGGAAGAGGGGAATCCCAATGCCGAGGCCAGTCTCAGATGTGAGGACGTCAGGGAGGGACAGAGCTCCAAAGGACAGTGGAGCCGGTTGTAATGCTGAAGGAAGTGGACGCCCAAGGGAGACGCTGTCGCCCTGCATAGCCAAATGCGAGGCCGGAGAAGCAGAGGACACACAAAGCGAACCGTACCTGGAGGTGCAACCACATACAGGACATGAGGGGCCCGAATGCAGATGCCGAGTCCAGATATGAAGGGTGGGCGGGGTCCACCACTCTCACACCGAGAGCCAACCAAAGAGAGGGAAACCTTGTACAGAGGCTGTCCTCTGAAGTGAGTACGTCGATGAGAGAAGGAGTCGTGCTGAACAGCAGAGCAGGCTGTGGCGCAAAGAGAGGCCAAGGCCGAAGCGAGTTGTCGCAATACAGAGGCATGTGGGGTGTTAGAAACTAAGGCTGTGGTGGGCCTGGTGCCCACAAAATCGACACCGAAACCAGAAACCAATGGAAGCGTGTAGTCCTTCGCTCCCAACGAGAAAGAAGAAGGGCGATAGAACGCGGAGACGAGCAGAATCCATAAACCACTTGAATTTAGGCGGAAGAGAAGCAAGCTGTGGAAAAGGCCACTGCTGCCGAAAAGACACCCTCACTGGAGCAGACCCTGCAAGACTTAAGGTACACGGATTGCCCAGATCGAAGGGAGTTTGAGAAAGGAAAGAGCGAGTGGCGCACAAGGAAATGTTGTTCTTCCCTCATAACAGGATCACAGAGGCCCTGGGAAACAGACAATGAGAAAAGGGAGAAGAGTTAGGGGGAGCCCAAGAAACCCAACTAGGATAAACCTCCAGAAGAGTCAGATACCCCCAAGAAAAAGGAGCCAGCTGGGCTCAATAAAGAAAGCGAAGAACATATGAGGGGAGCACAGAGGCACCCCATATCCGAACCAAGCGGGGGGGAGAAACCCACACAAGTGACAGAGAGGGGTCAGCCAAACATCCCTCCACCTAAAGCAATGTGGACCTTTTATTTGCTGGTACTTAAGAGTTTTTGTTGGGAAACTGGAGAACTATGAGGAACTGGAGAATGATTGACAAGGACTGTTTTCTTTGAGAAGAACTGTTAGTTACTTCTACACACTGGATTTAGAACCAGAGGGGCCGTTGCCGGGCGGTGGGTGGATTCCTGGGACAACCAGAGACACCTTGAGGGAGAAACAAGAGTGCAAGGCCCTCCACCTATTTTCTGTTACGTTTTTGCAAAGTGGTATGGCCAGTTAGTTGATAGGTTTGGACCGAGGACTTTTTTTGATCTTGGACTATCGACAAGCACCTTAGTTTCATTTTGGTTAGGAAGGGAGCTGAATGAATATTGAGGCATTATATTTTTAAGTTGAATAAAACTACTTCTAAAGAGGTCCTCTGGTCCAAGTCCTTCATCGGGCTCACCACAGATACTAGACTGTCACTTTGAGGATCCTCATATCCAACTAAATGCTGTCCTGCAGAATCGATCCTTCTACTCATTTATGTCCAATCATAGTGCTGGGGCACAAGATCCCCTACTATATTAGGACCCCCCACCCCTTGGATTATTGTGCCCAATCCTCATGCTGTGGTGCAGCAACCATCAACATGCACATGTACTAGGATCCCCTGGATCACTTTGTCCAATCTCTACGCTGCGAGACAGGACCCGTCACTGTCCTCATGTACTAGGGTCCCTGGGATAATCATTGTGTCCCATTGCGGTAATGCAAGACAGGAACCCTCATTATGCTAGGATCACTGGGATCATTGTGCCCAATCCTCGTGCTGTGGTACAGAGACCATCATTCTACTTATGTGCCTGGACTCCTAGGTTCATTGTGCCCAATCCTCTTGCTGTGGTTCAGAGACCATTATTCTAGTCATGTGCCAGGACACCTAGGTTCATTGTGCCCAATCCTCTTGCTGTGGTTCAGAGACCATTATTCTAGTCATGTGCCAGGACACCTAGGTTCATTGTGCCCAATCCTCTTGCTGTGGTTCAGAGACCATTATTCTACTTATGTGCCTGAACCCCCAAGTTCATTGTGCTCAATCCTTGTGCTGTGGTACAGAAACCGTCATTCTACAGATATGCCAGCGCCCCCGGGATCATGGAGTCCAATCGATACACTAGAGCACGGGAACCATTGGGCACGGGTCATCACTATACTTATGTACCAAGACTTGCAGAATCATTAGATCCAATCACCATTCTGCGTTACAGAAACCATCATTATTGTCCACTCGTACCCAAAGATCAGTGCACCCAGTGTTCACTTTCACATTGTTCACAGGAACCATGTTCATACTCTGAAACAGGACCCCATAGAATGATTGTGTCCAGCCCCTACCGAGCAGGAGCGGAACCATCGTGATACACATACTGGCACCCCCCAGGACCATTGTGTCTCTATGCTGTGATCCAATAACTATCATTATACTCATTTCCTGGTGCCCAACAATCACTGTGCCATGCTGGGGTACAGGAACCACCACGATTACACATGTTCTAAGATGTCCTGGGTCATTGTGTCCAATGCCCACACCGCAAGACAGGAACCATCGCAATACTCGTGTACCGGGAACCCACAAGCATCGTGTCAAATCCTACTTCCATCCACCATGAGTGAAGGAATTCTGTGGTAGTGTGTGGTTCATGAAGGACTGAGTGTCAGCACCGACTGAGCTGCTTCAAGCTGGAAACAAACTTTGGTCCAGAGTAGGGAATGTTATTTGCACTTCAATGCACACAGCATACTCCAAGTTCCAATCATCTTGGCTACCAATGTTACAGTTCCACACCCCGCAGGCTCGCTTGTTGTGCCCATTGACCGGTTTTCATCACATAGGCCCTCCCCCTTCATCCCCCCAAGCCAAAACACTGGCCCGTTCGGAACTTACCCAATAGGTCCTCCTATCTCTGCAACAAAAGGGTGCAGAAACCCAAAGGATTGGAGCAATAGGGGAAAAAAACTGTCCCCTGGGTTTAAAAGCCCACTCCAACCAAGGCAAGATTTTGCAACCTGGATTAGATTGATTTGGTACTTATATCGCGCATATCCCATAGAGCCATGCTGAAACTGCGTCTGGGTGCAGATGATAATATTAATTAGAACTTTTTTACTTATATTGCGCATATCCCATAGAGCCATGTTCAGACTGCGTCTGGGTGCAGATGTTAATAATTGAAACAGAAAGCTAAACAGTCATCAGATGCTTTTCGAAGAGGAGCGTTTTCAATCTTTTCCTAAAATCACAAAGGGATTCCATTTTCCAAAGATCATTTGGTAGAAGTTTCCAGGCTCGTGGGCCTGCAGAGGAGAAACATCTATCGCCCCAAGAGACAGATTTGGGTGATGGAATTACCAAGAGATGTTGTCCCAAAGATGCAAGAGGCCATTTGGGTGGTAAACAACAACGTTTGAGGAAAGTTAAGCTAAGAGGGAGCCAAGCCATGAAGGTTTTTAAAAACCAGAGAGAGGGTCTTAAACAGGGCCTTGTTGAATGATATGATAGGTTATTTATAACGCGCGGAATACCCAGAGGTTTCTAAGTGCGGACCCGGGGGTCGAACCTGTGTTGCTAAGTGTCGTCTTGCTTCCAAGGTGAGCATGTTGCCCCTGAGCTGTCCTCCCGAGACAAAGTCCTTCCCTTGCCACTCATTCTCAAACTGCTGCAAGAAGTGTCCTCAGCAGACAACCACATTCTATGCTGCATACATCACCTCAGGAATTGATACAACCCCCCACACTGCGTAGTGCGCATTCCTTTCCCGGCTAGGTTCGCACCGTTACATGTACACATTCAACCAAGAAGTCTTGGAATGCCGGTACTCCAAGGCATGCCGGTACTCCAAGGCATGCCCTGAAGTGCATGAAGGTGAATTACTCCACAGTGGCGGTTGAACTGTACGATCCACGCTGTCGCGCTCCGCCTGCCCACGTTCCTATTGGCCCTTGTTGTGTCGAATCGGTGCCAACATGCCTAGCAGGTAGAGAATGGAGTTTGGGGGCAGTTATCACAGGCGTCCAGGGCCTGTAAGAATGTTTTACTGTTGTAATTAACATACACACACAAAAACGTGAAGGAGTGGGAAGAGCCGTTGCCTTTTAAAATGTACCCGTGTTCATTGTATAGGAAGCTTAAGGTGGTTAAACCAGGCACGTTATAATGGTTGTCAATGAAAAAACGAATGGAAAAATGTACCATATTTTTTTATTTATGTATTATTGTCTGGCTGATAAATCAACCTTTCAATTTAACCTTGAATTGTGTTTGACCTTTCTGCATTTTTGTTATTGTTATTACTAAGGGACCCCCCCACACCCTCCACTTTCACTAATACCCTTAACCCCATCCCACATTTTAATTATAAAGTACCAACATTTCAAGAAAAACAAAACATAAAAAAAAACAAAATCGGTAAAGAAAATTGGGTCATTTCTTCCTCGTTTTTTCTGTACTGGGTCATTTCTACGGATACCCACTATACTACCTGCTGTGTAAACAAATGGATCGTCCAAGTTTAAAGTAGAATGTATCAATATTTTGGAGAAGGGTCGTGTAACTCACAGGCTTCTTCTCAGTTCTGTAAATAAATCTATGATCTGTACTGGATGGATACGTGCGACGGACGAAGTTTGAATAAATTCTAATCTGAGATTAATTTGGAAAGCATAAAAAAGAGGCAACCCTACCGAGGTACTTGAAGCAGTGTCTGGACGGGTGAGTCACGAGATCCCTTCTAACCGTATATTTGAATCTCATGCATACCCATGACATATGGCTCATCAGAGGACAAGGTGATGTAAACTTTTGTAGATTTTGTCAGCAGGATACTGAAGCTTTAAAAAACACATCTTCCTGTCTTGTGCTTCTTTGTAGGGAAAAAGAGCACCGTTTTTAATGATTATGTACATGGTATTAATTATTTGAATGTAACCTCCGTTTGGTATCGCACTTTAGCAGGGTCGCATACGCCATCAGTAATTAAGGTGGTAACCTTTTTAAAGGGAATTGAAACTTATTTAAGAATTTTAGGTTGGGAATATTTATTGAATGAGTATATATCTAAGGCTGAATGAATTGTGTATGAGATTCTTTTTTACTTTTCTATGTAATACATTTTATGGAATTCATTGTTTTAGACAGAGTATTGTAGTAAGTATTCGTATATATGAATTGTGTGTTCAGAATGTATAAGGTTTACGGTAAAACAAGTACAAAATAGAAAATAAAAACAAATTTAAAAGTGCCTGTGTCCCACAGTCCAACTGGGAAACTAAGTAGGCCGCGGCAGCGCACAATCGTAAATGGCAATTTATTATTACGTTACATTTGAGTACCATGTAAGAGGGCGTTCTTGGGGTATCAGGTAATAACCGTCACCATGAAAAAAGTTGTCAGGTTGGTGACTTAAAAAAAAAATGCATTAATGATGCTACCTATCGGCTATCAAGCACTTTCCTGAAATATTGTAGGACTGGAGTTAATAATATATAAGTATACCCCTCCTAGAATATTTGGAGAAAGAATTTTGCTAGCCAGGAAAAGGTCGCCAGAACATAACGACTTTTTCACAGCGACATTATTACGTGGATCCGTTCTTGGTTAACATGGTTTGTAAATAGAGCACTTTAAAGTGCATCTGCTCAGTAAAATTGATAAAGACTTCCAGCAGCAGAGTGATATAACTCATGGCCCACTTTGACCAAAGAAAAAACAAACTCCCACACCAGCATTTAGGTTCTGCCAATTCGGACACTGCCCTATACGCCAGTCCTTGACTAGTGTGGCCATCTGAACTGTAGGCAGAGCCCTCCGCCAGCAGACAGGAAGGGCTTGGGTGTTCAGTGAATGTTGGAGAAGGGGCCTTTTGAGTGGTGTGTGCATTGTGTCCTTCATCTGTTTGGGACTGGATTTTAGGCTACTCTAGGCTGCCTAGATTGTCAGTCTCCAGAGGATAGCTCAGGGGAAACGCGCTCGCCTTGGAAGCAAGACCACGTGGAGCAACACAGGTTCGATCCCCGGGTCTACACTTAGAAACCTCTGGGTATTAAGCACGTTATAAATAACTAATCAGAATGGCTAAAATGCCACTCACCGTCCTTGTAAGGCTTTAATTCTCGCATTGTATCCTACGTAGTCTCATTGCTTCTGAGACGTACAAAAGTTCCGGATTGCCCTCAAAACTAGGGCAAAGATTTTGGAGCTTGGATTTCCCTGAATAGACCCTCAATGGCAATCATGCAAGGGGCTCATACTTGGAGGCCAAACCATGGGAGCACAACAGCCCGGGCATTCGGAATGCTCCACCTCCAGAAGTAAGTGAGGAAGGAACGCAACCTGGGCAATGCTGGCCTCAGAAGTAGGGTTTGCCTACAAGCCTGGTAGTGACTGAGGGATACCGAGCACACGCCTCTGCTTTTATCCCCAGATGCATTGTATTATGTAAGACCAATGTAGGTCAATTCACAATAAACCCAAAATAAGAACAAGACGCTGAATACATTTGGTTGGATTCAAACTAATTGCCATAACTCTTCCACCCAGGGCCCAAAATGACCATAAAAAGGCACCAGCTGGGCCAAAAGAAGCTTCCCCATGAATGTTTAACTTTTTGTCAGTAGCAACACGTTTGGTTAGTGCCTTGGTGGAAATTTGGAGGGATTTTGACGTGTGCACCATCTTACAGTACAAGCTATGTTTGACCGCACTCACTCACCACAGGCCACATTTCAGAGATGCACCCTTTCTTTTTGTGAAGAAGTTTATTGAATTAGGATAAATATTTTCATTTTGCAAAGCACATTACTTTTTGGCGTTTGTATATAGCCATGTTCACGATTGAGAAGTTAGTTTTTAGTTTGCCACCTCATTCGAACGGCTGAAGAGTTGATAGACGACATGCCGGAAAACTTGAGCTAGTCCTGCCACACCGCTTTGCATTCTGGGACTTTTCCACCATCTGAAAAGGGGACCCTAAAACGTCCAGGAATAAATACCTATGCAGGGTGTAGCCTGAGGTATATAATAGAAGACAAAGATAGCTGTGCTGCAACATTGAGAGAATGGCTGCCAGCTAAACACTGGGCACCAGAGAAAAACATGTAAGCAATCTTCCCCCAGGACATTCAGGGATCCGTGTTAATGGCCGAGTGCGCCCGGCGATCACTTTTAGAATAAGCAAGCAACTAGACCTCAGGGATTGAAGGCGGAAAGGTTTGGGTTACATATGTAGCTGGTCAACCAAAAGAAGGTCCAGTGCCCCACAGTTCGGCCACACCCATCAAGGGTTAGCAGCAAGCCAGGGGTGGTCCAACTCCAGGCCTCGAGGGACGGAAACCTTGCAGGTTGTCAGGATATCCCCCATTCAAATATTTCTGGGCAAAATATATTTAGAATCATTGTATGCAAATTCATCTCATGAATATTAATGAGGGGGCTCCTGCAAATCCGGCATGGATCCGGACAACTCATAGAGAGGACCGCCCTCAGTTCACGGTATGTTTGTATGGGGGTTGTTTATAGCCTAGGTGTAAAGCACGAGAGTGCTGCACAGCAAGAGGACACACTAATAAGAAACAATTAAAAAGGAAGACTATTAAGAGTAAACTTGGGAGAGCATGGAGAGATGGCTTCCAGGGGGTCATAGCCCCCATACTCCCACCCATTCCTACATCCAAGAGATAGAGAGACATGTGGGCCTGGCCAAAGAAACATAAGGTTGGGGCGTGGGCACCCTACACATGGTGTACGGCTAAGGCACTGGCCTATATAAGGGCAGCAATTCCGTTTGATATCACAGCAAATGTCAATCACAGATGAGTTGTGAAGAAAAAACAAAGTGTCCAAACGTCAATGAATCAGGGAAAAATTAAAGGGAAGCAGCTACAGCGCCAACAGGCAATTGTGTGTTTTCAGCGCGTGTCTACTCACAAGCCCACCGACACCCACTCGCTGCGAGTGGAAGATGCAGCACGGCACACGCCTCACTCACCGCTGCAGAGCAATGCACAATCTCACAATTTTCGGACACGTTGCACCTCTCAGGGTGCCTCGCCGTAAGCGCACTCCACATCATTCCGGAGAACACAGAGGCTATAAAACATTTTTTGTTTAAAAAAATTGAAACACTATCATCAAATACTCAGTAAAACGCAACACCAGATCACCTTTCAAAATCACAAATACACAATCAATCTGCAAAATATATAAATAAAGTGGCAACAATAGGATCGCAACCTGGCCTCACGATGATTCAAGGACCTTGTTTCGTTCAATATCCTCCAGCCCCCAAAAATATTTTTTTCCTATTTTAGAGAATCATCTTCCTTTGTCTCCAAATTCCAGATGACATATTGCCGTGAGCAGGCCAATCCCCCCAGCCGGAACACCGGCGCTACCTCCCTCGGCATGGCAGCCCGATACATTTCATGGATGGTTAATCCCAATCATTATCACCATCACAAGCTCATTTGGCCAAAATGCTTTATATTTTTAAGTCTTCTGCTCTTTAATTCTTCCCTTGCATCAACCCCCCCCCCCCGTCGCTCCCTATGCAACGAAAGACACGGGCACACCTTGCCTGGATCCCATCATCCATGCCCACCGCTTCCATGTTATGCGACACACGGTTGGAGGGGATGGGGGTGGGGGCAACTTAGAAGGGTGGAAGGAGAAGAAAAAAAAAAAAAGATGGCGACGAATCGGATGGAAAAAACGGACGTGTGTTTGGCATCTACGCCGACATGGCGTCTTCCCCTCGCCTTAGTAGACTTTCCAGGACAACCCATGAGGAGCGAAGGAAAGAGGTCAAATCCCCCCCCCGGACAACTGCCCAGTTAGGGGGTGATGGGTGGGTGGTTGCAGATGCCAACACCCCACCAATATCCGCCTAGAATATTCCTCAGTTTCGAAGACCAAGACATCATCGGTGGTGGGGTGATGGGGGTGTGGGGAGCTATGACAAGGGTGAGGTTACAAAGGAGGGATAATGTCACAAGGGGGGTGGGGGGGCCGACAGAAAAAGCACAAATAAAATCCTATCATGCTTTTAATCCACGCTCACAAAATCATTTTTATTTCCGTCGAAACGGTAGGTTCCGCCAAAGATTTCTCTATCTCGGTTTTGCAGCAGTGGGAGTGCTGATTACAGTACTTAAACCCCCACCCCCAAGCCAACCCCCTCCTTTCATTTCCCCCCCCTTTTTTCCCGAACATCTGAAGAATAAATGCATCTCGTAGATAATGAAATAAATTGCCGCAATCATGTTTAATAACATACTTCTCTCCCGCTGTCCTGGCCGCCATTGTCCATCCCGCCATCGTTGCAGCTTTCTAAATACAGGAGAGGGTGGCGGGGAAGGGGCGAACGGGGACGTTTTGGGTAACAGTCTGGATTCTAGATGCTTTCCAATCCAACATCATCCATTCCTTATCTTTGACAATCGTCATTGCACGCAATGGATTATCCGGAAGACGGCCAACAGCAATGATCGAACCATCAATCTACAAGGGTTTATCTTCTCCGCTTGAAATGACCAAATTCTACCTTTTTTATATTTTGTTTAATTAGATACAAGTAGTATCTTAGTAAAGTAAAAATTTGAGGCTGCTGCAAATTTGGTGAACCCATAAGACGACATGTACATATCATTTAGACTCAGTTAAACAACAGAATGTGTGTACACACACACACACACAACCGATCTTACATACTATGAATCTTTCTTTTAAAAACTTTAAACATAAAATTACATCTTTCTCATTTCTCCCTCTATCTCATAGACACAAAAAAAACATACCAGTGAACCCTAATAACGTTTTACAAGGAATTATTCCTATATCGACAGCCAGACCCCATGTCAAATAACACTCAACAACAGACGCGCCAAAAAGCCAAGGTGAACCCGATCAGGCTGCCGACGCAGTACCAACAAGCACCATTTTTTTTCTTCCTTTTGCCATTCTCCCTCTTTATTTTGCTTATTTATTTAGCAGGGAAACTAAAAACATGGCATCATGCAGCTTCAACACGCTGCAAAAAAAATACAAAAATATCGAGTACAACACAAAAATTGAATGAAACATGCGGTGAACCCAGAAAGATAGAAAGCAGAATGCTTCAATTTCACGGTACACTCGGCAAGCTGCCGCCGCGTTGACCTCCCCCAGGCAAATTCAGAATTGCAGATGTCAGTGACTCGCCCCCCCCCCACACCCCCCCCCCCCAACACACACGTACCTTTTCCTACACAATTAATATCCCTAAATTCAAAGCATCGAGCAATAAAATAAACCCATCGAGGGATGAGTCCGGAACTACAAAAAAAAAAAAGGATGAAACACAACATCCCAGCAATGCGTCGATACATCTCTGTGCACCAAACCAAATTGGTTGGTTTTGTGGAGGAGGGAATTGTTTTGTTTTTATTTTTGTCCTTTTTAGAATTTGTACACGGTTTTTTTTCTCACTAGGCCAGACAAGCGAGCAGGTGTTTGTCGTCCGAGAATAAAGAGTCAAGGTAGCTCAGGCGACTCGACTAGGTTCCCACCTCCAGCGCCCACTGCACAGGACGAAGGTCCTGCCGTCGTGTGCAACCTGGGCAGAGGTTTGCTCGACAGCACTAAATGTCGGCGTGCCGGCCTTTTCATCGCAGTGGCAAACGAATGAATGCAAGTCGCTGTCCTCCGTCGAAGTCAACAGCAATGCCCAGCAAAGTCATCGCACGCAGCCCGTGGCATTACATCACTGCGCCGCTCTCGCAGGATGGGCAGAGCGGGCGACTGGCGGGCACCAGGGGCTGGGGGGCAATGCAATGGGCGCAGGGGGCCTGCGTGTAATGATGGGGGGAGCGGGACAATTATCCAAATCCCTAGTTGGCGCCCTGGAGGTCAATTGGCAAGAGCGGGTTGGTTTCCACAGTGGGGCTGGAAGCTGCTGCCGTTTATTCGGGCGCCACCGAGCGGTGGGGCTGTGCCTGTGTTTGCAGGAGGGGTCGGGCCCAGGAGGCCGCCTGGTAAAGGCATCCCTGTCGCCCCCACTATCTCTCACCCACAGAACCAGCCTCCCTCCCCCCGCCCTTTCACCTACTCACTCCGCTTCGCGCTCCCTTTCCTCTTAAACTTTTTGGGAATGTGAATTTGCGGTAGGAGTGATCAGTCTCACTTCCAGGCACTTTGAGTGCGGGATTGCGGCTGTAGGCGCTAGTTTCCACACGATGGCCCCTGACCTCACCCACACAAACCATCCTTTTGGTAAACCAATGACAACAAGGGCATGTGCCGAACACGGAGTTCTTGGCACCACACCCACCTTTCACTTGTACGCTACTCTAGTCCACACGAAGCATACCTCGTCAGCCCCCCCCCCCACCCATCACACCCGCAAGCCCTGATGCAGAGCGGCTGGTGCCCCGCACAAGGCACGCAGCCTCCCCGCCCACTTAAATCTTCCGCCGCTACCCCCCATTTTCCCCCACGCAGGGGCCCTGGTGTGGGCACACCTGCCGTCCAAGGACAGAAAGTTCCCCCGAACAATCCGAAAACATGTGCATGAATCCGGGCACCGG
Organism: Ambystoma mexicanum; assembly: GCF_040938575.1. Taxonomy (NCBI): domain Eukaryota; kingdom Metazoa; phylum Chordata; class Amphibia; order Caudata; family Ambystomatidae; genus Ambystoma; species Ambystoma mexicanum. The sequence continues at coordinate 557,071,229 of NC_090940.1, forward strand.
AGAGGCGTGGCCGGGGGTCAGAGGATAACTCGTGCGGATGGCCCCCGAGGACCGTGCCACTTTGCCACCCTCAGCGTCACGTGGCTCCCGAAAGACCCCCGCCCCCCCGAGTGAGGCTAGTGTTCTACAAGGGCACTGGGGAAGTCGGCCGCCTGTTTGGGGAGTGTTTCAAAAACTCTTACCTTGGCCGCCGCAGCCTCTTGCAGTGGATGAGGTGGGTGTCCCTGTGATGACGGGGCAGGCGCCGTATCCAAAAAGGTGGGTGGGGGGATGGCTGGGTGCTGAGCAGGGGGCAGGCAGGCAGGCTCCCGGTCCCCCTCTCTCTCACACACTGAGCAGCTGGATCCCGGGCGGGCAGGCAGGAGGACGAGGGGATGTGCAGGCTGGGCTCTCGCGCACAGACTGTCAGCGCTGGCAGCCCCCACCCCGCGCTCTCAGCCTGGCCCGGCCCTTCCCGGCGCACGCAGCCGGCCCCTTAAAGGCGCAAGTGCCGGGGAGCGGGGCAGCACCTGCTCCGGCGACCAGGGGCACGAGCGCGGGCCCCCGACGCGAAACAGCCCCCCATCTGCAGGGGGGTCTAAGAAGAGAAATAAAATCGCACGGGGGCAGGGATTAGGGTCTAAGAGAATGGAAAGTATTATACGAGAGACTTTACGGGAATAAAGGTGGGGGGGGGCTTCCATGAGACACAGGGGAGATGGCACACAGCACAGGAGAATAGCTGTATCGAGGGTTTGGGGGGGGTCGATAAAAGGTACACAATCAGGCTTGGACTGGCAATAGGGCAACGCCCAAAGGGCTGACCCAACAGTCTAGTTTGGGCCAGTTTTTGGGTTAAAGCCGGCCTGTTTTGTGGACTAAAGTGGGTCAGTTTCTGTCACTGCACTCGTTTTAGAAAATGCTACTCTCGAGAGGATAGCTCAGGGGCAATGTGCTTGCCTTGGAAGCAATATGACATGGAGCAACACAGGTTTGATCCCCGGGTCCGCACGTTATAAATAACCAATCATATAATATACTTTAAAATCCACGATTTAGAAAAAAACAGCAAACCCAATTATAAAACCTCAACTTTCCGCATACATTCCTCACACGGAAATGCACCAACCACCTCTCGGAACAGCAATCCGCAGGCACTTCACCACATTGCAACAACAGACTAACAACACATAAACCAGCACAACAGCATATGGGAATTTGCATCGACCCAAAAACCACACTTAAGCACAGCGGACGGTGCAAACTGAACTGAAGCTGCCAACAGGACATCACAACTCTTACTTTGCCATTCCCCCTACACCCTACTAACCCCCCACACCCACCGTTTCGTCACACTCCTCTTCAGATCTGCCAGAGCACCTGGCGACGGTGCACGATACAAATACTTTTAACATGAACTATTTGCCTTACATTGTACCAAAAAACCCCCTTTGAGTAGTACTCAAACCGTCTTCACGAAAAATAGTTTGTTCCAATTTTGTTATCGTGGGCCACTTTTTCATTGGTGCCGGGGACGAATCCATGTGCCAGTCCGACCCTGTACACAATGGGTTCAGGTAAGGGAGACGTGACGTGGGAGGGTGGGTGAAAGGGTGGTCCGTAGCTTACGGTGTAGGAGAAGAGTCGTGGGTGGTGTTGTAGATAAAGGACAGTGCATGGGTTGAGTTAAAAGGCAAGCGATTATCTCTGGGGGGGTGGAGGGGAACTTCATGTATTTTCCTGTGAACGCAGAAGAAATTGAAGGGTCTTCGATGGGTGCAGGCAGGGCAAAATGTGGATCATTGAAGGGGCTGGAGCGGTAGGGAACGATCTTTAATTATTTGACAGCATTTTTGGTTATATTTGTAAAGCACTGCCGGCTGCTGTAGGTGACAGCCTCAGAGCGACTTGGGGAGGGTCAGTGCTATAGGTACACCATCATGCATTCATTCATATTAATTCATCTTTTATAACGCACTTAATACCGGAGACCAGTCTTTAAGCGCGGGACCGACATTCAAACCTGCGTTGCCCCGGAGCTGTCCTCCCAGTATTTTATTGAATATAGCAGAGCTTTACATATGAGCCGTCAAGTCTAATACAACATTAAAAACAGGCGAAACGTTATAACTAGTACTAAGTTAAAAAGTTACAAGTAAGCAAATAGAAAAAATCAACATAATTTCAAACATAGGTGATATTAACAGCCTACTCTCTACTTAACGTCCAATGGACAAGATTGCGCATATGGATGATGGAACACTGTGTTGGCCGACTTGCGTAAAGAAAGGAATTTCGACGACCCTGTTTGATTAAATGGCCTTCCAATACCTTGTCTTGTTGTGATATGTCCTTGGTGTTAGTATGCACGCGGATGTTTGTGGCCTTTGACGCGTAATAACCAAATAAATAAATACTGGGTGTTAACAATGGGGGGGAGGGGCCGAGATACCACGCTGTCAATGCCAGGTAAAGGTAACATCCCTGGAGCTTTCCACATCTAACTGCTCGGCCGAGTTTTTTCAGGGCAACAGATAGTGGTGGAGCCAGCCACCTGTTTGGGAGGGCAAATTGAGGAAGTTGAAGGCAGGGGGTGGCACTGATGGTAAAGGGACCATACCAATACCCCCCCATGATAAAGCGCAAGACTTGACTGCTCCGCCCAGCTTTCAGATAGATCACATCTCCCTGAATGATTAGCATCTCTATATGAATCTAAAGAGTCTCTGAATTGGGGTGAACGAGGGATCTAACGAGCCAACAAAGAAGAGGAATCAATGTCCAGCCTCCTGGTCTCGGAGGAAGGGAAGAGGTTGACACCGCAATGAGTTAATGCACCTACTACAGCTATTTGTAACCTGCACATCCTCTTTCTGGTCAGATTCTGAGGAAGGTGTGCCGGTTATGCTGGGCCTGTAACTACCTCACTCCACCACGTGAAGGTCTTCTTTTTCATCCCCAGCACAAATAACTTATCAGTGCCTACACTTAGGCTTCATTTATTTCCTAATTTTTTTCAAGCAAGCAGGAAGTGGAGAGACAACATCTGTACGAGGGATACTGAGTCAAGAGTTTTCCAAGTAAATGAACCACTGGTCATTCATGGGCCAAGTCGCGACCTGCTTTTTAAAGCTGTCCTCCAACACCCTCCAAAGTTTGGCAACAGATACAAGTCCAGCCTTGCCTTAAGAGTACAAATACCAGCACCACCAGAATGGCTTTAACCACTTTTTCTGCCAGACATCATTCCTGAAAGTGGGAGATGGGCAAGGTAGATCCGTGGCATGGGTGACCTTGCTCCATTTATCCCTAAGCCTGTAGGACAAAGACATGCATCTTCTAATAAGAGTCCTTAGAGAACAATGGAGTGCTTTGGCGAGGGAGGACCCACAGCAGCCGCACCACAAATGTGGCGTTGGAGCCAGTCTTGGGGATCTGACCACAGTAGGGGGTCATTAATTGGTAGAGTTGGGCGATATATCAATATAGGATGAGGCATCTAACATCTAAACTAAAAGGTAAAATATGTATTTAAGATCTCAAAATTAGACTATAGCCTGATTTAAACAACAGAATTACACTAGGACACATCCAACATATACTGTACTCTCTGCTCTCGGTATGATTTCGGGAATTTTGAAAAATCATCAGCCAAGTAGTGAGACACTTAGGCACATTGTCAAACAAGAACGAGGATAAAGCAGGGTCAGTTTCAGTATATCTGAATACTGCAGAGTGATGAGAAGCAATCCTCTTGTTTTAGTCTTAAGGGATGAATCCATTATCCTGTGTATTTATTTTTTATTTTAATCTTTTTGTGTCAATAGATCTAACAGCATAATTTAAAAAAATCTTTAAATAAGTCCTTCTGAAGATCCACCAAAGGGCTGTGAAACAAGTGCAGAGGTGAATAAGAGTCAAGAGGAAATCCTGAAGATCCACCAAAGGGCAGTGAAACAAGTGCAGAGGTGAATAAGTCAAGAGGAAATCCTGAAGATCCACCAAAGGGCGGTGAAACAAGTGCAGAGGTGAAAAAGACTCAAGAGGAAATCCTGAAGATCCACCAAAGGGTGGTGAAACAAGTGCAGAGGTGAATAAGAGTCAGGAGGAAATCCTGAAGATCCAATAAAGGGCGGTGAAACAAGTGCAGAGGGGAATACGAGTCAAGAGGAAATCCAAAGATTTAACTTGGAAAAGTGTTAAAATGAAAGTGATTATGATTGATAACTAATCAACTTTTGATTGTAAAATACGGAACACAAAATGGACAAATATGTGAACATCCATAAATACAAATTCTAATCACACAAGACAAAAGGGATCATTTTTTTTGTGGCTATATTGGCAGTCACCAATAACATTTGATTTGATAAGCTTGACCAACAGATGCTTTTCCACAAGATAACTACACATTCGTTATAATAATTCTTTTAAAACACACATAATACCAGAGATTGGTTTCTAAGCACAGGATCAGGATTCAAACCTGTGTTGCACTACGTTATCTTGCTTCCAAGACAGACACGTTGCCCCTGAGCTATACCTCTTACATAGGCAAGCGACAAGACAACCAGAAAAATAGGAATATCGCCTTGAGACCAAGTGTATGCCTGCATCCATATTTTATGATAGGATGAGGAAATATCTTTAACATCGAGATATATGCATATATATATATATATATATATATATATATATATATATATATATATATATATATATATACACATTATTACATAAACTACATTTTATTATTTACATTTTGAGATTTACACATCTATGTGTATTCTCAAACAGGAAGAGTAACCCTATAGTTGTACTTTATTTTGCTAAATGTCTTCTAAAGGTGTTTGTGGCATCGCACATGTAGTTGGATGCTTAGAACTGAGCATTTAACCGACATAAACAATATCGAGATATATATGGAGATATAGCCCAAAAACATTGAGATGAAACTTTTGGTCCATATCACCCAGCCCTATTAATGGGTGAAGGCATCTTTTATTCAAATGATTTTCGAAAGGGAATAAAATAAGCTTTTCCACTGGGGCATCAGAAATCATAGAGCTGTGAGTGAGTGTGTCAATGAGTGAGTGAGTGAGAGAGTGAATCCCAGGGGGAAAACACTTAGGGCCTGATTTATGGATTTTTCTGTGTGCTCAAAATTGACTCTGCACACATTTCAGCACCAAAAGTTTGTTTACCATGGAACTCACTTTGCATGCATTTCCGTCACTGCATGCCGTCGAGTAACTTGCGGGAGACCACATGCAAAGTGTGGGAGGGGCCTACACAAAGAAGTAAACAGGGGGCGGGACATGCATATACCCATTCAATACGCAGAATGAGGAAGAACAAGGCATTATGTGGGCATGTTGAGGGACAGGTGCGGGAGGAAATCACACGCCCAATACTGCGCAAAAGCAAAAGTATTCATGGATCTGAATGTGCAATGTCACATTGGGAAACTCTGCATGCAAAACTCACAATTTCACCGCCGCATGAAGGCATGTGCAAAATCCCAATCACATAGGAATTAACACACAAATTAAATGTCTATTAGGAAATATAGGGGGTGGGCACGCAGTTGGGGTACACATTATGGTTGGGGTGCACGTATGCAGATTAGCAGGATGCAGCCATAGTTTACAGGGATTCGCACGCAAATTTACAGAGGGCAGACTTGAGTTACGAGGCATGCAACGCATATTGTCAGAGAGCAGTTATGGGTTACGGGGAACGCTACACAGTGTCACTGGGGTTCTGCCTTGGTTGCGAGGAGACAGCATGCAGTATTGCAGGGGTGCATGACTTCACGGTCGAGAGGGCGCATAGGTTGGTATATGTGGCTGGTTCTGCTTTACGTGGGGGGCGTGCCATGAGCGTTTCAGCCACTACTTACTCCTAGGGTTCTTTTGCAATTGAAATTCCATGAATAAGTGGTACGTGGATGACATGCTTTTGTGTGCGTTACGCAGGGTATATGTGCCTTTTCTATGAATCGGGCCCTTAGTGTCCACCGAGGGATGGCGTAGATGTAATAGGTTTGATACTGTGCTCCACTGCCATTTCCACTGTCTCTTAGCTCTAGGTATTACATGGTTTTCCATGGCAGCCAGGGAAGAACATACTATGGTGCACAAGCGTAGAAACAAGAGTGGGGGGTCTTCCACGAGGGGCCTGACTGAGAGGAATCGGGTGCCTTCCATTAAAGGACCCATGAGATTACAGAGTGATCCCCGAGTGGGGTAGGAGAGCATAAGAGAATATTTTGACTTCCACTGGGGGCAAAGAATAATAGAGGGTCTTCCATGGGGCAGGCAAGAGAGAGAGAGAGATGGGTCTTCTGTGGGCCGCACATGAGTAAGGTACAAGTACTTGCGCCCATGTAGAGGGGCATCAGAAGAGAATAGAGGGTCACTAGTTTCCAAGCATGGGCCGGGGGCAGAGGCATGTGTAGAGTTTTAATCTGCGTAGTGCAGTAGAGAACAAGGGGCCTTCGATGACAGGAGCAATGCAGAATACAGGGCTCTCTAGGGCATAGGAGTGGGGAGAACAGAAGAATGATGGAGCTTGGAACCTTTTTAATTACTTTCCCCCATGGGGACCATCTTCAAGGTAATCAAAAACAGCTGGCATCTGTGCAGTGGAGGGAGGGCCATCGCACTATGGGACACCACCTGGACCCTTCTAATTGGATGAAATCATGTACAACAAGAACTCAAAGATATCATCACGTGGGGGGTGAAAAGAACATACTCACTCCAACGTTCAGGGTAAGTTCATTGCTGATGCTTACTCATTTCTTCTCTGGAAGTTCCCTAGAAAGGCATTGGACCTCAAAAAGTTCCGAAAAGCTCAGCCCGAAAGGCCACAGTGGGATTGTTTTGGCAGTGATCTTCGTGTGCCCCATCAGCAGGGCGCACCGACCTCCCGATTTCAGGTGTAACCTGCTCAAATAAGTCTAGTTTTGTGAAATCTGATGAGTTTGCCCTACAACGTACCCCATTGACCTTCAAAAGTATATTCAGCACCCTCCCAAAGCGGAAAAAGCCCACACCCTCTAAAGCTCCCGAACAGATCCCTGGGACACAGGATGTATTCAGGTAAGTAGAAAAGGAGATCCTTCATTTTAGCGGGGTGGGGTGGATATTATATGATAAGTCATTAATAACGCACCTGTACACAAGTGTTTCTAGGCGAGACAAGGCAAGGAAGGGGAAAACAAGGGGAAACAAAACAACAATCTTACTAGGCCCTGTGTCATTCAGATTGTTCAAGTTCAGGGGGAAAGGGAGAGGGAAAGTGCCAGGGGGGGGAGGGAGAATGCAATAAGTAAAACTCAAGTAAATCCCACCCGAGTGGGCAGGTCTAAGTATGTGCAAGGATGCAGGGGGCTGTAGGGTTGCAGATACAGTCCCTAGTGCATGGTAGGCCCAGAGGTAGTGCAAGGGGCAACTGGTCGTGAAGGAGCCTGGTGCCCATGAGGTTCAGAGGGAGGGCAGGTAACCACTTAGTACAGCAGACAAAAACATCAGCAGGGGAGAATGAGAGCGAAAGCAGAAGCAGAAAGGAAGGTCTTGAGTTGCTTCTGGAATCTTAGGTGGTCCTTCTCAAGTTTGAGAGGGGCAGGGAGGCTGTTCCAGAGGGAGGCACCAGCCGAGGAGAGATATCGACCCCCCACTCCCGAGAAGCATCTGACCCTCAGAGAGTTGGAGGAGGATGAGTGGCGGTCTCGAAAAGGAAAGTGTTTAGGAAGAGAGAGGTGGGTGTATTGTGGTCCCCGGCCTGAGAAAGCCTTGTGGACAATGCAGAGGGTCTTCAACTTGATCCCTGCAGCCACCAGTAGCCAGTGGAGAGATTTCAGGGCTGGAGAGATACGATCCCTGGGCTTGAGGCCAAGCACAAGTCTTGCAGTCCTGTTCTGGATGAGTTGAAGAGCGTGAAGAGTAGAGGCAGGCAGATTTAGAAAGAGGCTATTTAAGTAGTTCATCCTAGATAGAACCAGGGCTCTGGAGACAGTGAGCTTCTGGGGGGAAGTGAGAAAAAAGGAAGAATGCCTCTGAGGAGTTGCAGCTGGTAGGGTGACTTCTTGGAGATGTCTGTTAGAAAGGTGAGGAGAGAAGAAGAGGGTGGAGTCGAAGATGTCACCAAGGCTTTTTGCCTCGCACGAAGGCGTAGGTAGAAGGCACAAGGACGGCGGCCAGAGTGAAAGAGGGAAAGCAGGAGCAGTGGTCCCAATGAGGAGGATCTCAGTCTTACTGGCATTCAGGCAGAGATCACTAGAGGCACACCATTCCTGAATGGCGGATAGACAATCAGGAATGAGCAAGAGAGGAGAGGAGACTAAGGGGAGTCTGAAGGAGAGCTGAGGGTCATCCGCATAACACTGAAAGTTAGGAGAGAAGGTAGAGATGAGGTGGGCCAGAGGTGCCAAATGAAGGCTGAAGAGCCAGGGTGAGAGTTTAGAGCCCAGGGGAACACCACACGTGGCGAGGAAGGACCCCTGTTGGATGTGGGAGGGTCATTCGGTGAGGAAGGAGGTCAAACCAGGCTAGGGCCTGATCCGTGATACCCAGATTGACACAGAGACTCACACGGGCTTGAGCTTATGGCCCTTGGAACGTGCATCTGTTGCTGGATGGGATCACACCAGAATAAATCTGAGTCCAAATAACCCGACAAATTCAAGAAGATGGCAAGTTGCTGTTTTATTGGCAATTATTTAAAACAAGAGTTTACAATGAACATCAACGGATGTACGCTGATTCTCAGCAATTTCCTCATGAAAAACAATGATATACTCTCTTTGTGCATCAGGCTGACATCACGCTACGAGGCAATAGTGAAAAATCTATCAAGGTTTGGGATTGGTTAAGGGACACATCTAGATGTACAAACATATAGGAGCTAGTTTTGTTATTGGCTGTCCAATATCAGGTGGACAACTCATGAATACCTCTTCAAACGTGTCATTTTAAGAAAAATCAGTTACACAGTGTTTCATTGGTTTCTCAAGCTATAAAGTCCTTCGTTATATGGACTAATACAATTGGTTGTGCACGCTTGTGCCATGTCTGGAAGATTCAATTCAATTAGCAGCACATAAGCCAAGACTCATGTGCAAGTAGCTAGGACATGAAGCTGCCCAACTACCCAATTAGCCCAGCATCTGCCATCACCCATGTCTTCTGCCATGAAATTCTCTTTGTACTTGGCCTTGCACAGTATTCTTGTCCTGGGAATGCAACGGGAGTGAAGGCATTCACTACTGTGTCTGGGACTCCAAGTTCAAGCCCTATTTCCAGCCTCGACTCACGTGACAAGAGACCACGATTCTGTTCATTCTGCAAGCTTTTAAATGTTTTAAACAAATGAAGACTTGGAAACTCCTGTGTTCTTTCTGGCACCTTAACGTGAGAAGATTCAACCTCTGCACACATGTTCCTATTCAGTGTGGATAGCTGACTTCGACTTCTCAGTCCTTAACCTTGGGCCAGACAGCCTCTCAATGCAGCTCCACCAACCTGCAATTTTACTGCGACACAGCCTTTCATTCTCTCTCCATGGTTCTTTGGCTTAAAATATTTCATGATACCAATGTCCAGTTTCCGTACAATGGTGGCTTCGCCTGCATTCTATTTACTACTTATAGCTGGCCTATATGATGACTTTATCTATCTTGCTTTTCAGCCTCTGTACATTTATTATACTTCTGATTTCTGCAGCACTTGTTAACGTGTAATCCTCTTCATTTACACTATTAAGGTCCACTCAATTCTTTAATTCGTCATTTCTCCCCTAAGATCCATACATTGTCTTCATTCAGTATATCGGGCCGCTGTGCACACTTTCTTATGACGTCATCAGTTCATATCATTTTCTTAGCTCTTTCTAATATTCCTTCAGGGAGTTCCTCTTGTAGGGGCCATCATCAACTTGAGGGTACATTCAATATGGTTCTCTTAATGGATACCTTCCTCCAAATACTCGCTGCAGTATTGGTACAATAGCTGGTGGTAGACAGGGCACAGTCTCATGTCTTCAATACTGGGGGTAAGGGAGGCAGGATCTCCTGCAGATGTGTATGTCTGCTCCTCTACAAGCTCACACAAGAGCAGTAGCTTTCATGTAAAATTGTTGGAGCTATTTACCTAAGGGTAGCGCAGGAAATGGGCCTGGAACACGGCTGAGCGGGCTCTGGCAAAACATGTTTTCCTGCCCTGTCCCCAGACCCAGGGGCTTGCCCACAGCACTCACACCCGAGCTTCAAACGAGCAGGCAGGTTTTGAAAATGGTCTGCTAAATAAGCATGGGTTTGCATGTTAATGTTAAGGGTATTTGTACCGCGCACTGTCACCAATGGAATGTGTCCCCATGCGCTCAATGACAACTTAGCTTCAGAGCAGGATACTCCCAGGGAGATCTACACAAGCAACCCACATAACCACAAACAGGCACTTCCAGCAGATTCCACATAAGGAAAAAAAATACAGAAACAGCCAAAGCACCAAATACTTGCTACATCTGTCCAGAATGGTATATGTGTAATGCAATGCAGAGAATTTTTTTTGTTAGGGTGAGTAGTGTGACCAATTAAAACTGCAGAGGCTAACTTCCCTTCCATTATTTACTCAAAAAGGAATTCTTACTGAATCACAATAAGACATGTTTAACATTTGTAATTCTGGACATACCTATGTTCCCATAATGCTCTTTGCTTTCATGCAAATCACCAGGATTGGGTTCTATGAAGAGATATTGTGACCCGGCCTGGGACCATGCCCCACAGCCACGCCTCCTCCTGCCCATGGCCACGCCTCTTCAAGGAGGAAAGGCTCAGTTTTCCAATTTCCAGCACTGCCTAGGGTGGGGGGGAATATGAAAGGGTTTTCCACTTAGTGGGAACAAAACTGAAAAACCTCCAATGGTGGCAGGCAGCGCTGGCTAATGGACCAGCTCTCGCTGGACCCGAGGTTCGGCATCAGATGTGTAATCGGATCCCAGGATCCAGCCATAAAGCGCATTTGAAAGAAAAAGACAAACCAAACAAGGCGCTTGCAGTGCTACGGTATGTAGCGGGCAGGGGCGGAGCTGCAAACAGCACATTGGCGCCATGAGTGCTCTTCTGGCTCCACCCCCTAACTATGTCACAGGTAGCATGAGCCCTAAACCAACACAGACCCTCGGCGCACCTGGGGGCTCGCCTCGGTGACCTAATCTGCTCGCACAGAGCAGATTACATCACTGAGGGCAGCCCCAGGGTTCGCTGAGGGCCAAATATCCTGTGACTCAGCAAAAAGCAGAGTCCATTTGTAGAACACAATGATCACAGAGCCTCCAGCTTCGCGGCCTCGGTGATAATTGCCTTTCCCAAATGAATTCTGGGATTTGTAGTTTGGGTTGCCAAACGACATTTTGACACAGACGGTGCATGTTGCGATGGCTTGAAAAGTACACAAACCACAGTAAGGTACGCTTACTATGGTTTGTGTACTTTCCAAGCAATAAAAGAAATTGCGCCATTTTAAAACTATTATTTTGAACATTTCCATTCATCAGAGTTCAACTGCCAGCCATCCCCTATGAACTCCGCCCCTCATCCAAACCCCGCCCCCACACCGGCCCATGGGACCCCTTCCACAAAAGGGTGCAGAGAAGAATATTGAATTATTTTTTGACTTGTAGTTGTGAAGCCATGCATACAGATACACACCAGTGTGGCTCAGTTTGATGCGTTGGTGCACTGAGCCGCTGGCAGTTTTCAACACTGTTCTGCTCCACTGTGCTTTAAAATGTACCCCATTTTCTACGAATGTCCTGCGTGCCACGCATGTCCGCTGCCTGGCGCGTCTCTTACCCCAGCCCGACCCACGTAGTAAACAAGTTACCGCCGCACATTAGGCAAACGACAATGGATTCGCCTTTACAACCAATTACAAACGCAATCAATTAAAAGAGGAAAACTCGAATGTCTCTGTTGCTGGTGCTCAGGGCAAACAGATGGGCTAGCTGCAGTTCCTTCCAGTGTCACGTGTCCAAGGGGGGAGGGGCTGGCCCTGGGAAGCGTCTGCACCTGTAGAGGCCTATTCGCGGACTGCTGCATATCCCAGAATGTTCCAGCACATGATGGGTTTGCATGTACTGGCAAAGCGAGTCACCAATTACTAGAGAGGCCGACGCACAGAAAGGAGTGGCTGGGTCTCTTCTCTCTGCCAAAGTCCTGCCTGTTCTTCACACACACACAGAATTGCTGGTCTCCAGCTTTCCTCCCGGTTTACTCAGTAACATGGACTTGTGTATTGAACCTTTAAAGCAGTAGACTATATCACTCTGTTATCGTATGTGCAGGGTGCCGTGAGATACATGTTCATGTTTGCAAACAGAAAGGTGTGCCACTGGCTTCCAGGCACTCTAAAATGATGTGTAGACTTGTGCATGTCTCGTCTGAGCGCATACAGTGGTGAGGCGTCGGGCAGCACCACAAATGATCATGGTTGCCCTGTTTTCACATGATGTTCCTTCCACATCGTTATGTGGAAGGCAGGGTTTGGGGCAGGAACGGGAATTGGAGAAAGGAAGTGACGGGACGAGGGGAGAGGAACGGGAGCCCTTCTCACTATTTAGGGCAACCCCCAAGCTAAGATGCCTCAGAGAATAGAAAGATGGGGTCTTCGCTTGCAGGACTATAAATTCTCCATTCGTCACGAGCCAGGCAAGGACAAGAACCCGGCCAACTATCTCTCCCATCATCCCACAGGGCCATCCCTTCCAGGACATTCCATTGCAGATGCATATTTGCATATTTGCAGTATGCCATCCACCAACTAAAACTCTTCCCAATAGCGTGGAAGACGCTTCAGCAAGAATCGGCAAGCGATCCAGTACTGGCCATCATATCACAATGCATCAACCAAGGCAAATTGAAACATGCAAGGGACAGAGCTCAACAGGTGACGTTACAGAGTGATGTCAAGGCAATGCTGCTTGCACAAGAAGAACTCACCACCACAGAAGACCAAATTATCATGAAAGGCTGCAGAATTGTTTTGCCCAAGTCATTACGCCAACAAGCAGTTAACCTGGCCCACGAAGGTCACAGAGGAGTGACATCAATTAAGAAACTACTGAGGCAGAAGATCTGGTTCCCCAGGCTGGACAAACAAGTTGAAGACACCTTAAAAAAATTAGCAATCTGTAGCGCCATAGCACCAGCCCCAAAACCCTCTGATGATGTCCCCCACTCCCTGGTGGCGTATGGGAGGAGCTGGCAGTTGACTTCTTTGGGCAGCCTTCGAGATGGCACCTACGTTATAGTCGTGATCGATGAATACTCAAGGAACCCCGAGGTCTAAATAGTGCCATCTACCGCTTCCACAGCCATCATGCCAGCACTGGACCGCATGCTCACGGCATATGGCATCCCCCAGACAATCAAATCCGACAATGGCCCACCGTTTACCAGTTTGTACTTCGTCAACTTCGCCTAATACATGGGTTTCAAGCACGAGAAAATTACGTCTCTCTGGCCTCCGGCCAATGGCATGGAAGAGCATTTTAAGAGGAACCATAGGAGAGCACTTCAGGTGGCGCACCTGTCTCACAAACGCTTCGAGCAGACGTTCTACCAACTTCTACGTGACTACCAGCACACCCCTCACAGCACCACAGGTATTTCCCCCGCTGACATCCTATTTGGTCGCAAGCTGTGGACAAGCCTGCCACAAGGACCGCTGGAGGGCAACATCACCCGGGGATGAGGAGATCCAAGTGAGGGACGCCCAAGAAAAGCAGAAAATTAAGGCTGGCACAGACGAGAGAAGAGGAGCGTGGGAGCTCAGTTTCGAGGAGGGTGACAGAGTACTGGTGCGCCAGACCCAGAGAAGAAAGGAAGATGCGCGTTTCGCACTGAGCCCACTCACAGTCATAAAAGTAAAGGGTGCCATGGCCACAGCTGTGGGTGATGAGGGACAGACAATAACAAGGAACGTTTCCCACTTCAAGGAATTCTCTGGCGAAGTGGCACCCTTGGAAGCCTCAGATGGGGAACAAGATGACCCTGAGGATATGGGGACGGGGACGATTCTGACGACTCATACTAGGGAGACAAAGATATTTTGGGTGGTGAGGCTACAGATGATGATGGTGAGTGGACAGTGGAAAAAAAACCCTTCCCACAGCCCAGAACGGCCAAGGGTGAGCTGCCCCGTGCAGGCAAAGTCTAAACCTATAAGACCTATTGAATAGATGGGCTAAGACCTGCCTATGTGTTTAAAAAGGGGGGAGGTTGTCATGTTGTCACAAGATCAGTTATGATTCATGTTCCTTCCACATCGTTATGTGGAAGGCAGGGTTTGGGGCTGGCGGGAGTTGGAGAAAGGAAGTGATGGGACGGGTGAGAGGAAAGGGAGTTACAGATTAAAGGAGTTGAGACTGGTAATGCCGTGTGGGTCTCCTCATTGTATGAATGCAATATGCTGCCATGGCTATAAGCCATATTTGTGTGAGCATTATCTACTGTTTGACATTGGCGACAAGGAAGACGGACCTGACGCAGTTCTCCCGAGCGTTCGTGCCCCGCTCTGAGCAGCAGCAGGAGGCGTGGACTGCCTCCACCGCCCACATGGACCCAGAGCAGTGTGGTGATTCTGCTCCTGTGGTGTGGCCGCAGAAATAAGCGGTCCGGACAGCAGGCCCTCAGCTCAGGCCACAGCAGTGATTCCTGATGCAACATGGCCAGTGCGGCTCCATCAGTTGCCACGCAGGCATGAGCGCGTAGCCACAAGACACGTGGAGGAATAGAGCCTGGGCCTGAAAGCCCCAGATAGCATGCATTTCCTCTCCCCTTCCCCTTCCCTAATGACCTTAAATTGGTCACTGAAACCACTTAGTGGCATTGAGGATGCCAGATCAATCCCCCCTCCCCCTCTCCCTTCCTCCCACTCCCCTGACCCCAAAAAAGACATTGTAACCCCCATCACCTACCGCCTCTCCCCTCCCCTCCACCCACTTTCCCCCTACTCCTAGTAAATTGTTCTACATATTGTTCTAATTACTTGATTCATGTTTGTAAATATGCTTCTCTCACTTTTGTACCTGTTGTTATACTGTAAAGCGGTTTGGCTTAAAGCGCTATATACATTCAATAAACATATATATTTCAGAGCAAGTCCAGCAGGTCGAGGAGAGCCCCACCTGTTTGGTATAATAGGGTGAGGCCCACCCACATGTTCTACCAGCACAAATAGCCACTGTGAGAGACATCCTCTACGAGTTGGTTGACTAGGAAAAGGAAACGTACCAGGAAATTTGAGAGGCCCTTGACACCTACTTTGCCCCACACACCAACTTGGACTACGAGAGACATATCTTTTATATGACTATGCAGGAGAAAGGGGAAACCATGGACAACTATGTCATGCAGCTGCGCATCCGCAGGAAGCACTGTGCTTTCCATTAGTACTCAAATGACAAAGCCCTACACTCCCAAGTCATCGTGGGGTGCAAATCCGCAGATTTTGAACAGAAATTGTTCCAGAAACAGAGGACCCTCGACAAAATCCTAGCGATGGCCCGCCCTGTCTCAGCAGTCACGCAGCAGGTGGTCAGTTTAGGACGAGTAATGATCTGGTTAGACGCCAGGGACCAGGAGGTCACCAGGAAACTAACGCCAACCATACCCGATAAACCAAACCAGTCAGCAAAATCATGCTACAGGTGCGGCTATGACTTCCCCCACAAGGGCACATGCCCAGCAATTGGACAGAAGTGTGCAGCATGTGGGAGTGACAAACACTTCCGGGAGATCTGCCGAAATTACCCCGGCGCCCACCGTCCAGGTTGCCTCTCGAATGAGCATCAGACGCCATCCCAATTACTGACCTAACGACAGAAGATCGAGCCATGAACACAGATACCGCCCTGCAGAAGGGGAGAGCGGCTGTCAACAGCCAAGGAGAATGCAACGGTCCCCGGCCAGGAGGCCAGGAGACCTACCTTCAGACCCTGAATAAGTGTCTGCTATGTGAAGATACGCTCACCTTCAGGCAGTGATTCCTCATCCTCACATGACAGCCAGAGGAAGAAAATATATATGTGGGCGCTTGGAAATAAGACGGAGAAGGAACACAGCCCCATTCTGACACTCCATTTATACAACATACCAATAGAATTTCTCATTGACACTGGGACTACCGTCAACATACTGAGCGAAGAGGCATACAATCGTCTCTCACACCTGCCAAAACGGCGGCCCTTGCAGGTTGTAATTTTCCTGCATGGCTCTAATACTCCCCTGCCGTGCAAAGGTACCACAGTATGCACATATAAATTGCACACAGGCCGCATACGTCTGCACATCTTCTCCACAAAAGACAACAGCTATGCATTCTGAACTTCAAAATGGCCGTCAACATGGGACTCATCCATATTTTATACAACCTGATGGACCACAAATATTTGGCCCCGGAAGGGGACGTCACTAAAGCATATCCAAACCTCTTCTAGGGCTTAGGCAAACTGCTTGACTACAAAATGCGACTACACATCGACCGAGAAATCAACCCAGTCGCAGAGCACTACAGAGGCATCCTGATCAATGTTCAAAAACAGGTGGAAGAAGAACGAAGGCGCCTACTAGACCTCCATATTATCGATCCCGCAGTTAAACCCCCCCTCTGGTCTCCCTGATCGTACCAGTTCCCAAGGAATCAGCAGAATGCTCCATCCACCTGTGCGTAGACATGCGCCACCCCAACATGGGCATCCAGCATGAACATCAGCAAGACCCGAGAATAACGGGCATGATCCACCTCCTCAATGAGGTAACCATATACTCACGGCATATGACATCCCCCAGATAATCAAATCCAACAATGGCCCACCGTTTACCAGTCTGGACTTTGCCAACTTCACCCAGCACAATGGTTTCAAGCACCGAAAAATTACACCTCTCTGGCCTCAGGCCAATCGCATGGCAGAGTGTTTTATGGGGAACCTCAAGAGAGCACTTCAGGTGGCGCACCTGTCTCAGAAACCCTTCGAGCAGACGTTTTACCAACTTCTACATGACTACCGGCACACCCCTCACAGCACAACGGGTATTTGCCCCGCTGACCTACTATTTGGACAGGTCATGCGCCAGACATGGAAATTATGGCAACGCTGGAAACACCAGTAATACTTTCTTTTTCCCCCTTGTTACAGCCGCGGTCTAATCTTCCACCAATATGGCCGCCGGTATAAGAAGGGGGCGGATACTTCCTCCATTGCGTTGTATCCGTCTAACGATGTGTTCGCCTTTCGTTGCTCTGTGCTTTCCGTGCTTTTCCTCACTTTTTGTACTTGCAGACTTTGTCCTTCTTAATTGGAGTACTTTGACCACTACGCTCTGTTAGCGTTCTGTTCCCTATCCTTTCTTGGCTTCTGTCTCCTGGGTCTATTGTGGCCGTGTTCTTTCACTCTATTGATTTCCCTTTCTTCCGTTTGCACTTAGGTAAGCCTTTTTTGGGGTTCTATTATATTTTTTATCTTATGTGGCTACCGTCACTTTGGCAGCTGCTCTGTCTGTTTTTTCTCTTAACTGTTTCTGGACTTGTTCGGAACTTGTATTCATCTTACCCTTTGTTTCGCGAGCTCTATGCTTATTTCTTTAGCCTTCTGCCTCTGTTTACATCAGTTCCGTTCCTCAGTAGACTTCCCGAGTCATTACCTCAATCTCGGAACATTCTATTTCTTTCCTTGCAGACTTTGTCCTTTTATCTTGACATTCTTTACTCCCTTTGCTGCTACCTTTCTTTTGTGAATATTTCCGGCTCCTCCAGTGCATTCAGGACAGTGTTCTTTCACTCTCATTCCGGAAGCATATCCCCTACAGCCAAAGTTCTACTCATCTATCAGGACATTATTATTGGAAATTCTGATTTTGTGCATCTGCAGAGATTATTCCAAGGACAAGAAGGGAGAGGACTACAAACATCCCTGCAGGGTTTTTTCAGCCTATAAGGCTTTTTCCCTTAATTTGGGGTTGGCTCCCCGGGGGTCCCCGGATTCGGGGTCTACTTCAGATCACGGTGGCCTCCGAGGGAGCCCGCCCATATCTTCACCAAAAAAAGGAAAGGAAACCCTTAGACCTCAATAGATCGAGGAGGAAGAAGGATTCAGAAACCAAGAGCAGCTCAGTGGAAGATCCAGGTGAGGCGGAAGATCGGGAGGGTTCTACAAAGCCTAACAGGCTCCATGGAGCCCCTTAACCCTCAAACTCCACTCACTGCATCGACTATGTGGTTCGCCATGGTCTGCTGTGTTAAGTAGTTCCCCCATCTTTTCTCTACGTATATGTCGCAACAGCTAGACTTACGTGACTGGTCGCGCATTGTCATCTTGGAAAAGCTGCGGACACGCCTGCTACAAGGACCCCCGGAGGGCAACATCACCCGGAGGATGAGGAGAGCTGAGCGAGGGACGCCCAAGAAAAGCAGAAAATGAAGGCTGGCGCAGACGAGAGAAGAGGAGCGCGAGAGCACACTTTCGAGGAGAGTGACAGAGTACTGGTGCGCCAGACCCAATGAAGAAAGGAAGAAACGCGTTTCTCACCGAGCCCTCTCACAGTCTTACATGTAAAGGGTACCATGGTCACAGCTGTGGATGATGAGGGTCACACAATAACAAGGATTGTTTCCCACTTCAAGGAATGTCCCGGCCAAGTGTCACCCTGGGAAGCTTCAGATGGGGAACAAGATGACTCTGAGGACATGGGGCCCAGGAATATTCTGACGACCCAATTCTGGGGAGTCGAAGACATTTTGGGTGGTGAGGCTACAGATGACAATGGTGAGTGGACGGTGGACAACCCCCCTTCGCACAGCCCAGAACAGCCAAGGGTGAGCGGCCCTGTGCAGGCAAAGACTACACCCAGAAGTCTCATTGAAGAGATGGACTAAGGCATGCCTATGTGTTTAAAAAGGGGGACGGTTGTCATGTTGTCACAATATTAGTTATGGTACATGTTCCTTCCTTAATTATGTGGAAGGCAGGGTTTGGGGCAGGCCGGGAGCTGGGGAAAGGAAGTGACAGGATGGGGGAGAGCAACGGATTAAAGGAGTTGAGACCGGTAATGCTGTGCGCGCCTCCTCCTTGTATGAATACAACATGAATGCTGCCACGACTACAAGCCGTATATGTGTGAGCATTATCTACCATTTGACAATGGTCTACATGGAAAGTATAAGTTGCCCACCCCTGTCTAACCTGCAGTCACCTCTACAAATCCCGGCAATGACTACTCACCGGACCAAGGACTCAGAGCCCGGACAGCTAAGAGTAAGAGAGAGTAGACACATTTACGTGTGCTGCCACTATTAAGAGACATGAGTTCCTGCACAGCTTTGACCTCTGTCCCGCAGTCATTTGATGCACATAGCACCCTATGGTACCAGCATACGTTCCCACATGGCACCCGACTCACCAACAAACCACATACAGAATTTTGCAAAATCAATTCATTCTCTTAAGGAGGACATGTCATGCCTCTTGACCACTGCCAACATCGCAACGGTAGCACTGCCCCTCCATGGAGCCCCTTAACCCTCAAACTCCACTCACTGCATCGACTATGTGGTTCGCCATGGTCTGCTGTGTTAAGTAGTTCCCCCATCTTTTCTCTACGTATATGTCGCAACAGCTAGACTTACGTGACTGGTCGCGCATTGTCATCTTGGAAAAGTCAAACACCCCCCAACTTAGTCTATTCAAAGACTCAGGAGAACAGATCTCTTTGCTGTGTCTTAGTCAATCAATCTCAACAAGTCTTTATCTGAGGTATTGATATTATCATGGCATTAGACCAATATTTCAAGTCATTCTTAGCCATTTATTCATACAATACAGTCACAACGATTTCATGGAAAGAGATAATATTTCCACATTTCTTTCCATCAGGAACATATTTAAAAAAAGAAATGTGTTCAATATAAAAGCATCATTGATATTATTAATTGAAACTTTGCTAGACAGTGAATTTCCTAGCTGGTCGACACTGTTTCAATTCGTTTTGTCGAATGTCTATTCCAATCATGCCTCCCTCGACTTCTTCAGGGCTAAGATTTTTCACAAAATCTGGCTAATATTTCAAGCAACACAAATATAAATGTAATTATAGCTGCCAAAACCTCATATATGTAATTAGTTTAAACTATGCGTACATTACCACTGAGTATTTTTAACAATGACTCCTATTAACATATCCCGTCAGGAGCGTTGAGCTTATCTCTAGTTGTTGCTGTCTTTATAACTCAATAGTAGATAGATTATGAATGTGTATGCAGATGAATCATAATCATTTTAACAGATAATGAACCAATATTGTAATTCACCAATGAAGTGACCCTTCCTCTAAATTTCCCAAGGATACTGCGTTGGTACTTGTTCTAGAAGTCAACCTTCCTCCAATTTGGGCATTCAACCAAATCAGTACTATTTACCTTAAATTAAGAGTGAGAATCAAATTCCCTTTGGTATTGATAAAAGTCAAGATTCAGAACAATAACCAATTGGGGTGAGGGGGGTGTTTCTCTGTAATTTTACTGCAAAAAGAAGGTAGACCAGCGTCAAAACAGTATTGCTACACATCACGGCGAGGCCATGGGTTGGAAAGTACCCCGATTACTCTTGATGTACAATATGTCAGACCTTCCTTCTCTCAAACCCGAAATTGTTACACCTGGGTGCTCCAGGTAGAATGACTTTCTGTTGCATCTACCGATGACATCAAATGTCATGCCACAGAAAGACCAACTTGATCACTGAATGTAATCTTGGTCGGTGTCCTGTCATTCCTTGCTGTGAGAGTTTCAATACTAACATAGCATGATTTCAATTCAGGCACTGCCATAATGGTACTACCTGGTCATACGATGGCAGCACTGGTAAATGCTGAGAGTACCTGGGCATATTATCGCAGTGTGTGGCACATTTCTATGAAAGAGCCAAAACTGTTAGCTTTACAAATTCTTGCTTTAACAAGAATTCAATGCAAGGATTACATGCACACACAAGGCCAATCTTGTTTAAGACATTACAACCAAAGCTGACGTATACCTGCAATGAATCCATTACTTTTCAGTAGACTGCTTAGAAATAAAAATGGCATCTATATAAAACCCATAGTTTCATGTTATTGCATGATAGAGCTAGCGCAAATAAATCCCAGAAGAGTGTATTTTGGGTGTGTAGTGGGTGGAAATGCCCATAGGTATTACCATGGCCATGTGTGGTCGTGAGTGGGTAAACATTCAACCACCACCCACAGACTGTGTATCCCTCCTCACATCGTATTTCACGGCTATCTGTATTCCTATGACAATAGTTTTGGATGTATAGACGGTGCTAAAGTGCTGCTCAATAACCAAAACTAAACATATGTGAGCATTTACTGTTACTGGTAAAATACACAGCTGGTCTTTCCTTCTCTTTTCCCGTAACATAAAAGTAAAAAACAGATTGCTTTAACAAAAGTAGACATGCAAATTCTGTTTTACATAACAAAAGTGATGTAGTAGTTTAAAAAACATGTTTTTAAATATGACACCATAGTTAAAAAAACACTAAACAAAATGTAGAGAAGCAGTTGACGTCATCTCTAGTGCCCGCCTCCTCACCTCTGTCATACTGAAGCAAAGCAGGAAATATCTGTGTCTGAGACTGGGTATCATCCCAACACCAAACTGAAGATATGAGAGACATTATACACTCAGAGAACCGTATTGAATATACCCTTCGCACTGACATGGCTGAAGGATGTCGGCATACACCATTGGACATAGAAGAACTATAAATGAAGTCAGACTACAGTAAGTGATGTCATGAAGAGAAGATACTAATACGTACTGAAACGATATGCAAATGATTAAAGAATGATAATGTGACTGAAGCAATAACAGAAAAATGTGTGCAGGGACGAAGAAACCATATATACAAAAAAGATAAGTAACCAGACGAGTAGTGAATGTGTATACGCAGAAACGGAAGGTAGATGAGTTGCATAGAAGATTGCTGCAGTAGAAACTATAACGTGAGTAAAGTGGCCATGATGGAAAGAACGGCGTTGGATCGTGTCAAAACTGCACCAGAGGCAAACCAGGACCGCAGATCAGAAATGCGGCAGGAAACAGGTTCGTGCGAGGAACAAAGAATATCTGTTTTGTTAAAACTAAGGATACACAGCAAGACATCATTGGAAAGCACAAAGGGAGTTAACCAGGATACGCTATGAACAAAGGGCCCCTTTTGTCTTAGATTAAGCAGAAACTGAAACATCTGCAAGTGCCAATTATTGGACAATCAACGGTGAAGAAACCACATGTAAGACGGAGCAACCAAGTTTCCTTAGGCCAAGAGGAGTAATAGCACCCAGTGTTACTCACCGACCGGGGAGTACCCAAAGACAGGATGCCTAAATGGTTCGGACAGTTGCTTGAAGAGCTAGGTTGGAGCCTCCAACCAAGCGTCCTCTCTTTGAGGGAAGAAGATCTTTTCTGCGATATGACCCTCTGCTGGGAAAACAGCAGACAGAGGGACCGATCGTATAAAAGAGCAGGGAGAACGCACCGCCACGGACCCAGCTAAAAAGAAAAGGACAAGAAGTAAATATTCCACAAAGAAACAAAGTTGCTCTCCTTAGTAACAACTAACAGTGATAATATCTTTATTATTCCCCCACTATCCTGATGTAACTGGTACTGGATACCAGCTAGAAACACAAAGGGATATTAAACACTATACTTCCTAGAAGAGTGTAGTATCATGCAAGTATACTACAGGGTTCTTTACCCCTATTTGGAACTTGAGTGAATGAATATCCATGATGGAAAACAACGAAAGTGTAAAATAACAAACAGGAATGTTAGTAAGGGAACCTATACCCGGGCGGCACGAGGAGCACACTAGTGACGGGTTGGTGCACTTCCCAGCACAGCGTCCCTGCGTGCACTAAGAAGGGTGTAGTCCAGGATATGAAACTGAGGCAATGTAGTCAGTAAACAAGATGTTAAAAGGTGGCAGAGGCAATGGCTCATATCCCAGTTACAGCAGAAGGGATACGTACCCGAATAAGGTAAGGTCCGTTAGGTAAGGGATTCACTTACCGCTCTTGTGAAGAAAGAAAAAAGGATTCTGTAAGTGGAGTTTCCAGAGAGAGAGTCGCAGGGAACAGACACCAAGGAATTCCAAAAGGTCACAAAGTTAGCAGAGTGTGTTTACCCAGAAGGACACTAAAATGCAGCTGAGGTTCGGTACACTGAAGGGCAATGTGGCACAAATATATAATCCGAGGCAGACCGTTTGGGATAAACAAGAAGTTCGGTACACAGGTTAACGATCAACAGGGCATAGACCAGGCAATCCAGAAGGAAGAAGAAAAGGGTCGGTACACGTGAATTCCAGCAATAACAATGACACAGAAGTCCATAAAAGCCGGTTAGCAACTCCAAACAGAAGCAGCGTACAGCAGGCTGCCATAGACTAAATCAATAAGGAGGCGGTGCTACGCGGATATGAGGCTCCCACGTCTGTTCCAGAAACTACACACGGGCGCCAGGAACCACAGAGTTGTAGTCCGCAGTGTAAGGTGCTGCAGCTTTCACCAGGGCAGCCGCCAATAAGACAAAAACAGTGCTGCAACATGTCGTATACCATGGCCAAGCGCCAAGTACCTATTGGAGGACCTGATAGTGGACTTGCCACTGTTATGGTGCAACAAGAGTACAGAAGGAGCCCTGATTGGATGTTGGTGTGTAACACCCAGCATAATCAAATCAAATAGCAGTAAATAACAGGTTGACATGGACCAATTTGTGGTCTACTGACATGTGGTGGACAACTCGAAAAACAACGTCTATTCATTAAGCCTCAGACGAAGATAGTGGTGTACCCTGACTCCCTTAAATATCCCAGAGAAGTAAACAGTCAGCAAGGTCAACTGCAAAGGAGAAGTCTAAGCTCATGGTCTAGCTGATGAGAGATGGTAGGCTAATTGATCAATGTGGGTGGTGGTCTGACGTTGTTCTCCGCACCTGGGTTTCATTCTGTTCACGTGCTGCTAGCAAGCCGAATGTCCAAGCTTGGGAGAATATGCCAACCAATCATGAGTGGCTATGTAGTGGCACGCTATACAATGTTGCCACGACCAATCCACTGTTATTATTTTTCATAATCGGCATTATACGTATTCAGAGGTAGTTGGAGGCGTGCCTTCCAGATAAGGGGCAGCCACTAATGTTATTAATCCTTATACATGCTATAGGTATATGTGTTCCCTTACCCAATACCTGCCCTCAATAGTTTTTGCTGTTTACCACATGGAATGATGTCATAGCTGACGTACATCGAAGCATAAAGCCTTTGTGTAACCGAAACCTAGATGAGACTGAGTGAGCTGCATTTCGTATGGTCACCATATTTCCCTACTTTATTTGAGCTGACAATAAAGTAGTACTTTGCCATATTCTTTGAGTCTGTCCGGTTATTTGGGTCTGATGTCATTTATTATGGAATTATTCTGGTAATTCCATTCTGCACTGTCGATACGCTCCAAGGTGCTACTGCACAAAATCAAGAACACGGACCCCAAAGATTGGATCCTAAGGGCCAGATAGAGATTTAATCCTGCCAAGGAGTCTTCTACTGCCTTTTTACGCTAGGAGTTGTGTATGCCGATTGCCAGGGATCTCGGAGGGTGCTGACGTTGGGGATATTGAGTCTCCCCTGGTCATTGTAGAGCAGTTATGGACTCAGGGATGGTGCTAATGATGGTCTCACAGCGTCTAGCCCCCACTACTATTGAAAGGGGATTGCTGGGGGCTTTGCCACTGAGCTGGAAATGGTGAACTATATAATATGGGGTAGATGGTGTAATTTGCTGGGAACGTTGGTTTTGGACTTAGTGTCCGACATCATTTTAGTTTTTGATATTTTAGGATTCTCGAATGATATAACAGCAGTGACAAGCAGTGCATGATGGGTGGGAAGATATTCTTGCCAGGGGGAGGGATGCTGAAAAAACGGTATCAAGCGTGCAGAGAAAGATTCCAACCCTAGTTGAGAGCTGGAAACAAGCAACATCAGATGGACCAGCCCCAACAAAGAAACATCTGCAAGTGAGACCTGGCATACATTACTACAGAGCAGCCCCAGCAAAGAGACATCAACAAGCAACACCCTGAGTGTATTCCTACAGACCAGCCCCAGCAAAGAGACATCAACAAAATACTCCAGGAGTACATTCATACAGACCAGACCCAGCAAAGAGACATCAACAAGCAACACCAGTTGTACATTGAGACAGACCAGCCCCAACAAAGAGACATCATCAAGGAATACCGAAAGTACATTGATACATACCGGCCCCAGCAAAGAGACATCAACAAGCAACACAGCCCCAGCAAAAAACATCAACAAGCAACACCCGGAGTATATTCATACAGATCAGCCCCAGCCAAGAGACATTTAACAAGAAACACCAGATGTACATTCATACAGACCAGCCCCAGCAAAGAGACATAAAAAAACAACACCTAAAGTACATTGATACAGAGCAGCCCCAGCAAAGAGACATCAACAAGCAATGCCCGGAGTGTATTCTTGTAGACCAGCCCCAGCGAAGAGACACCAATAAGCAACACCTGGAGTACATTCATACAGACCAGCCCAAGCAAAGAGACATCAACAAGCAATACCAGGTGTAGATTGAGACAGACCAGCCCCCGCAAAGAGACATCAACAGGCAACACCAGGAGTACATTCAGACAGACCAGCCCCAACAAAGAGACATCAACAAGCAATACCTAAAGCACATTGATACAAACTGGCCCCAGCAAAGAGACATCAACAAGCAACACCTGGAGTACATTCATACAGACCGGCCCCAGGAAAGCGACATCAAGAAGCAACACCTAAAGTACATTATGTGAGAAACCCGACGGTGTCTCACCCGCTAGCCCCGGGAGATCTTGTGTCCAGGTGGCCAGGACACAGCCATCGCTCTTGCATCCAGTTCCTGGGGGTGGACCAGTGGGGTAGGATCACCTTGATGGGGGTCTTTGGGGAGTGACAGTGAGACACTGAAGGGTGAGAGGCAGTCCCCCCTTACTTATAACACCTTTTCCCCATTCTTCCCCATAGGATACTTAGAAGCTCTACCCCTCGCGCACTTTTCTGACACCGACACTTTCTTACACCGTGAAAGAAAACAGACTACACCAGAGCTGTTTACCTGACATATTCCAACACAAGGGCCAGGCAGAGTCAGGCTATTGACAATAACTACACACACACATGATGGCCCTTTCCCTTCCCCACAGGGATAAAAGGCGGACCACGAGAACACACTTTGAGCAAGGCCAAACGCACGAGTTCAAACGGAGAAGAAAGGTGGGCAAACCTGAAAGGACGACAAGGAGGGAAGTACCCTTGCCCTTTCCAAACCAAACCTGCGAAGCCTCAATGAAAGGAATCATAAGACCGGGAACTACAGCTGGCGTGTTGTGTGAAAGATGTAAACGGTGCACAGGATCCTCCCGCACTGATAGCCAAGGCAGGGAGATGCGCTTGCTACTGTGGTACCATCCTTGACTCCAGAGACAAGAAACATCAACGAGTTCAGCACATCCTGTGAGCCGGACAGAGCTGATAGTAAACCGGACTGTGTTGAGCCCAAGTTTGCAAACAGCAACATTATACGAGCAAAGATCTCGTGAACAAAGAACTTGTGTGTGTTTGAACTCTTGAAGAGAGCCCAGTGAAGGGCCAGCTGCAGAGTGGCCAGGCGCCACATGGGCACTCATTTGAACGACTCTAGCTGGTCCCTTTGTTGAAGCTGCAAATGCCAGAAGGCCCTAGGAAAGGCCGGCATGAGGTGTCAGAGTGGTCATACAAGGGTCGAGTCAAACCCCTTGTACAATAGAAAGTCTCTGACATGTGGTAAAGAGGAATGTTAAGGGAAGTGGGTCCCACATTGTGATAAAGCAAAGTAAACTGTGTACTTGGCAAATGTGAACCCGACTGAGGGATACCTGCGAATCGGGGTGAAGCATAATCCACCCGTGAACATTGTGCCGACAAGAGTGAACCCGACCAAGGGATGTCCAGAGTGAATGATTGTTTAAAAAAACATTGAGACTCTTGAATGTTACAAACTGCTGATACTTTGAATGAAAGGCCCTAGCGAACCTGACTGAAGGAGGCCCACATTGCAAGTAGGATCAGAGCCCGGCTGATAGGGATCCAAGGGCGAAGAGCAAACGCCCCAACGTAAAACATTTCCAAAGGAACTTTTTGTTTGTTCGTTGTTTATGGTCCAGCAGGCTTTCTAAGGCAAGAGACTTGGCTCCAAAAGGCCCTGATATCATTGAAAGGAACTGTAACCTCGTGCTGGAGAGGCGCAGGAGTGTGCTGTGCTCAGGAGGCCCTCCTTGTCCCGTGCTATAAACATGGGGAAGGGAGACCCCGGCCATAACATCCTGATTTATCATTTTGTGAACACTTATTTCTTTTCTTGTGAACATTATCCCACACTATTTTGTAACATAGAGGTAAGGATTGGCAATAGTTTTTTTTTAGTATAGTCTCTTTTTATTTGCCTAGGCTCCACATGGACAGTATTATTATTATTTGATGGTCGTAGCTTGCTCCCATCTTAGATTTAGGTTTAGATTAGGTGTTTTTCTCACCCATTATACAGTTTAATAAACACCCTTGATGCCCCGGCCATAAGTTAGGAATCCGAGCAAAGCTAGCCCTTTAACATTAGCCCCAGGCATTACCTGATCAGTAATGTGCCCCCACATGGGTTATATTGCTAGTAGTGCCCGGGACATTGTACGGAGTAGTAATAGTGTTTTTATCAAGTTGAGAAATGGCATATTTGTCGTTTCTCAACTTGAGAAAAAACTACAAATCAAGATGGCCGTGCTCAATCAGGAAGATGGGAACTACATGTAGTCCCTTCTCCCTTTCCATGGTGGCCATTGCCGCGACAGGGAAGCTCCGGGAACACTAGTGTTCCCGGCACTGGCTGGGGACAAGGCAGCGTCAGGTAAGTGGAGCAGCACTTGAGGATTGGATATGTGGAAAAGGGGTGTGTGGGAAAAGGAAGGGGACATGGGGAGCGCTCTTACCTGATTCCCGCTGAGGGAAGTTGGAGGCCTCCAGCTCCAAGCCAGTTCGGAGCGGGGATATCACTGTGTGGTAAAGCCCCAGTTCTGAGCATCGTGATTGGCTAGGGGGCCGCCACACCCCTCTCGCCAGGTACTTATACATGAATAATGCCCATTTATTGGAGATGCGCATTCCACTCAAACCCCTACTCAAAGTGGATGAAAACATACTGGGGACCAAAGCATTTTTCTGCTAGTTGATGCCCCCTCAAAAAAGAAAACACAGGTACTGATGAGCTGTTCTTATAGATTTCGGAAGCTGTTGGATCTGCCAGTGATCAAACTAGTAGCCCGGCACCAAAACACGGAGAAGACCCCAGAAAACCTCATTGTAGCAGTTCACTGCCTACCTACTGTTGGCCATGAAAAGTTCTGACTTTTAGCCTCGAGATCACTGCCGGTTTGTGGAGGAAAATGTGCTTACACAAGCGCAAGGTCTCCCTCAACTTAAGGTTCCACTGCATGCAGTACAAACTCCTGATTAGATTGTATTACACACCACACAAAATAGCCAAATATGCGCATAACTAGACACATACTTGTCCAGATGTCGCTCCGCAAACGCAGATCATGTACACATGCAATGGGATTGTAGTGCACTCAGTGCATTTTGGACTGAGGTACTTGAGGCCCCCTCAGAGATTGTGGGACTGCAGTGGGCCCGGACCCGGTAGCCATACTGTTTGAGCTGTGGTGTGGGGATGAAGTAAAGAGAATGTCCAAGTTCTTAAATGTAAGCATCAGGATGGCCAAGGAATGTATACTACAAAGCTGGAAACACCCCAGCCCTCCTACATCTTATATGTGGCTAAATTCTCTCACATGGACACAGACTTGTGAAGAAGAATACATACATTCCCTACCTAGGCACTCCTGCCCAAAAAATGTATGGGCTGATTTTTGTAGCAATCTCAACAGACGTACAGAAGAAGAACCGGAATCCCCTGAATCGACGATCACGCAGGGCTGGACTGATTTTTGTAGCTATCTCAACAGACGTACAGAAGAAGAACCGGAATCCCCTGAATCGACGATCACTCAGGGCCAGTCCGGACCCCGGACTTAGCAAACCGCCCTATGCCAAATGGACATCCATGCATGTACTATCTAATGTAATATATAATCTATGACTGTATTTGAACATGCTTATGCCTGTGATACGGGCCTGTCACTTCCTCTCGCCAATAAATAAAAGTTTGGAAAAAAAAGAAACGTTCTGACTTTACTGTTTATATGTTACTGACTGATGTTAGGCAGTAGTGGGTCAGTTGATGAGACTTCTCCCTAAATTAAAACCAGGGGATTATACTAAACCAGGGGTCTGCAACCTGCAGGTCTTCCGGGACCCCTCTCCATTGACTATTCCGGCTACAGTTTATGGGGGTTCCAGATAAAAATATCTGGAGAGCCAAAGGTTGCAGACCCATGATCAAAACAATGACCAAATGATACAGGTATATTGGGATGGGTGAAGTAAGCTATCTCACCAGCTGTAACCTTTGGTTTTGCCTCTTTGTTGGTAGAGCATCGAAAACACTGATCCAATTTGCGCTTGGGGAGGCCATTTAGGAAAGGGTCATGTTTGCTGAATGGGTGCCTCCAGGTTTCCTATTTGAAAGGTTAGTTAAGATGCTTGTCAAGTAAGTATTGTTGTCTGAAAACGTATGGGGACTGCGAGCAGCAACACTGGATGTGCTCTTCCCTGTTTATTAAAACTGGTGAATTTGCTGATGCCCCTCCATATGTGTTTTGATTCGAACAGCCGGCAGGTGGTGCTGGCCCCTCACAAAGGTCCAGCACTAAGGCCCATAACCCTTGTCTGGCCCTGTCCGGCCACAGCCAACATGCCGGCACACCTATTACACATTGATCAAATAATCGACACGTCAACCATATCTACACCTCCTCCGAGTAAGCCGCCCGCAGCTATCTCGTCCATTTCCACCAGTGAAATCCCCTCAACAACCTCACAAAATAAGACACATGGGGCCTCATTCCGAGTACGGCGCTAACCAATGGCGCTATTAACGCCTTGGTTGACGCCGTACCCGGACCGGCAGCGCCTTGGTGGATGGCGGAATTACCGCCCCATTCCAAGGTTGGCGAGGCGGTAATTCCCCATTCACCAAGGCTCTTCCCCATTCCCAAATGAGCCCCCATAGGGCTAAATGGGAATGGGGAAGATGCAAATAACGGTGACCGTTCATTACGGTCACCGTTATTGGCTTGGAGGCCCCTTTGCGCCCTTGACTTTAACACCTGCTCAAAGCAGGCGTTAAGGGCGTGGGGGTAAAGGGAACTCAGAGTATGGCGGTAAGGGATCACCGCCACCGGTCTCGTTACCGGTGGCCGCTATCCCTTAACGCCATACTCGGAATGAGGCCCATGATCACCTTGTATTGTACCATCGCATACTACCGCTATCAACAGCCCTACATTCTGTTATGATATGTCGCATTCAGCTGCTCGGCCCCTGCACAGCATGATCTGCCGCCGCTTTGCTGCATCAGGAAACATTCCTCTCTTGCCTTGCCATCCAGGGAAAGGATGTTCTTGTTAATCCATCTTACTACAAAAGACAGTCCACCTGCTCCATCAGCTCTGTTAGCTGTATCAAACCTACACCTTTTCTCCTTCATCCATTGGTCTCTCACCAATATGTCACACTTCCGTCCAATCCCCTTTAACTTGCCGTAGCCATCCCCACCCTCACAGCACGCTGCTCAGCAGGCCAGCTCTTGCAGCCCTTCTAAAACCTACACCATACCCTCTTCCCTGGCTGGCACCCTTACTCCTTGCCTGCTATCAACACCCACCCCCATCCGATGTACAGGTACTGTTAGAACCTCAAGGCTTACAGCCTGCACAGCAACACCACCCATTCCTTGCTCCATCCCACCACCTACAAACTACCGCCCTACACACCTCTGCCCACGCACCCCTTCCATACATCCCACAACAACCATATACCCAACCTCCATCCTTGCAACAGCCACTACTAGACCCACCACTCACCCACTCTCCTGTGCACTTATCAATGCACGTTCTATTATCACTCATGCCACAGATACCAGGGTCCTCATCACCATCCACAACCTGGACATCTTAGCAGTAACTGAGACTTGGCTACACCCCGCTGCAGGCCCAAAACCCACCATTGCTTTCCAGCAGGGCACATGGCTTGCGCTGCGACCGCCCACTTCATAAAGGTGGTGGAGTCGCCCTCAGCTATAAAGATACTATGGCATTCAGATCTATCTCCACCACTGTTCCTCCCCCTGTCACCTACTCAGCACTACACTAACACTATTGCCGACTTCCACCATAACATTTCATGCCATCTACTTCCCACCAGGCCCGGCTAATTCCTTTGATGATGACCTTGTACAGCTTCTCAGCACCAGCATCAAACCCACCTCCAAAGTCCTCCTCCAAGGAGACCTAAACTTTGGCTTCAATGACCTATCAGACAAAGATGCCACCACGTGCTAAATCCTTAGCTTCTCTAGGATTCACTGAGCATATTTCGAGTCCAACACATCAATTAGCAAGGTTGCTAGACAGTCTTGCAGACCTCAATTGCAACACAACCAACGTTGCCATGACCCCTAATTTGTGGTCTGACCACCACACCATCACCTTTATGGTGCCTGTCACGTCCACTCAGACAACTCACAGGCCCCCTTTTCTTCCTGCGATGACAAGATGCTCCCGTAATCTCCGTAAGGAGTGACTCCTCTCATCCTCACAGCAGACTGCACCCTCGCCTCAGCCGCTCAGCCATCTAATCCTTCTGACCTGGTTGGCAGTTATAGTACCCCCAACCAGCCAGCCATCGATGCTATCACCCCACTCAAACCTTACAGAACCACACCACCCACAGACATTAACTCCTGGCTTACACATTGTCTCCAAGCCATATGAGCCAAGAAGCATGCCACCGAAACCAGCTGGAAAAAATTTCCATCACCAGCTAACAAAACCAACTTCCTCAATTTCTCAAAGGAATACAAGCAAGCCATCCTGACAGCCAAGGCAACTGGACTTTCAAAAAGGATCTCCAAAGCTCAATCTCAATCACGCAAACTATTCTCTATCCTACATGAACTTGAATCCTCCTTCACACCAATTGCCAACTACACCAAAGATGATACCTGGTGCCAAAATATCCATAATGCCCTCACCAACAAGATTGCTACCTTCAGATACAAATGTTAAAGAAAAGACCATCTATACTTGCGAAAGCATACAAGACGGAGACTAGTGGCTCCCCATCCCCACACTCCTCCACTGTCACCACCTTCAGCTTCACTCTCATCAAAGAATCAGAAATGTCCACTCTCATTGCTGGTCTGAAACCTTCACGCTGCCAAGGGGACACCTGGCCAGCTCCCCTTATCAAGGACTGTGCAAATGCCCTGAGCCCTATCGTTAATGCATTTATCAAATGTTTGTTCACCAACAGTTCTATCAACCCAACCTTAAGGAAGC
Source organism: Ambystoma mexicanum (assembly GCF_040938575.1). Classification (NCBI taxonomy): domain Eukaryota; kingdom Metazoa; phylum Chordata; class Amphibia; order Caudata; family Ambystomatidae; genus Ambystoma; species Ambystoma mexicanum. The sequence continues at coordinate 557,103,907 of NC_090940.1, forward strand.
GTGGATCTCCCCACTCATTAAAAAAGCCTCCCTCTACACCACTATTACTACTAACTTTAGGCTCATCACCACAGTCCCTTTCCTTCTAGAAATCCTGGACCGCCCTGCCTACATTCAAATACAAGGCTATCTCAGGAGGATAGCTCAGGGGCAACTTGCTCACCTTGGAAGCAAGACGAGACGGTGCACCACAGGTTCGATCCCCGGGTCTGCTCTTAGAAACCTCTGGGTATTAAGCGTGCTATAAATAATCTTTCATACCATATCATACCTGGAACAACCCAAGATCCTTAGCCCATGACAGCCAGGCTTCCGTCCAGGTCATGGCCCTCCTGGACCGCAAAAACCAGTTGGATGACATCTGTGACACTGGCAACCTTGCTCTTCTCTTATTGCTAGATCTTCAGCAGCATTTGACTTAGTTAACCACCAAACACTCTGCCACCACTTTACTATGGCCACCAATTTTTCCCCGATGGCCACCAAATGGATCACCTCAATCCTTGCCAACAGAACAGCCCGTGTCTACGCGGACAGTGCAGGTGCACACCCAACTCAAGTTCCCTGTGGAGTCCCACAAGGCTCCTGTGTGTCACCAACATTATACAATATCTATACAAAACCACTTGCTGGGTATATCTTGCACAGACTATGCCGATGATACCCACTTCCTCATCCCCCTGTCAGGCAACTACGAACAAGACCCCAGCCACATCAACAGAATCTATGACACTATTCGAACTTTGGTGGCCACACACCAGCTTTGTCTTGATGATGACAAGACAGAGATCCTGATTGTAGACCCCCTTTCACGTATTACCAAAATTTATCCTGCCTAATGTGCCTTCACTATTGATGCCTGCACCATCCTGGTGTCCTCCTCTGTTAAAATGCCGGGCGTCCATATAGATTCTAGCCTCAGCATGACCTGCCCTGTCAACGCAGTTGCGTCCTCAGCTGCCCACACCACTAAACTTTTGAATGCAACCAAACATTTCCTCTCCTCAAAAGACTGCCTGATCATAGCCAGAGCAGTAATTGGCTCGCGGCTTGACTATTGTAACTCCCTTCTTGCTGGCACACCAGAGCAGAACCGTAACAAAACTCCAGACTATCCAGAACAATACCATCGGGGCATCTATAAGCCTATCCAAACGAGACTATGGACCTCATTACGAGACTTGCGCTCACGGAATGAAGGGGGCCGGTACGGGACCGGCCCCCTTCATTCTGTCAGGGCTGATTACAAGGTTCCCTTCGCAGGACTCGGATCGGACGCCTGGTAAAACCAGGTGTCCTTTCCGGGTCCCGTGAGAGGAAGAGGGAGGTAACAATGGTACACTCATAATGTGCCCGTTGTTACCTCCATCCCCTTTCCCATTGAGCCCTACGGGGGCTCAAATGGGAATGGGGAATGGTTCCTGCAAGGAGGGCTTACTGGGTCCTCCTATGTCGGAATGACCCAGTAATTCCCCATTGCAGGAACCCGGTAAAGGAGCCCGGTTTGGAGGCAGCCATGAAGCGAATAGCTCCATGGCTGCCTCCAAACTCGTAATGAGGCCCCATGTCTCAACTCATACAAAAGCGGCTCATTGGCTACCAATCAAATAAAGGATCAACTTGCCTTTCTAACCCTGCGCTGCCTTACCTCTCGGCAGAGAATCTCCAAGTACAACTTGTCTGGACCTGCAAGACCCATCTACAGCCACAGACTAACCATCCCGTGCTTCAGACGCGCTAGAGACGTAGGTGCTAGCTTCCGGGTCATTGCCGCCCAACTGTGGAATAACCTACCTCCTCACCTGCACTCAGAGTCTTTGTACTGGCCTTTCAGAAGACAACTGAAAATGATCGTATTCCATTGACATTGAACCTTGACAATGTACCCTCCTGATAACCATCCATCCCTTGTCCTGCTTGCCCTCCCCCTTCCTCTCCCCGCTCCCCCTTGCAACCAGCACCTTGAAGCCTATGGGTTTTGTGCACCCTACAAACGTAAAAATAAATACATAAATAAATAAATAGCGGAAACGTGAAGAGTACAGGTAGAAATCGGGTTCTATGTGAAAAGACCTAATTGTAAAGCTCTCAAAAGAAAAATACTGATTTACAATTACTGAGTTTCTATTGAACTTGCTTGAACTCGGACAAAACAGAGCTGCTTTTAGTCGGCACCAACGAAACACTTAGGAACCTCGACCCCAAGTTCAGCCTCTTCAACATTGACAATATCAGTATCCCAGTTGCCAGCGCAGTGAAAACTCTGGGAGTCTACCTTGACTCTAAACTATCGATGAATAGACACGTCAACGCCTACCACGCAAAACGTATGACAGCAGCCAAACCATTGATCTCCAAAGAAAACTATCACCACTGGAAGAGCCATCAATGGCTCTAGACTAGATTATTGCAATGCCCTCTTCCTAGGAACCTCCACCAAAAATATGGCCAAACTACAGGTCATTCAAAAGAATGCCCTATGCGCAGCCCTAGGCATACCAAAAAGACAGCACATCACAGCTGCAAGGAAAGAAGCACACTGGCTTCCTAACAAAGAGAGTTATCTTCAAAACCCTTGCTCTGACTCATAAATGTATTCACCAAACCGCTCCTACCTACCCCTCTGAAAAAGTTCACCCCATCACTGCGACCAGACCTACAAGAACACCTTATGCGAACATGCTCACAGTGCCCAAATACAAGAGAGCTTGAGCGGGTGGCACCAGCTTCCCATACCTAGCAGCTACACAATGGAATGCCCTACCACCTACTCTTCGTGGTGAAAGCTCACACCTAGCTTTCAGAAAAGCTGTAAAAACACTACTCTTCACCTAACCACGGCTCACGCCACAGCCACTGGAACCCACAGCTGCCTTTAATGCGTTATGAACTGTCCTGTCTCACCAATGTTTTCAAGATGTACTGCAATGTACTTCAAACTTCTTTAACTAAGTGTAACTACAAGTAACAGCGCTGCAATGCCTAGGGGCTGTTTTGTGCGCTATACAAATGTAAAATAAATAAATAATAGAGTAAAACCAGCGTTTCAAACGTCCTTTTCTCTTGAGATCTTTAACATTAGGTTTTATTTATTTTTTAATATTTGGGGGTTGTTCTTTCCTGCACCCCACCACCCCACCATCCCCCACTCCCACCCTCTCCCACGGGATTTCCTTAAAACCTGTTTTTTTGCCGCCCGAACCCCCATCTCTGAGCCTCCTTTTCCACCCAGGACTCCCCCACCCAAGATTCCCCCGAACCAAAACACAGCCAGAAACCCAACACACACACGCCTGCGCACACACACACTCACGTAACCGTTTTCCTCGTCCTGTGCTTCCGGGTCCTGCTTAGCCTGTCAGCCCCCGCGTGCTCTCGGGCGGGGCAGGGGCGTGACAGTTCGATTTAGAAAGACAATTCTCTGCGTTCACGGAGTGGTCTTTCTAAATCTATTTTTTTTCCATTTGAACAAAAAAGATCATTTGACCTAGAACAGGAAATTGCCTTTGTTGTACTCCCCACTTTTTCATTATGTGGTTCAATGAAGGAGAGTTGCATGGCAGGGACCTTTTGAACAAAAGTGCAAACGGAGGTGCTCTCTTCCGTACAATTAACAAGAGTCATCAAAATTACCCATTAGGCGTTTGTGTTTTCTTGTTATTCACGGTAAGATTGACAAATAAATTAATGATATCACCAGGGGATGGTTGGATGTACGGATATAAGCCGAGGGGCTGCAACCAAAAGGCTATAGCTAGCCCCGCGTCCCGACGGTCCAGACATTAGCATAGCCCCGGATCTTTTCCAGGCCCAGCAACACCCCTGACGTGCAGACAGCAGTAATGACTACAGATGTGAGCAAAGGGTGTACCTATTTCAATGGTTCAGAAAGTAAAATGTCGGCGGTGGACAGCATTTGGGTATTGTAGCATCGTAGGGTTTAGCAGAGTGGGTAATAAAGGGACGTGATTGCACGCTGCAAAGCCGTGTAATGGGAGGAAAATTACCTGCACCTGCCAGCTGTTGCAACAGTCATGGGGCCAGGCAGGCTGTTGCAGCACAAGGACACGGACGAGGCAACAACTTGAGCATCGCAATGTGGTTCGAAAACCAGAATTAACCCAAACACAAACTAAAATGAAACACCTGTTGCCTGGCTGCACTTTGTCAGCTGCACAACAGCAAGCAGACCCATTCCACCACACATTAATTCTTAAATTTCAAGTCTTCTCTTTAAATCTTGTTTTGATGTCTTAATTTTCTTTCAAAAAGTGCATAGTACTCAAGTATAGTGCAAAAGGCATATTGCAAAGGAATCCACACAATGTCTATGTGCTTAAAACATTTCCAAGTGTCAATGTGCAAATGTTACAAAGCAAAATGGAAGGGCTCTTGAGAAATAAATCCATTGTCATGGAAAACATTTCATGGTTAAGGGAATTATTAGATTTCATTTAAAACACTTTGAAACCATAATACAAATTATTTTATACAGCTGGAACAACTATTTGTGATCAAATCAGGCATGTCAGGTAACCAGCCATAGCTGATAAGCAAATCAGTGACAACCCCAAGGAAAGTTTGCAAGCCAGTGTCAGAACCCGTCCTTGGTAGATGTGGAAGCATTAGAGCACTTCGGCATCATTTCAGCGTTCTAGTGTTCCCCTAACATGGCCGCCATGGATACATAGTGTGCCACGCCCCCTGGAACAGCGCGTTGTATCTGTCATTTTGACTTCCTAACGCTGCTGTGTCGCTTACAGTTATTCCTTCTTTGGAGTGTTATTTCCTCGCCTCCTTGATTTACTTTTCGTCCTCTCATCCTGGTTAGCGCTCGCTAGCTCGAACTCCCTCTTTTCCGGGTGTTGGCGTTTTTCTGTGCACCGTGGACGCTTGCGCTGGTGGTTGGCTCTTGTTTGTCCTCCGGTGAGCCAGCCAACCTTATTTTCCTTGACTTTGGGGCTTTTGGTGCCTTTCCGTTCTCCCCAGTTCCTTTTTTAGGACCGTGGACACAACCGGTGAGTCTTTTTCTATTCCTTTGTGCTGTAGCCGTTATTGTGGTAACTACCACACCTTTCTCCTCTTCCTTTCTACTCGATTTCTTATGCTCTCTGTTCTTCTCTTGCCTATCTATTTCTCATTGGAATGCTGACAGTCCTTTTACCTTTCTACTCTTACCTCGTACTGCGCCGCTCCTCGCTTCTCCAGGAGTTCTTCCTCCTTCTTCTCTTTGCTCCGCCAGTATTTCCTATTGAGTACTCTTTCCTCTCCTCTACTCCGCATCAGTCCAAGCCTCACTATCGCTGCAGTGTGTGTCCTTCTACACTGACTCCGGTGATCGCCTGCCTCGCTTACTTCTCGAGGCCAGCTAGTCTGGAAACTACACCTCCCAGAAGCCATTACCATCCAGCATACCTACCAGTGGGGCCTCATACTGTACTACTTGCGATCTTCCTACCAAGAACAGACCATCTGCGAATCCAGGGTTTTTTGTGCCGTTGGCTTTTTCCCTGGTTTGAGGTTTGTCTCCTCGGGGTCCACCGAGGACATGTTCCCCTATCCTGCCAAAGTGGCCTCTGAGGGAGCTAGACCTTATTTGCGCAACAAGAAAGAAAAGGAAGCCAAGGAAAGGCAGCCTCAGGATCCTAAGAAGGCCAGCTCTAGGAGAACACCGAAACAAAGATATAGGTCTTCAGAATCATCAGGTGAGGAGAAGGTTCGGGAGGGTAGGAATCGTCTCGACCGTTCTGACAGCATACAATGCCAAAAGACATCAATGGCATCCTTGGAGCAATACCAGGAGCTTGTTGCAGCTTTGCAGAACCTAACTGCAGAAGTAAAGACCCTTCACAATGAAAACGTGGCACTTCGCCAACAATTGGCAGTCTGCGATGAGAACCGAGGAAACCTGCCTCCTATGGCATTGTCCATTAGCAAGTATGATGGTAATCCAGGAGGTTTGAAGGATTTCATCGACGCTTGCCAGATCCATTTTGCCTTTAGAACCCATACCTTTGAAACAGCACGATCCAAGAGAGGGTTTTTGATCACCAACCTTACTGGCAATGCATTAGCATGGGCAACACCTTTGATGACAAACAATGATCCGGTACTCAACGATTACGATTGTTTCCTTTGTGAAGCTCAGAGAGCGATTTGAGCGTCCTGAGGTTTCTTATACAGCCTTTGAAGCTATGCTAGATGTACGTCAAGGAACTTCTGATGTGCAGTCTTATGTTTCCCGCTTTCAGCGATTGGCCACCAAGGCAGCATGGCCAGATACCGCTCAACAGACAATATTTAGACAGGGATTACACAAGGAGATCAAGGATGAATTAGCCAGAATTGCTTGTCCTGCTTCGTTTGAAGAGCTAGTTACATTGTCTTTACAGATCGAATACAGACTTGGAGAACGTTGGCAAGAAAAGCGGAGGTCCCGTTCCTACCCTCCACCGAATCCTTTTCCGCAACCGGTCAAGGAGAATGCCAGCACAGAAGAACCTATGCAGATAGGCATCACTCGTGGACCCCTAACTCCTGAAGAAAATAAGAGACGCAAGGACGCTGGTCTCTGCATGTACTGCGGTTCTTCCAAACATCTTCTTCATAATTGTCCTGAGGTTCCACCTAGGTGGAAGGGAAATGCCAGCCCCCGATCTTATGCAGGGGAGATCTCGGGGGAGCAATCCGCAACCCTTGCAGCAACATCAGGCCAATAGCTGAAATTGAGGACAATCATTTGATGGTGTTTCTTGTTCACTTGTGGATCTCTGAGTCTGAGATTAAGGAAGTCCTGGCCATGCTGGACTGCGGAGCGGCAGGAAACTTTATTGATGTGGATTGGGGCAGAGTAAATAAGGTTCCTCTACGGAAAAAGCAGAGACCCATTCCGGTGGAAGGAGTGGATGGTACTCCACTGTCTTCCGGACCCATTGTCCAAGAAACTGAACCCTTGAGGATGCGCCTGGAGGGACACGAAGAATTCTTGTCCCTGGACATTATCAAGGCTGCATATTTCCCGCTGGTGTTAGGAATTCCCTGGTTGCGTAAGCATAATCCCCAGATCGATTGGGCTCCAAACCGTTTGAGCTTCAACTCATTGTATTGTGGGAAAAATTGTGTGGAATCTCCAAGTGTAAGGGAAGAGACTAAGACGAACGGGTCTAGGTCTACCCAGACTGTGGCATCGATTCCTTTGCAGTATCAGGAATTCGCTAAGGTATTCGAGGACACCTTACCTAGAGAACTACCTCCGCACCGGTGAGAAGATTGCGCCATAGACCTGGTTTCTGATTCCACAGTACCATTTGGGCGCATGTACCCTTTGTCACTCCCAGCGAAGAGAGTACTCAAGGAGTATTTAGAAGCAAACCTACAGAACAGTCTCATTCGGGAATAAAGTCTTCCTGTGGTGCGTCCATTTTCTTTATCCCTAAGAAGGACTCGTCAGAACTCACACCGTGCATTGACTATCGTGGGCTCAACAAAGTTACCATAAAGGATCGATATCCTATGCCACTTATTCGGGACATCCTCGATGCAGTTGAAGGAGCAAGTTACTTCACGAAGTTGGATCTCCGAGGAGCATATCACTTGTTACGAATAAGAGAAGCAGACGAGTGGAAGACGGCCTTTCCGAACACCCCTGGGCTTATTCGAATATAGAGTATTGCCATTTGGCCTGGTAAACGCACCTGCGGTTTTTGAGTGGTTTATAGATAAGATCTTTGCCGACATGTTGTTCCTATCTGTAGTTGTTTATTTAGACGACATCCTTATCTTCACTCATACTCTGAATGAACACCGCATACAGGTTAAGGAAGTGCTATGAAGGTTATTACAGAACCGTCTTCTGGTCAAGCCGGAAAAGTGCCAATTTGAAGTAACCTCTGTGTCTTATCTGGGTTATACCCTGACCCAAGGAGGCATCCTTATGGATCCCATGAAGGTCAAGGCTGTGCAGGAGTGGAAAGAACCTCAGAATGTTAAGGAGGTGCAAAAACTCTTGGATTTGGCAAACATCTACAGGAGATTTATCCCAAATTATTTTTGACTAGTGTTGCCAATTACTGCGCTACTCAAGAAGGGTGTTAGGTTTGCCTTTGGTCAGGAAGCCAGAGTTGCCTTCCAACAACTTAAGGACTTGTTTACCACGGCCCCTGTCCTAGTCCAACCAGACCAGAGCAAGCAATTCATCCTCGAGACAGATGCTTCGGAAGGGGCGCTGGGAGCAGTATTCTTACAGAAGGCTGAGGACAACCTGGAACACCCGGTGGCTTACTATTCTAGGACCTTGTCATCAAGTGAACAAAACTATTCAGTCATCGAGAAGGAGTTACTCGCTATAAAGCAAGTCTGCCAGGATTGGCGCCATTTGCTTCAGGGATCGGTTCTTAATCTGAACAGACCACAGAAACTTGCGAGTCCTGCAGCAAATGGAATGCACTAACTCCCGTCACGCACGTTGGGCCTATTTCTTTTCACTATACGACTTCCTGATAACCTAAATACCGGGCACCAAGAACCAGGTAGCCGATGCCTTGTCACGCATTCTAGGAGAGGATCCAGGACGGAATCACGGTACAGAACACATCCTCTCCCCAGTAAGATTCTCTCTGCTACCACCCTATTGGAACAGGAAGTCCAACAACAGTATCAAACGGATCCAAGTGTGCAGGATGATCTGTTATTGTGCAGATTGGAAGATGGCCAGTATTACTATGGGGAGGCTTTATATCTGCCGACAAGATCCCTCTGCACTCGAGCCATTTCCTGGTGTCATGATACACCCTTGGCGGGACATCCAGGCATTAAGAAGACCCAGGAGTTGGTCACTCGTCGGTTTTGGTGGTCGCCCCTGCCTCAGGATGTCAAGGAGTATGTCCGTTCTTGCCCTACCTGTGCCACCAGTAAAGCCTCTACTAGCAGACCGTTGGGTCTCTTACAACAGCCTACGTTACCCACTCGTCCCTGGGAGCATATTTCCACTGACTCTATAGTAGACCTACCGGAGTCCCAGGGCAAGACTACTATAATGGTAACTATTGACTCCTTTAGTAAGTTGGCTCACTTCTCCGCCTTAGCTCGACTTCCTTCGGCCCCGGAAACAGCAGAGGTGTTCTTACGTGACATTGTCCGTTTACATGGTTTGCCTAGAACAATGATCTCAGACCGAGGCACTCAGTTCACCTCAAAATTCTGGTCCTCATTGTGCCAACAACTAGGCATCCACCGGGCTCTGTCCTCAGGATATCACCCGCAAAGTAATGGGCAGACGGAGAGACTGAATGCCAGCCTGGAGCAGTATCTGAGATGTTTCTGCAGTTCTGAACAGGAGAGGTGGTCAACCTTCCTTCTGCAGGCGGAATTCGCTTATAACAACAGTATACATACCTCTATCCGTATGAGTCCCTTCTTTTGCACTTATGGGTACCACCCTCAGCATCTTCCCTGGACAGGGGTTTCAGCCACTAGCTCACCTACCATCGACAGAATCCTGTCTGCTCTTCAGAGGGTGCATGCCACGGCCATCAAATCATTGGAAGCCGGTCAGCTGGAGTATAAGAGAGGGCAGATCGCAAGAGAAGGCCTAACCCGGAGTGGAAGCCGGGTACACTGGTTTGGTTATCAACCAAATTTTTGCCCAAATGGGTACATACAGGCAAATTCGCTCCTCAGTATATCGGACCCTTCCCAGTACTCAAACAGATCAACCCAGTGGCCTTTCAGATACGATTACCCAAAAACCTACAATGAGTCCATCCGTTGTTCCACACCACATTGCTTAAGGAACACACAGAAGATCCATATCACAGGAAGATCCAGAAGGCAAGACCTACAGTTACCAATTGCCCCGATGTGTATGAGGTTTCTCGCTTAGTAGACTCAAGATATCGGAGAGGACTAGTGCAGTACTTGGTGCATTGGAAGGGCTACTCAGCGGAGTAGAGAACGTGGGAACCCCAGAGTCATATACATGCACCCAGACTCATACGAAGATTTCATCAGCTTCATCCGGGCAAACCAGGGCGTACCCCGAAGAGGAGAGGGTATACTGTCAGAACCCGTCCTTGGACGCTCTGGCAGATGTGGAAGCATTAGAGCACTTCGGTATCATTTCAGCGTTCTAGTGTTCCCCTAACATGGCCACCATGGATACATAGTGTGCCAGGCCCCCTGGAACAGCGCGTTGTATCCGTCATTTTGACTTCCCAACGCTGCTGTGTTGCTTACAGTTATTCCTTCTTTGGAGTGTTATTTCCTCACCTCCTTGATTTACTTTTCGTCCTCTCGTCCTGGTTAGCGCTCGCTAGCTCGGACTCCCACTTTTCCGGGTGTTGGCGTTTTTCTGTGCACCGTGGACGCTCGCGCTGGTGGTTGGCTCTTGTTTGTCCTCCGGTGAGCCAGCCAACCTTATTTTTCTTGACTTTGGGGCTTTTGGTGCCTTTCCGTTCTCCCCGGTTCCTTTTTTAGGACCGTGGACACAACCGGTGAGTCTTTTTCTATTCCTTTGTGCTGTAGCCGTTATTGTGGTAACTACTGCACCTTTCTCCTCTTCCTTTCTACTCAATTTCTTATGCTCTCTGTTCTTCTCTTGCCTATCTATTTCTCATTGGAATGCTGACAGTCCTTTTACCTTTCTACTCTTAACTCGTACTGTGCCGCTCCTCGCTTCTCCAGGAGTTCTTCCTCTTTCTTCTCTTTGCTCCACCGTTATTTCCTATTGAGTACTCTTTCCTCTCCTCTACTCCGCACCAGTCCAAGCCTCACTAGCGGTGTAGTGTGCGTCCTTCTACACTGACTCCGGTGATTGCCTGCCTCGCTTACTTCTCGTGGCCACCTGGTCTGGAAACTATACCTCCCAGAAGCCATTACCATCCAGCATTCCTACCAGTGGGGCCTCATACTGTACTACTTGCGATCTTCCTACCAAGTTCAGATCATCTGCGCATCCAGGGTTTTTTGTGCCGTTGGCTTTTTCCCTGGTTTGAGGTTTGGCTCCTCGGGGTCCACCGAGGACATGTTCCCCTATCCTGCCAAAGTGGTCTCTGAGGGAGCCAGACCTTATTTGCACAACAAGAAAGAAAAGAAAGCCAAGTAAAGGCAGCCTCAGGATCCTAAGAAGACCAGCTCCAGGAGAACACCGAAAAACAGATATAGCTCTTCAGAATCATCAGGTGAGGAGAAGGTTCGGGAGGGTAGGAATCGTCTCGACCGTTCTGACAGCCACTAACAATCCTAAGGAAAGTTTGCAAGCCAGTGACAACCCTAAGGAAAGTTTGCAAAAGTTTACAGCCCAGTGACAACCCTAAGGAAAGTTTGCAAGCCAGTGACAACCCTAAGAAAAGTTTGCAAGCCAGTGACAATCCTAAGGAAAGTTTTCAAGCCAGTGACAATGCTAAGGAGAGCTTGCAAGCCAGTGTTAATCCTAAGGAACGTTTGCAAGCCAGTGACAATCCTAAGGAAAATTTGCAAGCCAGTGACAACCCTTAGGAACGTGTGCAAGCCAGTGACTATCCTAAGGAAAGTTTGCAAGCCAGTGACAACCCTAAGGAATGTTTGCAAGCCAGTGGCAATCCTAAGGAAAGTTTACAAGCCAGTGACAATGCTAAGGAGAGTTTGCAAGCCAGTGATAATCCTAAGGAAGGTTTGCAAGCCAGTGACAATCCTAAGGAAAATTTGCAAGCCAGTGTACCAGACAGTGAATCAGAGCTGCATCTCAACAACCGGGGGCTATGTGGCAAACCACCGGCACAGCAACTATTTATGTAGGTATTTGGTGTTTTGTAAAGAGCAAACAATAAACTAATTTAGTTATCTCGGTGCTATAGAAATAATGGTAAAACACAAGAGGTGATGGCTGAAAGGTTTAGAATAAATCTTAACCTCTGGCACTGTTCTCTGCAGCCCTCCAGACCATTGTTCTTTACCTGTCAAGCCATTTCAGAGCAGGAAAGACCATATGCAAATCAGGCTTGATAGCACCCCATAAGGGGAAGTCCAGCCTGAACTGCTAGGACACATCCCTTCTGCACGAGACCACAAGCATCCCCAAAGATGTTTCGGCCTCATTGGGCCTCATCAAGAATAGCTTGCGTCTCTAGGCCCAGCAGGCACTGGAGCCAACGTCTGGGCACAACATACAACAATGGTGGCAGTCCAGTTTGTGTACTGGTACAAAAATACTAATTACTAAAATACATTAATTTAAAGTTTCTTCCTAAACAAAATATGCCTCGGTTCTGTTACTGTCATGAACCATCGAACTCGCCCCTTCTGGGCCTCCTGGTCCCTGACACGTCAGGCCTTACACTCCATAATACTACCAACATGGCGGCAAGATCAGAACGCTGCTCGCCAGTCTTCACGTTCTATGCAACATCCTCTTTAAAGAAGCCACAACCTTGCGGCCCTGCGCGTCTCAACGCTGCTACTAGCTGTGATCGGACGAGCGCTCTGAACCTTCTCTAGTGCTACTTGCTATCCCCTGCCCCCTGGATTCCCTTCTCCCAACTTCTTCCCTCTTTCCTAACTTCCCGGAATCCCTGTGTCGCTTCCGCTTGCCCCCCCCACTCCTTCTTGAATATTCCCGGAGTTTCCCGTGATCCTAGACTTCGAAGCTGAATGTAATCTGGAAGCCGAGGACGGCCGAGCGGGCTTATTTAAGTCCCGAACCATACGAAAAGAAGACTCCACCTGAAGAGGATATGAGGCAACATAGACAGGTGAGAAGGGGGGAAACCTTTGACAGATTGAGACGCCACCTGACCGAAGTCGATACAGACATGGAGGCGGCCATCCAGGATCTTATGCGTGGCATGCAAGAACTATCGACCAAAGTACAGAACTTGAAAGCGGAGAACGCCGCGCTGAAACAATTGATACTTTCACGTGACTCTGCCTCAAAGGACAGCGTGCTATTGGGCGGCATTGTTGACAAATATGACGGCTGTGCAAAAACCCTCCGAGGATTCCTGGATTCTTGTTTGGTCCACTTTACCTTTAAACCTTATTATTATTCCACCCCCAGGGCTAAAGTGGGCTTTATTATTTCTCACCTCTCCGGGAATGCCTTAGCCTGGGCCACACCATTAGTTAACACCGGAGATTCCCTTTTGGATGATTATGATGGTTTCATTCAAGCACTAAAGACTATGTTTGACCGCCCAGAACAGGTCTTTAGAGCTCAAGAGCGTTTACTCGATTTCCAGCAAGGCTCCCAGGACATGCTCACCTACATAACTTGATTCAAGCAATTGGCTAAAGAAGCGTGTTGGCCTTCTGAAGCTTGCTTTACCCTCTTTCGAAGAGGGCTAAGTGAAGATGTTAAGGATGAATTTAGCCAGAGTAGCACGTCCTAGTTCTTACCAGGCACTTATGGATCTTGCTCTACAGATTGACTTCCACATCCAGGAAAGAAGGGCAGAGAAAAGGAAGACCAAGTCAACCATCCAAAAAAATCCTCTTGTGGGCCCTCCAAAATCCAAAGATTCTCCTGTTCCTACAAATGATCCCGAACCCATGCAGCTAGGGGCCTTCCCTGAACCCATATCCCCCCAAGAAAGGCTGAGAAGGATCCATACTGGCGTACTGTGCCTCAGACAAACATTTAGTGAGAGAATGTCCCTTAGCCCCTCCATAGCGTTCGGGAAACGCCAGCTCCCGATCCTAGATGGAGCTCAGTTTTGGGAGAGAGATGCAGGCTCCACATCTATACCATCCTTGAACTCTCCTGGACAAAACTCCCTGGTAGTCTTACAGGCTTTTCTATCGTCATCCAAGAAGGAATCCTACCCCATTCTGGCACTAGTGGACTGTGGGGCCATGGAAATATTCATAGATCAGAAATGGGTCATTAAACATCATATTCCTTACGAATCCCGGAAAGTCCTGCAACCTGTAGAAGCAATTGACGGGAGACCTCTTCCTTCTGGACCCATATCCCTTCAGACTAAGGAAATTGAGCTTGCCATAAACCATCACCGAGAAAGGATAAAGTTTGACATCATAAAATCTGCCCATTACCAATGGTATTGGGAATGCCCTGGCTACAAAAAACACAACCCATACATCAATTGGACAGCTGATTCCCAGTTCCTAGGTTCCGAATTTTGCATGTCCCATTGTCTGCTCCAGGATCCTTCACCGACAACATCAGAAGAACGTTCAACAACTCAGCAAGATTCTCTTATGGTCTCCAACATCATCCAGGTTCCTAAAACCTACCAGGAGTACGCTGATGTGTTCTCTTCTGCTATTGTCCAAGCCCACCACCCCATAGGCCTGAGGACTGTGCTATTGAAACCGAACCTTCAGCCGTGATTCCCTTTGGAAGGATGTTTATCCTGTCTGAACCAGAGAAAAAGGCCCTTTGTGAATACCTAGATACTAACCTAAAAAACGGCACCATACGCCCATCCAAGTCTCTGGCTGGAGCCTCATTATTTTTTGTTCCTAAAAAAGACACCAAGGAACTCAGACCTTGTCTTGATTATCGAGGCCTTAATCAGTGCACCCTTAAGGATTGTTATCCATTACCCTTGATTTCAGATATCCTGGAAGCCGTGAGAGGAGCCATAATATTCACCAAATTGGATCTCAGGGGTGCTTATCACTTGATTCGTATTAGAGAAGGTGACAAATGGAAGACAGCCTTCAGAACACCCTTTGGTCATTACGAATACTTGGTCATGCCCTTTGGACTCTCTAATGCTCCGGCAATCTTCCAATGCTTTATGGACCGGGTGTTTTCGGATATGCTGTTTCTTTTCGTCATCGTCTACTTGGAAGATATTTTGATATTCTCTAAGGTTCCATCTCATACACCCGGGCAAACCCGGTGGAACGAGTTTCTGGAGGAGCCATGCTGTCATGAACCATCGAACTTGCCCCTTCTGGGCCTCCTGGTCCCTGACACGTCGGGCCTTACACTCCATAATACTACCAACATGGCGGCAAGATCAGAACGCTGCTCGCCAGTCTTCACGTTCTACGCAGCGTCCTCTATAAAGAAGCCACACAACCGCGGCCCCGCGTGTCTCAACGCTGCTACTAGCTGTGATCGGCCGTGTGCTCCGAACCTTCTCTAGTGCTACTTGCTATCCTCTGGCCCCTGGATTCCCTTCTCCCGACTTCTTCCCTCTTTCCTAACTTCCCGGAATCCCTACATCGCTTCCGCTTGCCCCCCTACTCCTTCTTGAATATTGCCGGAGTTTCCCGTGATCCTGGACTTCGAAGCTGAACGTAATCTGGAAGCCGAGGACGGCCGAGCAGGCTTATTTAAGTCCCGAACCATACGAAAGAAGACTCCACCTAAAGAGGACATCAGGCAACATAGACAGGTAAGAAGGGGGGAAACATGTGACAGTCACACCACATTGTTTGGCTCAGCAACCAGCAAAAAGGTCTAAGCAACTGGTAGTTTTCTGCTTCAAGGAGCATCTTTAAGAAAAAGGAGTCACTCAGGCAAGTATATTTTCAAACATTTTCAAACGGTGTAGATGCCTTCTGGGAAATCTCCAGAGTTCCCTATAGGCTAGTTCACCCCTGGAGGTTCACTCCGGTGTGAACAACCAAACCTGAAGAATTAACACCTTGAAGCAGTTATGACTCCTTCCAGCGCAGCGTCAACCCCAAAATGGCCGCCATTTTCTGAGGACATTATATCATGAACACGTGCGTTTTGACCAATGAGTTACATGATCCCTTGTGATTTTATACCTACTCTTGGTCACTTCCGGGTAACGCTGATGATACAGGAAATAGACCTTAGGATCTAACCCAGATTTGCTCACAATCAAACAAAAGTCCAACCAACAGGAAGTCCTTTCATGTAACAGGCGCGCCAGCATTTGGTAAGCCAATTAACTGACAAATTCCATTATTCAATGCTCGAACCTTTAAGGGTTTCAAGTTCATTCATACATCACTTACAGGCATTTCAATTGGAGAACCAACCTTCCATGCACAAAGAATGTTCAGAGACTACATTGAAGGAATCATTCCATGCAACTATAACGCCCAGCACTGGTAAGAGAGGAACTCCACTCTAATTACTGATATTATGTCTACCTTGACTGAGGCGCTACAGAAATTCAGAAATTGTTCAATCTTTCTCCACTTGATAGGTTATTATACCAATCTTCGAAAACTAAGGGTGAGTCTACAACCATCTCCCTACACATCTACACAGTGAGGGTGACGATGTACAATTTGGTGAATGGTTAAGCATACACGGTTGACGTACTCAATTCAATAGTGATGGTCCAGCATGGCTCACACCACCCTGGTTATGAACACCTTAATCCTGACACTCACTGCATGTTACTTGGTGACAAGCATGCAAATATTGCTCACAAGAAACGTATAGAAAAATCCTTTCCTGGAATACAATTTCAAAGTTGCCATGTGCAGGTGTGGTGCACCACACATCCACAAATTAAACTAGCAAGGTGATATTATTATATAACCTGTGAATCGCTGTGACAGTGGTTTCTTTGTTTTTTTGTCTGTTACTCTTGCTTCTGCAATATGACTTTGGGTATGTAACTCTTGCTTTAATTTATGGTGTCCAGTCATAATATCGAATAATAAATTTCGAATGTCAAAAAAGTCGAATCAAAAAGTCGAAAATATAAATGTCGAATTATTTTTTTTTTCGATATTTTTTTTTGGCTCTAGTTTATATAAAAAAAATAGGTAAAAAGAAAAAAAAAGGGGGGGTTGGGGAGAACCCCCCCATTTTGAAAAAAAAGTCATAAAAAATAAATTCGACATTATTTTTTTCGACATTTTTTTTTCGACTTTTTGACTTTGGAAATTTTTGATTTCGAAATTATGTCTATAAACCTTAATTTATCATCATCGAAACATGCATTTCGCAATTTTAATTGTGCTTTGTAACAAATATGCATAATCTTACACTCATTTTTTATCTGGTTTATTAATAATTTTTTTTAATATGCTTTCACCATTTATGGTTGTCAAAAAAATCACGTTTTGTATATACACTTTCATAATCTATTCACATTTCTGTGTTCATGGTGCTACGGTCATTTCATCCGCCTTGAGGACGACTTAGGTCGAAACATGTGTCGGCTGACTTTTTTTGGAAATAAAGAAAATTTGACGCAACTAACTGTCTTATCTTTTTAATGACTATGTACAACTAACTTTCAGGAGGCAGAGCGCGATTCAACAATACCAATCCATGTTCTACGCACTAAAATTCTGTATGGGCAGACTTTGTGGAATTGGTGACGTAGCCTGCCGCAGCTACCATCGTCAGTGGTCATGGCGCGCTCTCAAGGGTTCGGACCCATACACACTCTACCCAGAATATATCAATATTGGACTCCCAGCTCCTCCACAACACAATGGTCCCAGGGGAACTTTTCCAAAAGACTGAATAAAAACATGTTCATTGAATTGCAGTGAACCACATATGTTCCCAAAACTGGATGCACTTGCACCTTATCATATGTGTTAAATGTAGTCTCTACATTGCCACGCCCACAGTACCTGTTCCCCTGCCCCAACCGCAGCACAGAAAGTTCCTGGCCCCTATCCCTCTCAACCACAGGCGCCCCCAGGGATTTTTCATAGGGATGGACAGACTGGACATCTTGGGGTGGCACACCAAAACAAACACACATAACTGAATGGGCCAGCTGGGGAAGGGGTGATTGCATTTTTATAAGGGTGGCCTCGGCCCCCCTTGGCCACCTCTTGGTGGCACCCTGACAAGTTCTACCACCAATGTAGGCCTCCCTTGACTTTCTCCCTTCCCTTGAGCAACCGGTCTTGAGCCTGAGCTCCTATTGTCTCCTAGAGCAGTGCTTGCAACCGCACCAGCAAAGAGGCAGCCATCTTGAGAGAGGAGGGCGTACCCATTCCGTACCTGCCCGGCGCAGCATGGGTTCTACCAGACCACTAGAGCTGCCACCCCACCTTGTGAACACCAGCCCATGATGTCTGAAGGACCTTAGGGTTGCATCCTATCAGTTTGCTGGTCCCCAGGCTTATGCCTTGGTGCTGCCTGCTACATATGTGCCAACATGCCCATGTCTTTAGGCGGTGCTGCCTATCCAGCCCACTTTCTTTTTACATTCTTTTACTTGTAGTTCTGCCTTGCTTATATAAAATCGATGGCCAAAAGCCCCAAAATACCAAGATGAAACATGACAGACTAAGCATCTCCGAAAGGGTAGAGGAGGAGAAGGGGGAAAGAAGGGATGCTGGGGCATGAAAGAGGAGAATCAAAGCCATCTGGTCTCAGGGAATGGCTTGCCTCTGGCAGTAGCCGAGGGACAGAGTCGGTAGCAGTGCACGCTGCAATCAAACCCAAGCTTCCATGCATGCGATTCTGATCCCAGAGGCAGCAGCAGGGTCTCCCGCCAGGCGACCCCCTGAGACAACACGTTCTTAGGAGTGGCATTAGCTGGTGTGCTTCAGTGGACACCCAAAAAGAAGCCAAACTCCCCATTATATTAGGCTCTACATACGATGCTGTGGAAGAGGAGCCAACGACCGCACCCAAGGTGTCAATGAGTATCCATGAAAGCACTTCACGCCTGCATGCTACATGCAGACTTTGGGGTGAGATGCTAAGCTCATCCTAAGCCACAAACAGGGTAGTCCAGGGGTAAAAGGTGCCACGCAGGGCTGGCGGGCCTCTCGTGGTGGAATGGTTGCTCTTCCAGCCCTGTCTAAAAGAACAGTTGCTCAGCTGTGTGGGACCCCAGCTCTGGCATGCGGCCGATGGCAGTGAGGGGGTGGAGAGGTGGTGCTTGTTGGTTTGTCTGAGCGTGTGGTGGGAATGAGTGTCATTGTACTGCCGCAGGAAGGAGTGTCCTGAATATAACATGAAAGCAACCTGGGGTAATGTGAAAGTGGCTTAGGGCAATGTAAAAGCCGCTTGCGGTAATGTGAAAGTGGCTTGCACAATGTGAAACTGGCTTTGGGTAATGTGAACGTGGCTTCGTGCAATGTGATAGTGGCTTGGGACAATGTGAAAATGAGTTGGATCAATGTGAAAATGGCTTGGGACATTGTGAAAGTGGCTTGGGGTAATGTGAAAGGGGCTTGGGGTAATGTAAAAGTGGTTTGGGGCAATGTGAAAGTGGCTTGGGGTAATGTGAAAGGCGCTTGGGGCAATGAGAAAGTGGCTTGAGGCAATATGAAAGTGGTTTTGTAAAAGGTACAGTGGGTAACGCGGCTCTGGTCACCTCTGACTCTGCTGTGTCATAGTTTGTCTCATTCCCCTCAAATCCCACTTATTTTGTTTCTTGAGCTGCTTTTGCCTCCTCCTCCGTACCTCTCCTTTCTTGGCATTCTGTACGCCTCTAAGCATGCATCACTCTCATTCTCCTTCCGCATTCACTAACTTGCTTCCAACTGCTGCCCTCTGCTCTAGAGCATTTGTAACTTTCAGAGGTAGCTAAACTCCTGTCCTGGACTATTGCCCATCTCTCCTTGTCCACCTCCATGCCTTCCTCATGCACCTTTACATTCTGTGTTCAGTGCCTCCATTTTGCCCTCTTTCCTCTCTTCCTCACCACTCTCTTACTCCACAGTCCACATTACTCTATTGGCTCCTGGGTCCTGCTCGTCTTCACTCTTACTTCTTTGCAATTGTTTATTATTTATTTATTTATTTATTTATTGTTCATTTGCATGGCGCCTATACACAAGTGTTTCCAGGCGCCACAAGACAAGAAGAGGCGGGGGTGGTGCATGGGAACCGCAAGAGAAAAACAATATATTTGGACTTGTAACAATCCTACCATGCAAGTGCATGTCAAGGTGGTAAGAGCAAGGGGGAGGATGTAGAGGGAGAAATGCCGGAGTGGGGAGCCCCAAGGGAAGGGGTGGACAAGTGCTGGACAGGCCAAGGTAGCCAGTGCTAAGGGAAGAGGGGGGAAGGGAGTATCATTCTGATTCTGTTGGTTCTCTCCATGACCACCAATCTGGCTTCAGAGCTGCCAGAAGCACAGAAACTGCTCTGCTGAACACCCATGAAGACGTACTCTCTAACCTTGACTCTAACATTCCCTCTGTCCTAATCCTACTTGGTCTCTCCTCTGCTTTCGAAACGGTCAACCATACCACCCTGCTCAATCGTCTCTGTGCCAACCTAGGTATCAACGATCAGGCTCTGGCCTGGCTGACCTCTTTCCTCTCTGATCGACCCTCCCATGTACAACTTGGGTCCTTCCTATCTTCTATCTCCCTCTCTACCTCTGGTGTTCCTCAGGGGTCTAACCTTACGCCCTGGCTTTTCAACCCATACCTGGCAACTCTTGCCTATTGCATTTCCATTTTCTGCTCAAATTTACAGTGCCATGCTGATGACACCCAAATCATTTTCAGGCTTCTCTCTTTCCGTCATATCTGATTGCATAAACGCCATTCAAAATTAGTGTGCAGCCAACGATCGCTGTCTAAATGCCAACAAGACTGAGATCCTCCTCATTGGTACACCTTCACCATCCTTTCGCCTCACTTTCTGGCTGGCCTCCCTTGGCCCTCCTCTTACCCCTTCCTGTGAGGCTAAGAACCTCAGGGTCATCTTTGATTGCACACTTTCCTTCTCTGGACCCATCCTTGACATCTCTAAAAAGTCAAATGTCTTACTGCTTCGCCTTAGAGGTACTCTGCCTTTCCTCTCCTTCCCTGAGAAGCTGTCACGACCCTCGCCCAAAAACCCCTCTGGCAAACCGATTGGCCAGGTGGAGTCAGGACTCGGGCCTCTAGAGCCTGGCATCCACTTCAAAAGCCCTCATGGGGCCAGTCCTGGCGCCTATGACGCGAGGCTCATACACCATGAGAAACATGTGCTTGGGAACTACTTATTGAGTTGCCAGCCAACATGGAGGCATCCACATAGCTTGGTTCCTAAGAACCAAGCTATGCGGTCTAGTGTTTTGGGTGTGGCAGCCTAGGGACTACTTTACCTGGACTATTTTGTTGGGGCTATTGAAACCACACCCGAGCAAAACAACACGCTTCGCGTTACTTTGCAGCTTGCAACGTGACGCTCACTGCATCCAGCTATTCCCTCGAACCTCGGAGAAGCAGAACCTGCAAGGAGACAAAAGGAGCATCATTAGCAGCAGCATCTTGCCTGCAGTCTTCATCTTTAAACTCTCGCAGCTACTAAGAACAGCTTCCTCGAATCTGCACGCCGCCCGGACAGAACGACGTGAAAGAGGAAGATAGAGGCAACATTAAAGAAAGCAGTAGAGACATTTACAAATTACGAACTGCTCAAAAGGCTTACCTGGCTGGTCGCCTCTCGGCCGGCACCACTCCGGACATTCCACTCGCGCTGAAGAACACTGCGACCTACAAGGAAGGAAAACGCAGGTTGGCAAAGGCAAGACTTTGCAGCGCTGAGCATAGCGCTTACTTACCGCATCATAGCGCTCTTAATGCGCCATCATTTACCAGCGGGGCTCAACCAAGCCAGTTCGCCGTGCTGAAGCTCTGCATACCTAAGGGAGAAACAAGAGACATTTTAAACAAAGACTGGTATGCAGGATAGCAACAAAACCAAAGAACAGCAATAAGATCTACCTGAACAATATCAAACGGGCCGGCGTCAGTGAATTAACTGGACCACACTCGCCCTTGAAACAACGCGCCCTTGCAAAGAAGGCAGGACGGAGAGCACGCCTAATTCTACCACAAGGTGAGGAGAGGGCGCCAGAGGGACTGAAATCATACGGGGGTGGAGGGAGGATACTTACCCCAGTCGGTCAGTCTTGAACACAGTCCTCCTGTATTTTCAGGCAGAACCTTCCCCGCAGACCACATCAAGGCAAAGCTGAGAAGCATACCAGCGAGTAACCCGGCTGGGTGGCGTCCCTGTGGATACCAGGTGAGCGTAACAGAACGTGAAGCCTACCATAACAAATCCACCTGGGCGCCATGGAGACATCAGAAATGGACCAATTGGCCCAATTGCTAGGAGAGCTTCGTGTTGAGGTTCATTCTGCCCGACAAGAGACTAATGCCCTCCGGAAAGCCCTAATAGTGACCAAAGAACGCACTGAAGAGATTAGCAGGCAATACTTGCAATCACAGGCAGGACAGACGCCTCTACCTGGAAGCAATCCAATGATGCAAAACCCCGCCATACCACCCACTCTGGTACAGATCATGTTACCTGGAACAGTGCCCCTGGCACCACCAGAAAGCTTCTCAGGCGACCCACGGAAGTATATGGCATTCATCAATCAGTGCCGCCTTCATTTTCTTTGTAGGCCTGGAGCATTTCCAAACGACCAAGCTCGGGTAGCTTTTGTCTTATCATACCTGAGTGGTAATGTAGCAGATTGGTCGGTGCCGTTGGTAACCCATGACGATCGTCTATTACATGACTTTGGGGGGTTCCAGAGAGAAATGGAAAAACTTTTTGCTCGCCATACCCAGGAGCAAGCAGTAGGCAATGAACTCTTGTCCGTCTGACAGGGGAATCAGGACTTGTTAACGTACATTGCTACCTTCAACAGACTGGTTGCCGAAGCTAGGTGGCCAGAAAACAAAAGAACCACGTTATTCCATCAAGGTTTATGAGGCAAATTAAAGGACGTCTTAGCCCAGGTGGTTGATCCACCCAGAGACTGTGCAGAATTCATAAATCTGGTTGTGCAGCTAGACCACCGGTTGCAAGACCGAAAGGCAGACCGGTCTAAAACGGACCCTCAGACCGTGTATGTTCGATCAAGGGAAAACACACCCTGTGTACCTGAAAATGCTGTAGAACCCATGCAGATTGGAGGGATACGGCCTCCATTAACAAAACAAGAGTGGGACAAAAGAAGACAACAACAGATTTGTTTGCATTGTGGGAAGCCAGGACATTTCCTGAAGGACTGTCCAGTAAAACCCCCAAGAAGAACAGTTGGGGCCACAGAGAAGGATGAAGCTAAGGAATTGGAAAACTACCAAGCTCGACAAACATGTAAGTCAGTTTGTCGAGTGAGAAGAAAGAGTTGCTGACCTCACACTTTGCAATACCAGTGATTTTAATTAACCACCAACAGTCGTCAAGAATGCATGCCGTTGAATCATACATCGATAGCGGAGCAGTTGGAAATTATATTGATCAAGAACTGGCAGCACAGATGGGGCTCCCTTTGTGTTCTAAGCCAACTATGGACAAGGTAACCACCGTGGATGGGACAGAAATCGCTTCCGGACCAGTAATCCAGTGCACAGCCAGGGTAACCTTGCTGTGCCAGGACGGACATCAGGAGTCTATTTCATTAGATCTCATCAAGGCACCTCAGTTCAGGCTAATACTAGGGATGCCATCGTTGGTTGCTCACAACCCTTTGATAGACTGGCGGGCACAAAAATTAACCTTCCCACGTGACTGCTCCCCTGCCTGCTATTACCAAGAGGAGAAACCCGATGTCTGTATTCCCATGACTCCCGGAGCGACAGTATCAACCCTGGGAGCAACTAATAGATTTCCAAGTGAATACCATGATTTCCGGGATGTTTTCCCAAAGGACCAAGCCAATACATTGCCGCCTCACAGGCCCTATGACTGTCAGATCGACCTTGTTCCTGGTGCACAAATCCCTTGCGGCAGGATCTACACCCTCACAGAACCAGAACATCTTCATTTGAAATCCTATTTAGACCAGTACCTTGCAAACGGATTTATCCGTCCTTCGAAGTCCCCCGCAGCCAGTCCTTTGTTCTTCGTACCGAAAAAGGAAGCAGACTTGAGAACCTGTATTGACTACCATGCATTGAACCAGATCACTGTGAAGAACCGCTACCCCTTGCCACTTATCCGTGAGATGCTAGACCAAGTTAAAGATGCCCAGATTTATACCAAATTGGACCTTCGAGGAGCGTACCACCTGGTCTGAGTCAGAAAAGGAGATAAATGGAAAACCGCCTTCCGTACTAAGTACGACTTGTTTGAATATCAAGTCATGCCCTTCGGGTTATGCAACGCCCCTGCGGCATTACAATATTTCATGAATGACGTCTTAAGGGAGTTAATTGATGTGTGCGCCTTATGGTACATAGACGACATCTTAGTATACTCAGCCTCGGAACAAGATCATGTCAGGCACGTTCGTTCAGTCCTCACCAAGCTCTGTCAACATCGCTTGTTTGCAAAGCTTGAAAAATGCTTTTTTAACGTTACCAAAGTAGAATTTCTTGGTTTTATCCTTACTCCAGGAGAAATCAGAATGGACGTGCACAAGGTAAATGCCATTCTGAAATGGCCTTCACCGACATCTCTGAAAGGGGTACAAAGCATGCTGGGCTTTGCAAACCTCTACCGCCGGTTCATCCCAGACTTCTCTCAGGTTGTGCAATCACAGTACTATTATGAAAAAACAATAAAAAGTTTGCTTGGACCGAAGAAGCAGAAGAAGCCTTTCAGGAGCTTAAACAAAGGTTTACCTCCGTTCCAAACCTGCAACATCCTCTTCCAGACCTCCCTTATGTCATTGAAACTGATGCGTCCAGTCTCGCAATGGGGGCTGTCCTTTCACAGAGAGACCCGGAAACCGGCCAGCTTCTTCCTGTGGCCTTCTATTCGAAAAAGTTCTCACCTCTAGAGGTGAATTATGCCATCACGGACAAGGAACTCCTGGCTATCAAATCCGCCTTTAAAGCCTGAAGGCACTACCTTCTGGGGGCCAGACACACTATTACAGTCATCACAGACCACCGAAAACCTGCAATATCTCAAAACAGCCAAGGCCCAGTCCTCGCGCCAATTACGGTGGGCCCTTTTCTTCGCCGAACATGATTATGTAATCACATTTCGACCAGGAGTCAGAAACGGAAAGGCGGATACCTTATCTCGCATGGGCACAGATGAAATAGTATATACAACTCCAGACCCAGTACCTATTATACCTGAAGACAAACTCTTGGGCATCACAATAGCTTTAACACTAGCAGAACTACGAAAAGAAATCCAACGGACAATGAATCCTGATGCCTACCTCGCATGGCAAACTGAAGGAGAACAATATACCATCAAGGACCATCTACCCTTTTTTAGGGATCGCCTATATGTACCCAAGAAGGAATTACAACAGCATATTATTTCGAACTATCATGATTCACTGATCGAAGGGCATCCTGGGATCGCCAAAACCCTAGCTAAGGTGAAAGAGAACTTTTGGTCGCCTACCTGGCGTAAGGACATCATTCAGTATATTCAGTCCTGCGGTGTCTGCGCACAAAATAAATCACAGAAACAAAAACCATCTGGGCTCCTACAACCGTTGGACATTCCTCCAGTTCCATGGCACACTCTTTCCCTTGACTTCATCACTGATCTACCTCCAAGCCAAGGGTTCAACACCATCCTTGCAGTTGTGGACTTATTCTCGAAGATGGCCCATTTTATTCCTCTCAAAGGCCTCCCAGACGCAGCCACTTTAGCAAAAGTGTTCCTGGAGGGCGTGGTTAAGCTACATGGCTTCCCTTCGGTTCTGGTCTCTGATCGAGGCAGCCAGTTTGTTTCAAACTTCTGGAAAAAATGTTGTGCAATGGCGCAGATCAACATTCGGCTATCTACCAGTCACCATCCCCAAACGGACAGCCAAACCGAGAGAACCAATCAGACACGAGCAATATTTATGGTGCATGCTGCACCACGAACAAAGGAATTGGAAAGACCTATTATGGATAGCCGAACATGCATATAACAATTCTTTGCATTCAAGCACGGGACAAACGCCCTTCTATACCCTTTATGTCAGACATCCATGTACCTCTGAACTAGACCTTCCAGCCAGCTTGGAAATGCCAGCGGTAAAGACTCTACACACAACCATTACTCCGGCTTTCAAAAGGGCAAAGGAACACCTTATTCATGCCAAAGAAAAACAAAAGAGATTCGCCGACCAACACCGGAAAAAGGCCCCAGATTATCAAGTAGGAGACAAAGTTTGGTTAGCCGCTAAATTCGTACCCATCAAGGGAACCCGGACCTTTCATCCCAGATTCTTAGGACCCTATACCATTAAGGCAATTATCAACCCAGCAGCCGTGAAACTGGATTTACCACCTAATCTACACATCCACCCGGTATTCCATATGTCCCTCCTGAAACCAATGCAACCCGGCACACGGATTGGGACACCACCTAAGCCCATACTTGTTGACGGAGAACCAGAATTCGAAGTCAAAGATAACTTGGACTCTAAATACTTTAGGACCAAGCTATATTATCTCGTCGATTGGAAAGGATTTGGACCTGGGAGCCCAGTGAGAATATCCATGCACCACGTCTAATCAGGAAATTCCATCGGAACTTCCCAACCAAACCTGGGCCAGACAGAAGAAACACCATGGGAGGGGCCTTAGGGGGGAGTGCTGTCACGACCCTCACCCGAAACCCCCTCTGGCAAACCCATTGGCCAGGTGGAGTCAGGACTCGGGCCTCTAGAGCCTGGCATCCTCTTGAAAAGCCCTCATGGGGCCAGTCCTGGCACCTATGGCGCCAGGCTCATACACCATGAAAAACAATGTGCTTGGGAACTACTTCATTGTATTGTCAGCCAACATGGAGGCATCCACATAGCTTGGTTCCTAAGAACCAAGCTATGCGGTCTAGTGTTTTGGGTGTGGCAGCCTAGGGACTACTTTACCTGGACTATTTTGTTGGGGCTATTTGAACCACACCCGAGCAAGACAACACGCTTTGCGTTACTTGGCAGCTTCCAACATGACGCTCACCGTGTCCAGCTATTCCCTCGAACCTCGGAGAAGCAGAACCTGCAAGGAGACAAAAGGAACATCATTAGTAGCAGCATATTACCTTCAGTCTTCATCTTTAAACACTCGCAGCTACTGAGAACAGCTTCCTCGAATCTGCACGCCTCCCGGACAGAACGACCTGAAAGAGGAAGATAGAGGCAACATTAAAGAAAGCAATAGAGACATTTACAAATTATGAACTGCTCAAAAGGCTTACCTGGCTGGACGCCTCTCAGCTGGCACCACTCCGGACATTCCCCTCGCACTGAAGAACACTGCGACCTACAAGGAAGGAAAACACAGGTTAGCAAAGGCAAGACTTCGCAGCGCTGCGCATAGCACTTACTTACCGCATCATAGCGCTCTTAATGCGCCATCATTTACCAGCAGGGCTCAACCAAGCCAGATCGCCGCGCTGAAGCTCTGTATACCTAAGGGAGAAAAAAGAGACATTTTAAACAAAGAAAGACATGTAGGATAGCAACAAAACTAAAGAACAGCAATAAGACCTACCTGAACAATATCAAACGGGCTGGTGTCAGTGAAGTAACTGGACCGCACTCGCCATTGAAACAACGCGCACCTGCAAAGAAGGCAGGACGGAGAGCACGCCTAATTCTACCACAAGGTGAGGAGAGGGCGCCAGAGGGACTGAAATCATACGGGGGTGGAGGGAGGATACTTATCCCAGTCGGTCAGTCTTGAACACAGTCCTCCTGTATTTTCAGGCAGAACCTTCCCCGCAGACCACATCAGGGCAAAGCTGAGAAGCATACCAGCGAGTAACCCGGCTGGGTGGTGTCCCTGTGGATACCAGGTGAGCGGATCAGAAGCTCACTGTCTCCCAAGCTCTGGTTCTCTCTAGGTTGGTCTACTGTAACAACCCCTTTCTAAATCTATCTGCCTCCACTCTCCACCCTTTACAACTTATCCAGAAAAGGACTGCAAGACTTGTCCTTGGCCTCAAGCCCTGGGATCGTATCTCTCCAGCTCTGAAATCCCTTCATTGGCTCCTAGTGGATGCAAGGATTAAGCTTACCACCCTCTGCATTGTCCACAAGGCTTTTTGGGGTCTGGGTCCAAAATACCTTCAACTATCCCTCAGTAAATACCTCCCCTCTCGAGCCCTTCTACTTCCTCTAATTCTAACTCACTCAGGGTCAGTCGTTTTTCAAAGAAACACGCCACAGTTAGATCTCTGTCATCGACTGGGCTTCCCTCTGGAACAGTTTCCTGGCCACTTTGAAACTTGAGGAGAACCTTCTCCGGTTCCGCAAGTACCTCAACACCTTCCTCTTCACTTCTGCCTTTGCTTCTTTTTCTCCCCTGCTGATCTGCTCTCTCTCTCGGCACTGTGCACCTTGCCACCCTGTGTCCATCGGGCCCAGGCACCTGCTCACCCTGCCACCATCCTGCACTGCCCCCTGGCCACCCCTTGTACTGGGGTCTGTATCTGTACCCGTACAGTCCATACCGGATTTTCTTCTGCACTTATCAGATACCCCCTATCTGACTAACCTAGTATTTTGCCACCTGCGTGCTGCACTTCCACTGTTTGTTGCTTTTATTTATTTATTGTACTCATTATTATTTATTTTGCTCTCTCCTATGTTCCGCACTTTCCACTTCTCCCCCTTCCATGCACTTTCCCCCTTTTCCCTTTCCCAGGCACTTGAGTGCTCTTAATGTCACTCGGATTAGTAGGATTGTTATTTTTTTTTTTTGTTCTCCCATTCCCCTCCCTTTGCCTGGTCGCGCTCTGAAACACTTATGTATGAGCGCGATATAAATAAAATATCATATCATATGAGTGCGGTGGACAGGTAGGACCAGGTTGGGTTAGTCCCGGAAAGGGAACATGACGGCAAGTGCTGCAAGGGATGCTGGGGGGACTGGTAGGAGGTGCTCTGGCCCCTGTAGGACTCTGAAGGGACCAGGCCCCAGTCACAGCAGCAGAGGGAGAGTTAGCACAGGAGTTGGAGGGGGACGGAAGAGGAGAAAAGGAAAGTCTTGAGAAGTTTCTGAAATTTAAGAAGATCCGGCTCCAGTCTGAGAGAGGCAGGAAGACCGTTTTAGAGGGAGGAGCCAGCCAAGAAAAGGAATCTACCTCCCACTCTCTGCTTGGGGACACGTTTTACCTGCAGAGAGTTGGAGCCAGAGGACCAAAGGACTCTGGCCAGCAGGTATTTAGGGAGGCAAAGCTGGATGTAGAGATGTCCCAAACAGCCTTGTGGATGATGGAAAATGGTCTGAATTTGATCCTTGCGGTAACCGGCAGCCAGTGGGGAGATTTAAGGGCTGCAGAGATGCAACACCTGGGCTTGAGGCCAAGGATAAGTCTTGCAGTGCTATTCTGGATTAGTTGGAGGGGGCGAAGGAAGGAAAGAGGCAGATTGAGGAAGAGGCTGTTGTAATAGTCCAGCCTAGAGAGAACCAGGGCTCTGGAGAGACGTTGTGCTTCTGGGGAAGGCGAGGAAAGGTAGAATGCCCCTGAGAAGGTGCAGCTAAAAGTTGGAATTATTTGCAAGGTCCGTGAGGTGTGGAGAGAGAGAGAGAGAGAGAGAGAGAGAGAGGAATAGAGAGAGAGAGAGAGAGAGAGAGAGAGAGAGAGAGAGAGAGAGGAGTGAAAGATGATCCCAAGGTTTTTTGCCTCACAAGTAGGTGAGGCGAGGAGACCCAAGGAGTCTAGCCAGAGTGTGGTGGGGAAACGAGGATCAGGCGTCCCAATGAGAAGGGTCTCTGTCTTACTGGCATTAAGGCAGAGATCATTGGCAGAGCACCATGCCTGAATAGCAATCAGGTATGTGGGAGAAGGGGAAGGAAGTAGAGGATAGCAGCTTGAAGCAGAACTTTGTGTCGTCTGCATAACACTGGAAATGAGGGGAGAAGGTGGAGATCAGGTGGGCCAGAGTGACGAGGTAGATGTTGAAGAGCCATGGCGGTAGGATAGAGCCCTGAGGGATGCCACAGGTAGAGAGTGAGATGGAGGAGACAAAAGGACCAATTTGCACTTGGGATGGTCTGTTTGACAGGAAGGAGGTAAGCCACGCCAGTGCCCTGTCCGTGATGCCGAGGGTATAATGGAGATGGTTTATAAGGATGGAGTGGCTGACGGAGTCAAAGGCAGAAGAAGGATAGAGGAGGATCAGAACAGAGTGAGTGTTTGAGTCCAGATGAGAGAGTAGCTCTTCATGGATGTTCAGGAGAGAAGTTTATGTGCCTCTGGATGCCCTGAAACTGAGCTGGTGGTCACGGATACAGTCAGCAGATTCGATGTGGTGGGTCAATTGGGCGATAAACAGCTTCTCCATGAGTTTGCTCAAAAAAGAGGTGTTAGAGATAGGCTGATAGTTAGCCGGGCAAGAAGGGTCAGCAGGCGGCTTTCCTAGGACAGGGTGTACAAGAGAGTGCTCAACGGGTTGTGGGAAAGAGGCAGTAGCAAAAGAATGGTTGCAGAGGTGAGCCAAGGCTGGGGCACAAAAGGCAATGTTGTCCTTGATGGTTCTGGGGGAGCAGGGGTAGTCACAAAATAAAGGGATACCTTTGTGAATCAATTCATTTGCGCAAAAAACTTTAGAGAGGTGTGCCCAATTTGTTTAACTGGTCCGCAATAAGGATGCCAGCATTGTTAGCCAGCACAGTATCTGTGAAGTGCGCTGTATGTTCTAGTGCAGTATTTGAAACTGATGTAGCTATACCACATGGTACCATATTTAAAACTGGTCAAATGACTACTGATATATCCCTCATGGCTGTCATTTTAGACAGTGATGGAGTGGCCTGCCGGCTGCTGCAGCTTCAGTTGTGTTGCTCCCATACATTGACACACTGTTTTCTGAGAGGTACACCAATGACTTGCTACTTATAATAAGTATAATAATTTTGTATATAGCGCTTTAATCTAAAGTGCTTTACATAGGACATATTTACATATATTACTATTATTACCGAATCAAAATTGGTACTCATTTATCGACCTCGGAAGGATGAGTTGGTTTTGCCGGGATTCGAACCTGCGACCTAGAGATCAAACACAGATTACAGCAACCAGTGGCCAATTTCTTTTAAATAATTTGCACTAAAATGCCTCAATTCAACAATTTGACCTGTTATTTTAAGCAAGATCTTAAGGTGGGATTCCTCCAAATCTTCTTGTGTGGGATGAAGGAGGGATTGCGCATTGCAGTACGGGTCGCATAATTATGACATGGCGTGACTACATGCAGAAGGTCATACCAACAGTACAGACCTTGAACATGATGCAACGGGAGCAGCACTTCTCAGAGCACTTCTCAGAGGAATGTCCCGCACCAAAGTGCTATATTACCAGAGCAGTACTGCACAGAGGAACCATTTTACCACAATAGTGCAGCCCAGGGGAATGTTTTTTTTTATCACAGCAGTACTGCCGTCCTGACCTGAAGAATGATGTCCCAGTGTCAAATGGGCTAGAAGACTTAGATCAGCCATTTGCCCTTGTTGAAGGGAGATCAACCAATCAGGGGTTGGAAATGTGGCCGAGAATACACTGTGTACCGCCTGCGTTTTCCCAGCAACTTTAGACTCTTTCACAGGTGCCACCACTTTTTATCTGGGCAGCTCCCTGACCCCCCATATCATCCCAAAGCCCCCACCCACCTCCCACAAGCCCCAGACCTCACTTAACTTCCAGGGCTCTCTGCGCCGCCACTCTTTCCCATCAAGGCTACCCTCGAAATAACAAAGGGACTTGATCCCTTTCTATTTTCTATGGCAGCAGCCATCTTGTTTATTTGTTATCTTTGATGGGAGATTGGCCTTGTGCAATACGCGCAGAGTCTGTCTATCGTAAAAAAATAATAATATATATGTATATATTTCGCACCCTGAACAAACCCCGGGGTGCAAATAGCAATAACCCCGCTTATGGGGTGCACACAGGGCCAGTAACAGCCATGAGCCCTTGCCCAGGCCCTCGCTTTGCTCGGGCCTACCTAGACTCAGAATGGTGGTCTGTTACCGGCCATGTACGCCCACTAAGCGAGGGTGATTGCTACACTATTGCCCTGGAAATAAAACAACAGAAACTATCAACATTCCAATGCTCTAATAATTTCCCCCTAAGCCTCTATGCCAGATGGTGCTAAAGCAGCCATATTACCTAAACATTTTAGAAATGTTTTGTTTTCTGCTTCTTTTTGATTGGTCTATTTCCCGGTCCCTGTATTTTGTTGTCACTCAGACACTTGATCGTTTACTGACCACTTTTCTTTTGTTGGGCATAAGTGCGGCTTCCTGCACGCCCCCCGCTCTGCAATTATTTTCAGAAGCATGATTCTGCGCATAAGGGCAGGGTGCCTCCCGGTCTTGGGCGAACAAAGCATTCCCGCCGCAGGCAGCCATTTGCGTTTAGTCAAAGCTCAACCTGTAAGAGGTGCAGCAGGGGCTTGAATCCTGAAATGAGTGAGTTGGTGCATGCACCTAAATATATCTGGAATATAATGCACATTGGCCCTCATTACGACCCTGGCGTTGGACCATGGTGCTAGTAGCACCATGGCCCATGCCGGTAACTTACCGACTCCGTTCCGAGATTGGCGGGGCGGTAATTCCCCATGCCGCCATGGCCCTTCCCCATTCCCATTTTTGCCCCATAGGGCTCAATGGGAATGGGGAAGGCGCTAAGTACGGTGCCGCAAATTGCAGCACCGTACTTAGCACCAAGGTCCCTTTGCCGGTTGGATTTTAACGCCTGCAAAAAGCAGGGGTTAAAATCGCCAACCCGCAAAGGGACCTCGTAATCAGGCGTTAAGGGGTTAACGGCGCCGCCACCTTTTACGGCGCCGTTAACCCCTTAACACCAGGGTTGTAATGAGGGCCATTGTCTCACCAATGTTTTTCTTGTAAAACCTATTACAAATCTGCAATTATGAGTGTTCATTTCTAATTATGCATTTTATTTTGTTTATTGATTAATATTGATTTATATAGCACACCGCACCCTGGGGTATCGGGGTGCATTACAGCAAGGTTACAGTTTAGCATGAGCAAAGTTACGAGCAATGCATACAAATTGTATAAATAAAAGAGAGTGGGCAATGCATACGATCTGTACAGCACACATAGAGCATATTATTGATATGATATGATAGGTTATTTATAACGTGCTTAATACCCAGAGGTTTCTAAGCGCGGACCCGGGGATTGAACCTGTATCAGTCTGTGTCGTCTTGCTTCCAAGGCGAGCATGTTTCCTCTGAGCTATCCTCCCAGGAAAATTAATTAATATTCCCCTCGCTCTATGTTCTGTCTGGTTCTCTTAGATCACAGAATGTATTTCTCTTAACTGTCCCCAAACCCCCCTCTGCTTGTTTCTCTCGGGAGGGTAGCACAGGGGCAACGTGCTCGCTTTGGAAGCAAGGGGACACTGTGCAACATAGGTTTGATCCCTAGGTCCGGGGGTCCCTGGTCTGCGCTTTGAAACCTCTGGGTATTAAGCACGTTATGAATAACCTATCATATCATATCTTCTCAACCCTAAACATTGGAACTCTGTTCCCCTCTCACTTCGCTCTCCCACATCTCTTCGTATTTTCCAATCAAACCCAGAAACTGTTCTTCTATATTCTCTTGCCTGCTAATCCTGCCTGCTTGTCCCTCTTCTGTTTTTACCCATGTTTACATTCACTTGTGATTGTACTGCCTTTGTTATATATTTTGTTCAGCGTCTTTGCAAAAGGTGCTCTATAAATTCAATACAATGAAAATAAATGAAATTAATGTTTTTATGTGCTAATAGTATTTTGTGTTAAGTTTCTGTACTGATGTGTGAGTGCGTGTACGTTACTGTTAGTTGTTTGACTGCAGTGTTGTGGTGGCAGGAAGATATTTATCAAGAAAGTACAATACGAGTCCTGATTTTAGTAATGGTGGGGCATGTATTGAGGCCATATGATGAGGTGTGATTGTAGGTGTATGTTTTGAGGTCCTGTTTTGTGAGATGTATATTGTTTTTATTTGTTCAAATGGTTGATGTACTCTGTGTTTTGAGAATGTGCTCTTTTTTAGCTATGTATGCTGTTTTGTTGTTGGTTCACGTGGTTCTCAGTCCTCATTGGCTGTACTATGCTGCCTACCCTCTATATGTTTGTTTGAGACGCGGTAAACAATGGCAGGCTCTCCCACAAATCTCCACCTGCCTGCACCTATAGCACTCTGCATGTGCACAATTTCACAGCAACTGCGCCAGCGACTGCAGTCACAACACAGATTTGGGATGCCGGCTCTTCTAGGACGTGTGTACCCACCCCCATACCGTATGTGCCAGTTTCTGCAACTACTCCTCTTGCCTTGTTACACAGAGTACCTGCCCCCAAAATGGCGATGTACCTTGTCTTTATTTCATTCCAAGATGGAGGGCTCCAAGTTCCAACATTGTCAGCTTCCAGTCTAGATGGCCGCATTCCAACTTCCTGTCCTTCCTTTCACTTCCTGGTCACTGCTCTCTATATAAGGAGACCTGAGCGATACCTCAGTACACCTCAAAGCACTGCGTCCTACCTAAGGTCATTGACATCTGCCCTTGAATTATTAGCCCCTGTTTCTTTACCTTTACTGGTTTAGGATTTCCCCTCTGGAATCTCTCTAGCATTTGTTTCCTCTCGCAGGGCTGAGGCACAGACTGTTGGGACCTATAGACGAGGCCTAAGGTAAAGACAGAGACGAAGCAGCGTCCAGTTTGTTCTGCATAGACAGTTTTAAAGGTGCACCTATGTGTTGAAGCTTCATTTTTACCTTATTTGTAAGGCCCAGTTAAGATTTTACAATGTTGGTTTTAATGTTGTGTTTATTTTATATTATGTTTAGAGATGAGGTTGTTTTATTTTATGCTATATTCTTTTTTTAATAATGGGTTAAACCTCAGTGCTGGCATTCCTCGGGTTTATCGACTTTAACGTTTTACCTTACCTTTTAAAAACTTTCCACCACTGATCCCATCATTATTTGTCTGGGAGCATTACATACATTGTTGTTGAATTATATAGACATATTTTCTATGAGTCCCAAGATTATAATTACATGTGTATTACTTGTATTGCTTATTCTGTATTTATATGTTTGTTGGTACCCAGCCAGTTAATCTGGCGGGATACCACCAAATGGAATTACCATTACCAGCACTTGGTATGCCGGGATTACTAGCAGATACCAAGAGCCGGCATGGGGGTGAATCCCCATTCCATAGAGTCCCAAAGGACTCCATGGGGGATTGCCGGTAATACCAGCAGTTTTTTGCCAGTGGGTTGCCTGACCTACCACAAGCTTTTGGCTTTGAACCAATTGTAGTTTGTCGGTCTGGAAATGTGCTGGTAAACGTTATTAACGGTGTGTTAATTCCAGACCGGCAAGCTTGTAATGACCCTATTGTTTACTCTTTTAAGCAACAAAGACACTTGATTTCCTCAAAATGTTGATACTGTTTCTGAGTGGGAGGATTGTTGTAGAAGTATATGTATGGTATTAATAATATTATTATTAGAATATTTATTGAGCGCGGACCTAGCTCCGCGAACCAAATGAGCTTCCAAAACAATACCTTGTGGGAGTGAAGAATTATTTTATAACTGTGTACCATGAAATAGGGCACCTGTCTTTTGATGGTCATTTAATTTCAGTCTTAAGAATAATGTGGTCGATTTACCTACGTTTGGAAAGAGAAACGTGGACTTTGTTGGGTTGTGGAGTTTATGTGTGTGCAAAGTCTTGTCATTGTTTACTGGAGTTTATTTTTTGTTTTGGTATATTCCTTTATAGGCCAGTCATTTTATTAGTAGCAACATGGACAAAATCATGATCTGTGTCCAGCAAGATGATTTTGTTAATTGATAGGATTCTGAGCATGCTTTTTCGTGTGTGTGTGTGTGTGTCTCTGTTCTTTTATTAAGGTGTGGATTTTAGATATACTTTGGCAATAGTCTTATTTCATTTGAGGCTTATTTTGAAAATTGCCATTTAGGAGTGGATATATCAGTAGAGTTAGAAAAGCCTGATTAATTTAGGTGTGTGGAAGGTTTATAGATTTTACACTTGTGTTTCTTTGACATTGCCACTGAGAAGATTGGCTTGCATTCAAGAAGGATAGTGAGACTCAAATGAACTATTCTGTTACTGTTGACCACTTTAGAATAGTCATTTGAGAAAGGCACATGAAGCAATGTTTTTGTCTTTATCAAATATATGGATATCTTCTTATGTAAAATCATTATTAGGTTTTCTTTTTTTTTTACATTATACTTGAATTTGTGTAGTCGTAGTCGGTTTTTCGGTTTTTCAGTTTTCAGTGTCTGTCACTGCTGCAACAATGCTAGGGAGACCCTAAACCGCAGCCACTTACTTCTTTCTCTGTTTGTGTCATTGGTAGGGGAATGGATCACCAACATGGGGTTTGAAAAATGTGTGTCTGTGTGTTTTTTTTAATGTTTGCAGGACAGTGTGTGTGTTCTAAGATGTTTTGTTATTTTTGTGTCCTACTATGGATGTATGATTTTGGTGAGTGTGTACAGTGCAGCTTTTAGTGAGTGTGGATTTGTATTTAGGGGGTGGAAGTTGTTTGGGATTTGTGTTATTGTTGATGTGTTCCTATTTTGGGTATGGAGCCTTTGTGTTGCAGAGAGGTGATAGTGAGCCCGCCCCTCACCATGGGCACTTGCAGGTAAATGTAAACCCCTTAGAGGAATAGGTTTTATTTTAGAGTTGTTTATTTATAATTATATGTTTTTTTGAATTAATTTGCATTTGGCAGACTCATCATCCAAAGAGGTTGAGGATTTCATGACAACACGAGTATGCTCATGCTTTTTTCATAGACTTGCATAATAGCCTGGCACTTAAGGTGTTAAAATCTCCAGGTCTTGTACATTTTTCTTTCTTGCAAACTCTTTGTGCATCCCATTTATTTTATTTTATTTTATTAATTTATAAAGAAGATGGACCTAGAAGGATGGATTTGCAAGTTAGGATGTGTTGGTATGTTTTTCGATAGTCTATTATTATGTTGTAAAATTGAGCATTTAAATTTGGTCTGTGCATCTGTTATTGAAGTGTGTTTTTGCGTGTGTGCATGTACGACATATGTCTTTTGAAATTGCACCTCGGTCATTTACATTTGGTTATGGGATGTGGTGTTTGGGTGATGTGTGAGTGAGTGTTGGGTGGTGGCTTTGGGCATTTATTTATTTGGAATATGTTTAGCTTCTATGTGTGTCTTTTCAAATGACTCTTTAGATAATGTGTGTGGTATGTTTCGGTGTGGTTTTTGATATGCTATGCAAATGTACATGTTGCATTTCATGGAATTTATTTACATTAGAGGAAAGTTAAAGATACATATTTATGGCAGTGGTAGCGTAATATATTTGGGCCCAATTTTCATCTTGATCTTAATCTGTGCTTTTATATTTTACTACTTATGAGGAAATGTAATGTTTATATGTATGTTTGCATCATTTGTATGTATGTCTTAATTGTTTATTATGCTTAATTAGTTATCTCAAAGGCATTGTGCTCTTTTTAGACCTTTATGAGAATTGAGTGAATGATGAAATTGGAACTTAAATTGGAAATGTAGTTATGCAATGTTTACTTTGGACCAGATGTCAGTGTGGGGGTGGGGGGGGGTCTGAGGATATCCTGTCATTAGGAAACACGTGTGTTTTTTGATCAGCTCTGAAATGAAGTATGTCCCCTTGATGTACTTGTGAAGTGGTGCATAATGGATGTTGTCAGCCTGTACATTGCTTGCAATATGAAAACAGGAGTATGTGCCTGTTCACATGGATGTGTGCCAGAGGGATTGTGGTTAACGGAGTTGTAGGCCTGGCTAAGAACGTGCATTTCACCTACCAGAGGCTCTGCTTGGAAACCATCTGTTAGACATCTTGTCAAAGCAAGAGACCCAAAAGTACTTTTTAATGATTCATTTGTGAGTGTTGCATGTTTGAGTGATTTTTTTTTTTTTAATGTATTTATTGTTCACTTGTTAGGCGCCTATACAGAAAGTAAATACTGTTTCAAGGCACCCACAGGGCATGTATGTATATGTATATATTAGTATGTACATTTTAAAGTGACGGCAAACATACATTGTTTTCAATGCTGCGTTGCGTCTGTAGCCGTCACTGTGGATTGCATGTCATTTGACTGACCAAGTAATACATGTCCTGTTGCACAAGTTTCGTTATGTGCGTGACTACGTAAGAAATGTGTTTATTGATGGGCAGTTTTAAGCAGGAGGCTGGATGTGTGATTGGTCATCACTTTGTCACGTGGGGGAACCATTTAATGTGTTGACTTGTGCAATGGTAGTCACAGTGTTGTTGTGCTTATTATAGTTTGTTCTGCAATGTCTTTCTTTGATTCTGCAAGCAATGTGTGTGTGTTTGTGGGGTACTGTGGGTGTTTATATGATTATTCAGTAAATTCCAGAACTGCGTCAGCTCCTCCCTCCCTAGAGTGCACGCATGTTGTGTTTGGTGGTGTGTGGTGTTTGCGGATGTTTGTGTCTGCTGCCGGTATACACTTAGGACCTGATTCATGGATTTTTTTGCACGGTGCATAGTGACTTTACACTGCTGACAAGTGACTTTGCACTGCTGACAAGTGACTTTGCACTGTCGACACAAACCCTGACTCATGGAACTCTGCAAAGAGTATTTTTGCGGGGCAAAGTCAGTGCACAGTCATTTCTGCAGTACACAATGAACTTGTCAGGTAAGGACAAAGGCAGTGAATATGGCAAGGGAAATGTGCACAATATCACACAGTGAATAGCCTGAGTCAAACAACATACACACAGGAACCAAGACTCATGTATACTAAAACCCAGGTGTGCAAACAGAGTGTGACAACAATATAAATATATGAAAAGGGATGTGGGGTAAGCACTTAGAAACTCCTTATGACTGCAAGGAAAGTCGGCAAGCTCCTTACCCACAATTGCTATTACAAGTACTGACAACGCTAAGCCCACATAGAGGGCAAGCAACGACAGGATCTGTGATCTAACACTCTTGATGGCATTAAATAAGGAAACTTAAAAACAGTACTCATGAGGATGAGAAATACCATTTGAATGTCAGCAAATGCCACAAACCCTGCTGATCAAACAGGGACCCCGAAAGGCTGTAACAGCAATGGAAGGATAACTAAATACATGAGATTTAAGACAAGGGGCAAGTAGGAATAGTGATTACAGAATAGTGAGGAAAACATCGGCATTCACACAGGAGCTAGCTACAACCGCACACCACACCTAATAATCAATGGGAAATATATGCAAAGGTGCAAGGCAAAACATGGAACGGATTCCAAGAGAAAGTAAAGGAACAGGAGCAGGGAAAACGAAATTACAAGAGCAAACTTCCCCCACCCATCCAAGGAAAAAGGCAGGAAGCTAATCTATAAAGAGGAAAGACTAAAGCATCAAGGTATACAGCAGCAAAGGACAAGTCAAAGAAATATAGAACACAGGCAAACTGGGCTGCACCAAAAGGGAAAGCACTGAGAAATGCTGCCTGCAAACAGAGGAAGACAGAAAGGGAATCTGGAAAGCAGAAATCAATTAAGCACATACATTCGAAATCCAACGATAAGGAACAAGCAATAGAAACTTGGAACTAGGCACAAGGCTAAGAACCAGGAACAAGGGACCAGTCACAAACAGGAACACTGCATCAATGACCAGCGCTGGACTGAAGCAAACTGAGGCTTTTAAACCTGCTTAACGAGCACACGCCGCAGGTGTGCAGCGTGCTGCACCTGCAGCCACAGGTGTTGCCTATCCTCCACCCAGCCTTGTCCTGCAAGGGTGGAGATGAAGCTGTGGACCAGGCATTCTGGGAAGCATAGTCATTTGATTAAAGCAGCATACTGGCTGCCAAAAACCTGGAATGGCTCCGGAAGGGAAGTAGCTTTGAAAATAAGGATTTAGTGCTCCCAATTCATCACAGCACTGTAGCATAAGGTTCGGAAGGAAAGTCCAGTAGGGAATAAACCCCAAATCATGCCCCCAAGTGGTGGGAACGGGAGCGAAGGAAGCGAATCGTGACAGAACACTGCACTGACTTTGCCCTGCAAAAATAGACTGCAAAGTTCCATGAATCATGGTTTGTGCCGACAGTACAAATTCACTTTTCAGTAGTGCAAAGTCACTTTCAACCGTGCAAAAAAAACTCATGAATGAGGCCCTTCATTTGGGTTGTCCTTTCAACCTTAATGTGCATTCATTCCATGTTCGGATTGTGTTTGCCATTGTGTCTGTTTTTGCAGTTTAAGCTTCATTTCGTTTTACACTCATTCGGCCTTTCGCACCTCATAGCATGTCTGGAAATGTCTGCAAACATGTTTCGGCCTTAAAACGTGAAATCTCAAATGTGGCTGATGCAAGTTACAGAATGTCTGTGACATGTACTAATGAAAATCAAAACATGATTGTTAGATGCCGTGTACTCGATAGTGCGTCGTCCAACCTTTATGGAAAACCCATTGCAAACAACTTTTTTATTCTTACAAGAAAAAAACACTGTTAAAATGTCGCCAAATTTGCCAGTGGTGTTGGAGTTAGGTCAGACCAGTGGCCTGCCACATGTGGAGCATTTTAAGGACAGAGGAAAGCATTTTTGCATTTGGCAAAGCCACTGATCGCTATTGGCAGTATTGTATACAAGGCGATGTATAGTTAAGGTGACACTTAACTCCCCACTGACTTTCTGAAAATATAATGGCTCATAACTTTTCACTTGACTGACGCATCTCTATGAAATTTTCCAACCAACATTTTTGGCCACAGGCAAAAAAATGGAAACTTTGAAGGCGATTCTGCCAACGGTTCAAAAAGTTATAAAGCATGCAAACAAGTTTTTTTTTTTTCGCATTGTTGATCCCAAAGGTAAAATGAACAGGTGCACACCCGAAACCGCAGGACGGATTTGCTTGCTAAATATTTCAAGAGAGCCACAAACCACAGCAGATTTGGCTTTTGCTGTTTTTGTGAAGGTTTTTTTAAAGAATGTGCAAGGGGCAGGATGCCCCAGGCACGAACATTTTTATACATCTCCCACGAGGTCTGGCAGTAACTGAGGCTCTTCATAAATGAAAAGTAAATTTCTTTTGCACAGATGCAAGACATTCTAGTGTGTATTCTCACAGAAACAGCAAATCACAACCCAATTAAACTGATACTATGAGTGGGTGAAGTGGCTGTTTTCCTACAGGCTGGATGTGGAAAGGGTGAAACAGTAGCAATTGGCAAGTCCGAGATGGTGTGAGAGTCTAGGTATAGTATTTCTTTTAATTCGTTTTTATCAGTGAGATGTTCCTCAGAATTTGTTTTCCTTTTCGAAGTACAGAGATTATAATTTTTCTTTTGTAACGTGTTTAATACCGGAGACCAGTTTCGAAACCTGAGACTGGGATTTGAACCTGTATTGCTATGCATTGTCTTGCTTCCATAACAAATGCGTTGGCCCTGAGCTATCCTCCCAGCCTCCCCAGGGAGTAGAATGTGCTTTAAATGATGTTAGATGGCGTGCGAGGGGCCGTTTGCCTACAAAGTGAATGTGTGGAGGGTAAAACAGGAGCATGTCAGAGTTTGTGAGGGGTTTAGGATTAAGCACTTTCATCTTCTCACAAGTATCGATGAAGTTTTCACGAGAAAAATGCATGCAAGCGGTGTGGGGTTTTCAATGGTCATGATTTCTCACAAGAGAAATCTCCACAATAACCACAACATATGACTTTCTCACAAGAAATTCTTGTGAGAAAATCTCACGGGAAAGGGGCAGATTACAAAATAAACGTTCTGTAATGTTTCCTAAAACATGCCAAATACTGCAGCATTCTCATCTCAGTGCCCAATTATCACAAAGTGGCCACTGGCCATGGACCCATAATGGGGGAAACATCATGATGTGTAGCTTAGGAACACACTGGCCCTCATTAAGGGTCTGGTGGTAACCGTGCCAGACCCGTAATGATTTACCGGCACCTGAATTGCCGGAAACATCGGGGCATTACAAAGCCGGCGGGCCGGTAAGTCAGGCACCGATGAAATGTTGACCAAGGAAGCACAGGCACCGTTAATAACGGTGCTTCCGTGAAAGTCTGCTGGCGGGTGCCGTTCCACCCGCCAAGTCTGACCCTGGCGGGTGGGACAGCAGCCGCCTGCAGCCTCATAGTTTGCCGGTCCAGAAACAACGGTGCCGGTAAACTTACAGACACCGTTGTTTCCAGACTGGCAAACTTGTAATGAGGGCAACTGATACCAATGACTATTATATCTATAATAATATCGAATGAAAAAAAGTATTTATACTACAGATGGTGTCAAACAAGTAGCATAACAAAACGCTTGACATTTAGTTAAAAGACTTTAGTTAAGAAACAGTTCTGTTGATTCATTTCAAAACAACAGAACTCTTGAAATTCGGCAAGTACAGCTATGCCACCTTAGTACTGACTGCCCGTTGCGCAGTCCACAAGCACACTGATGACATCAGTAATGACATCATGTATGTCATCCATTATGACATTACTTATTGCATCATCGATGAGCATTGGTAACTGGCCCACATTGATAACATCACTGATGAGCCTTAGTTACTGTCAGAAAGCATCAAAGTATTAACTGAAAAGGATACGATACTCAAAAGGATACAGGTGGTAGGGTCTTCCGGATCCCTGTTCACGCGTTTTGATAGTTGTGAAGTCAAGTTAAGACCTTCCAAATGATACAACTCTCTGACCGGTAAAACAGGCAGAGCGATGGATCACTGGAAAGGGCGTGGGTAAGGTTTAGGAAGTCAGCCTAGAACAAAATAAAGTATCATGAATAACTGCCCCAACCTGGGTATGATGGAATAGAAAATGTCATGAATGCATACACTGACCTTGAGTCTAGGGCAGACGAATCCAGCAGAGTCTCTTGAGGAATCCAAGGTAGAACAAACGACAAGGAAGGGAAGATTAGTAAGGGAGACTTATCCCGAACGGAACGAGGCTCACCGTAGATACCGGGTTGATGCACCACAGGATAGCGTCCAAAGTACTGTTCACTGTCACCTTCCAATTATCCTTGAAAAGCTTCCTTCCCACGTAGAGTAAAGTATAGAAATGAATCAATCCCCCTGTTAATATCACAGGTGCAGGAGTTGGAAATAGCGCTCCTTTTGAGGTATAAACAAAGTTCACGCGGTTCTGTACAGCCGCGAAGAAAAGAGCGTGTGCGTGTAGATTTACACGCGATTAGGCTTCACGCAGTCCAGGCCAGCAGCGCTCGAAGACAATATATGCGTGTGGATTTTACACGCGAGCAGGATTCACGCAGTCCAGGCCAGCAGCGCTTGAAGATAGCGTGCGCGTGTGGATTTACACGCGAGCAATATATGCGTGTGGATTTTGCACGCGAGCAGGATTCACGCAGTCCAGGCCAGCAGCGCTTGAAGATAGCGTACGCGTGTGGATTTACACGCGAGCAGGATTCACGCAGTCCAGACCAGCAGCGCTTGAAGATAGCGTGCGCGTGTGGATTTACACGCGAACAGGATTCACGCAGTCCAGTCCAGCAGCGCTTGAAGATAGCGTGCG
Source organism: Ambystoma mexicanum (assembly GCF_040938575.1). Classification (NCBI taxonomy): domain Eukaryota; kingdom Metazoa; phylum Chordata; class Amphibia; order Caudata; family Ambystomatidae; genus Ambystoma; species Ambystoma mexicanum. Next base: position 557,147,278 of record NC_090940.1, read on the forward strand.
CGTGTGGATTTACACGCGAGCAGGATTCACGCAGTCCAGACCAGCAGCGCTTGAAGATAGCGTGTGCGTGTGGATTTACACGCGAGCAGGATTCACGCAGTCCAGTCCAGCAGCGCTTGAAGATAGCGTGCGCGTGTGGATTTACACGCGAGCAATATATGCGTGTGGATTTTGCACGCGAGCAGGATTCACGCAGTCCAGGCCAGCAGCGCTTGAAGATAGCGTACGCGTGTGGATTTACACGCGAGAAGGATTCACGCAGTCCAGTCCAGCAGCGCTTGAAGATAGCGTGCGCGTGTGGATTGACACGCGAGCAGGATTCACGCAGTCCAGACCAGCAGCGCTTGAAGATAGCGTGCGCGTGTGGATTTACACGCGAGCAGGATTCACGCAGTCCAGTCCAGCAGCGCTTGAAGATAGCGTGCGCGTTTGGATTTACACGCGAGCAGGATTCACGCAGTCCAGACCAGCAGCGCTTGAAGATAGCGTGTGCGTGTGGATTTACACGCGAGCAGGATTCACGCAGTCCAGTCCAGCAGCGCTTGAAGATAGCGTGTGCGTGTGGATTTACACGCGGTCCAGGCCAGCAGCGCTTGAAGATAGCGTGCGCGTGTGGAGTTACACGCAACCAAACAGGTCCAGGAATCAGCGTGTGACGGAAAACACGCTATAGAAGGCCCAAAAAGTAGCTGTAGTAACCTGCAAGGATGCAGACCGGAGGGTCAGCTACACAAGGCCAAATGATTCGATCAGAAGCAGCGAGTGAAGTTTCCACGCTGCTTAAATACGTAATGCCGTAGTTCACGTGACGAAGCAGAATACACGTGAAGTTAGCGACGTGAAAAGTGCAAACGTCGTTTTCCCGGCAACGTATCGAACAACCGCCATTTGGAATAGAACGGTCTAGCTGTTCTACGAGCGTAGGAGGTAGGACCACGTCCAGCATGCATGACAGTGCCATCCCCCAAAGGGGCAACCTCTCCCCTTCTCGTGTGAAAACGCTTCAATAAAGCAGGAGCATGAATATTAGAAAGAGGTTCCCAGGACCTATCTTCGGGACCATAGCCCTTCCAGTCCACCAGATAAAACGGCCTACCAGAACGTAGTCTCATATCCAGTATGTCCTGTACTTCGTATTCATCCGAACCCCGCACAGAAATAGCAACAGGCCGGACAGGCAATCTAGTAGCTTCAGAACATGGCTTAATGAGTGACACGTGGAATACGGGATGCACTCGCCATCGTTGTGGCAAAGCCAGACGGACAGCAGCCGGATTAATTACTTGGAGCACTACATACGGACCAATGTATTTAGGCAATAATTTCTTTTTGCCTGGAATTCTCAAGTTCTTAGTGGACAGCCATACTTTCATACCAGCCTTGTAGACGGGTGCGGGTATTCTATGAGCATCGGCATAGAACTTGTCGCGTCTTTTAGCCTGCTCTAATTGCTGCCTCACTTTCCTCTGTAATATCTTCAGATCACGAAAGGTACGGCCTGCGGCAGGAGTATCCAAAGACAAGCTGGAATCCAAAGGTATTGATCGGGGGTGCTGTCCATAAAGCGCATAGAACGGTGAAGTGCCTATGGCACTATGATAGGAGTTGTTATAGGCGAATTCAGCTGCCGGCAGGACCGTGAGCCAATCCGATTGGTACTGCAGACACAGACACCGCAGATATTGTTCCATAGTGCAGTTGACTCTTTCGGTCTGTCCACCAGTTTGAGGGTGATAAGCACTGGACATTCTATCATCAATCAGTAATGCAGAGGTTAGTGCTCTCCAAAAGCGTGACGCAAACTGTGAGCCCCTGTCCGTAATGATTACTGACGGTAGACCAAAGAAACGAAATACATGTCGGATGAATAGGTCAGCCAGAACAGCAGCGCTTGGTAAACCAATACAGGGAATATAAAGAGCCAATTTAGTGAAATAATCCACTACAACCCATATGGTATCGTATTCCTGGTTTGGTGGGAGTTCTACCACAAAGTCCATAGATATCATGTCCCATGGTTTGTTAGGGACAGGTAGGGACTGGAGTAAGCCCACTGGTTTACCAGGAGTGCTTTTACATTGGATGCATACAGAACAAGTTGATACGTGATCTATGACATCTTTTGACATGGACGGCCACCAGCACCATCTTTTGAGTAGTTCTAGTGTTTTCTTCCGTCCAGGATGGGCTGCGATCAAGGAATCATGATTCCACTTGAGGGCTTTATTCCGCGTTGAAGACGTCGGTAGGTAGAGCACTCCTTGTGTGAACGGTAAACCGTTATGTACGTCCAGATTCATATCCTGGATAACTTGTGGATGATCTTTTACCCACTCTTGTACTTCAGTTTTTAAGGATGGTTGAACAGAACAACTACATATTACATGATCTGCCAACAACTGATTCTGTACTTGTGCTTCTTCCTTCGCCTCTTCACCCATACGGGACAACGCGTCCGACTTAACGTGTTCTCGGGCAGGACGATATGTGACCTGGAAATCGTATTGGGCAAAAAAGACATGCCATCTGGCCTGTCGGGCCGTAAGGCATTTCATGGGTTTGAATGCTTGAAGATTTCTATGGTCAGAGTACACTAACACCTGATGCTTGGCCCCAAGAAGATGATGACGCCATTCTCGGAAGGCATCCTTGATAGCCAGCAGTTCCCGCTCAGTGACGGTGTAGTTTCGTTCATATGGGGTAAGTTTGCGAGAGAAGAAAGCCACTGGGTGCTCCTCCTTGGTTTCTGTGCAAACTTGTGAGAGTACCGCTCCAGTAGCGACACTGGATGCATCCGCTTCAACGATAAACTGGCGATCTGGATCTGGATGTTGAAGCACGGGTGCAGTGGTAAATGCTTCTTTCAATTTTTCGAATGATGCTTGGGCATTAGGGTTCCACAGAAAGGAACTTTAGAACTAGTTAAGGCCGTCAAAGGAGCTACTGTTTTGGAGAAGGAATGAATAAATCTGCGATAAAAATTTGCAAAGCCTAAGAAAGACTGTAATGACTTGACATTGTGCGGAACCGGCCAATTCAATATGGCCTTCACCTTGGAACGGCTCATTCGAGCCCCTAGATTGGTAATGTCATAGCCCAGGAATTCCACTTCCTGTGAATGAAAGACGCATTTCTCGGCTTTCACATAAAGAAGGTTCTCCCTGAGTCTTTGTAGGACTGTAGAAACGTGTTTGACGTGTTCCGAAAAAGAAGACGAATAGATCAGAATGTCATCCAGATAAATCACCACAAACTGGTCCATTATGTCCCTGAATATATCATTCATGAAGAATTGAAAAGTGGCGGGAGCGTTGCACAGACCAAAAGGCATCACCAAATACTCGTAAAGACCATACTGTGTCTTGAAAGCGGTCTTCCATTCGTCGCCTTCACGAATGCGAACTAAATTGTATGCTCCTCGCAAGTCCAATTTGGTGAAGTGACTGGAAGTACCTAATTGATCCAATAGAACGTTTATCAGTGGTAAAGGATATTGGTTTTTTATGGTGATGTCGTTAAGTGCCCTGTAATCAATACAAGGCCTTAGATCTCCCTCTTTCTTCGGAACAAAGAATAGAGGAGACGCAGCAGGTGATTGTGATGGCCGTATGTGTTATAGACTTGATGGTCGTGCAGAGTAAGGATACCTCCGTCCCCAAGTACCACACAGGCAACAACAGTAATACTGCCTGTGCGGTCTTTGAGGCCACAGGTGGAGTAGTTCGTAGGCCTGGACTCGGGAACAGCCGGAAAAGGACCCCCCGATCGCTGCAAGGCAATGGGTTATAGGTAAGCACAGAACAAAAGGCAAGAATATAACAGCCGGGTAAGGATCCTAATTGGCTTACCTATGTGTCAAAGATGTATAACCACAGCGGGCGTTGGGAATCCCCAAATGGCGGAGGGCAGATGGTTGGTAAGCAGACAGGCAAACGCCCAGCGTGAGGCCAGAGGCCAAGAGTCCAGGAACAGTGACAAAATCCGTAGGGCACAACCAGGGACAGTCAAAAAGGTCAGGCAGCATTAATATCAACAGTTCCAAGGCGTGGTAACAAGAGGCAAAGGGCACGAGGAATCCAAAATGTAGAAAAGGGTAGTCCGGCAACTGGTTATCCAAATTCAAACACTAGGGCAAGGCAGAGGCAGTCCGTGGTACAGGAAACGTGGTCGAGTGAATTCGTAGAGTAAAGCAGAATGAGCGTCGCAGAATCCCGTTGGAAACAGCTGTGAAGCGACGCTCATTGATTTCCGGACGCTTTTATCCAGTAAAGACGTATCACGTGATGAGGGACTGAAATCACGTGATACGGAAGCATTTCTGTAGTGGAGAGTCACGTGACACGTGACGAGCGAATCCTCCTAGGTCCCTTCAGGGCACCTCGGTAACCTGGGAGCCTCCAACGCAACTGCCAGGAGCGGGAAGGAAGGTAAGTGCCAGGTGTATGAGCGAACCCCTGGGTATGACGCCCGAATGGGCGCCTGATCGTGCGTGCATTTGTGTGTATGTGTGAGTGAGTGGGACGGCAGGAGGCCGAGGGTGGGGGCGTGGCCACCTCAGAGATGTTGGTGGGTGCAGGGGTCGTAACAGTATGAAACCCATCGCTAAAGCTTTGTCAATGTATTCTTTCACCACAACGTCTTCTTTTGGGGTCAGTGAATATAAACAACCTGTAGGGATTTTGGCACCAGGAATCAATTCAATAGGACAGTCGTACTGTCGATGGGGAGGCAATTGTTCTGCCTGGCCCTTGTCAAAGACATCAGCATACTCAGCGTATTCGCATGGTATGGTAGTGTCGCTTTGATGAACCACGCTGATAGTTAAAGCTCCCACCATAGAGGCTAATATGTGTTGCTTGTTTGACACCTCCTGACTGGTAAAGCAATGTTCATTGCAATGAATCGAAGGATACTGGAGCAATCCCGAAACCCAGTCAACGGCGGGATTATGAAGGGTTAACCATGCAAGACCAAGTATGATCTCGTACTGCGGAGCAGCTATAACATCGAAGATGATTTCTTCCGAATGATTATTCGATAATGTCATCTGAACAGATACCGTCTCCTGGGTTACCATACCGGAAGTCAAAACAGATCCGTCCACGGTATTAACCGTTTCAGGTTTGTTCTTGTTTACAAGGGGTATGGAACAATTCTTGGCATATGTGATGTCTATGTAATTGTTGGTGGCTCCGGAATCAACCATGGCCTTGGAAACCAATTCTCGTTCACCACAACGTAACGTCACCTCAACAATTACGGGTGCGTGTTTAGGAATGGTACTGGAGTCCGATGAAACACTCGACATAGGGACTCCTGCTATTGTCGAGTTTTGGCGTTTCCCGAACGCTTGATGGGTTTTTTAGGACATGTCGCCAATAAATGCTCAGATGAACCGCAATACATACATAAATGGTTCTTTCTTCGGTTCTCTCGTTCTGTATTGGACAACCGGCCTCTCACGACGCCAATCTGCATGGGTTCGGGGTCGTTAGAGAGGACTGACGGTGTCTCTGAACGTCCCGAGGCTTGCATGAAAGGCTTTTTCTCTCCTTTCCGAGCATTCCTTCGGGCATCGATTTGTAAAACCAAATCGAGCAACTCTGTGAATCCCGTAGGAACCACCGGAACTGTAGATAAGGCATCTTTCAGTTCTTCTGAAAGACCCTTGTAGAAAACAGCCGTTTTCTTGCCGTCAGGCCATTGAGTTTCGGCTGTTAGTTGATTGAACCGGGCAATGTAAGGCAAAAGAGGCTGATTGCCTTGTTGTAGATTAAGTAACTCCAGATCCATGGCTTGAGTAGCATAACGCATGTCAAAGACTTTACTCATAGCAGCCAATAGATCGTCACAGTCGTACAACAAAGGGCTATTTGTTTACAACAAAGGGTTAGCCCAAGCAGCAGCTGTGCCCCCTAAATGGGAAAGCACGAATGCTGCTTTTGTGGTTAGGTCAGGAAAAGATGTAGGACGGCAAAGAAAATGGAGTCGGCACTGATTAACGAAGGTTCTATAGGTTTTGGGATCACCAGTGAACCGTTCCGGAGGGGCCAAGGGAAACTGAGTGGGCATAACCACATTAATAGTTTCCTGTCGGGGTGTCATAGTCCCCGATCCAGATGCAGTGGCCATTGGAACCTGTGCTCCCTGAGGACTACCGTGCATGGCGTCTTGCATAACGTCCATACGGTGCCGTAACATGTCCTGTGCCGTAACCATTTCATTTCTCAAATCGCTGATCAACTGAGTCAAAACAGCTAAAGGATCCGTACCCTCCATGGCTTCTGATTCTGTCAGAAAGCACCAAAGTATTAACTGAAAAGGATACGGTACTCAAAAGGATACAGGTGGTAGGGTCTTCCGGATCCCTGTTCACGCGTTTTGATAGTTGTGAAGTCAAGTTAAGACCTTCCAAATGATACAACTCTCTGACCGGTAAAACAGGCAGAGCGATGGATCACTGGAAAGGGCGTGGGTAAGGTATAGGAAGTCAGCCTAGAACAAAATAAAGTATCATGAATAACTGCCCCAACCTGGGTATGATGGAATAGAAAATGTCATGAATGCATACACTGACCTTGAGTCTAGGGCAGACGAATCCAGCAGAGTCTCTTGAGGAATCCAAGGTAGAACAAACGACAAGGAAGGGAAGATTAGTAAGGGAGACTTATCCCGAACGGAACGAGGCTCACGCTAGATACCGGGTTGATGCACCACAGGATAGCGTCCAAAGTACTGTTCACTGTCACCTTCCAATTATCCTTGAAAAGCTTCCTTCCCACGTAGAGTAAAGTATAGAAATGAATCAATCCACCTGTTAATATCACAGGTGCAGGAGTTGGAAATAGCGCTCCTTTTGAGGTATAAACAAAGTTCACGCGGTTCTGTACAGCCGCGAAGAAAAGAGCGTGTGCGTGTGGATTTACACGCGATTAGGATTCACGAAGTCCAGGCCAGCAGCGCTCGAAGACAATATATGCGTGTGGATTTTACACGCGAGCAGGATTCACGCAGTCCAGGCCAGCAGCGCTTGAAGATAGCGTGCGCGTGTGGATTTACACGCGAGCAATATATGCGTGTGGATTTTGCACGCGAGCAGGATTCACGCAGTCCAGGCCAGCAGCGCTTGAAGATAGCGTACGCGTGTGGATTTACACGCGAGCAGGATTCCCGCAGTCCAGTCCAGCAGCGCTTGAAGATAGCGTGCGCGTGTGGATTGACACGCGAGCAGGATTCACGCAGTCCAGACCAGCAGCGCTTGAAGATAGCGTGCGCGTGTGGATTTACACGCGAGCAGGATTCACGCAGTCCAGTCCAGCAGCGCTTGAAGATAGCGTGCGCGTGTGGATTTACACGCGAGCAGGATTCACGCAGTCCAGTCCAGCAGCGCTTGAAGATAGCGTGTGCGTGTGGATTTACACGCGGTCCAGGCCAGCAGCGCTTGAAGATAGCGTGCGCGTGTGGAGTTACACGCAACCAAACAGCTCCAGGAATCAGCGTGTGACGGAAAACACGCTATAGAAGGCCCAAAAAGTAGCTGTAGTAACCTGCAAGGATGCAGACCGGAGGGTCAGCTACACAACGCCAAATGATTCGATCAGAAGCAGCGAGTGAAGTTTCCACGCTGCTTAAATACGTAATGCCGTAGTTCACGTGACGAAGCAGAATACACGTGAAGTTAGCGACGTGAAAAGTGCAAACGTCGTTTTCCTGGCAACGTATCGAACAACCGCCATTTGGAATAGAACGGTCTAGCTGTTCTACGAGCGTAGGAGGTAGGACCACGTCCAGCATGCATGACAGTTACCAGCTGGTATTGATGACATCACTGATGTCATCACATATATCACAGGAAACTACTAGTCATAGTAAAAAATACTCTTGTTCTATTTCAAAACATATTTCAATTCATCATTTGTATAGCACCTTCACCATGGGTATGGTCCCAATGCCCTGCAGGTTGAACGTCCTCGGAGGGACCGAATTCCAAAGTATGGGAAAGTTAGGAGGTGCTAGTATGCGTTGTGCATAATGGCCATTAAAGGTTAGGAGGGCTTGACCGAGTCCCTGCTAGCCACCCATGTCTGCTTGGCATGTGTATGGGCGGAGAGAGGTAGGCTAGGGAAATAAGCTGGGGCAGGGGGTGTGTAAGAGGATAGCCAGTTATGTGTGTAGCTACAGTTCGAATATTTTGTCATGAAAGGTAGCTACATTCCTATGGCAGAAGTATTTTGCAAAGTGTCATTCGAGTTGTATGTGAAAGCAGATGCATGCAAGGGTGTGGCTGCGCATTTGGCTAATTCCAAAGCGCAGAGTGCGAGAAGAAAAATGCATTGGTTATAACCAAGTGAAAGCCTAGAAATGGTACATTCGGCAAATCCTGAAACATTTGGGTTGATACATTTTAGTGGGTGCATGCATCCAGCTGTCATTAAGTGGCTTCATTCACTTTAAACAAAACATGCACTGAACACCAGCCAACATTCCAAAATGACGAAAGGCAGTCATTCTTTATGACACTCATACGCTATTGGTGTACATGCAGAACATGATAACCCTTCTTCCAATGGTAGCTGGGATGAGGTACTTGAAAGAAAGTAGAACATTCCACTGTTGGGCTTGTTTTGATTTGAATTACTTTAAAGTACAAAAAAGGTAGCAGGCACCCCTCTCTAGAAAGAACATGGCATGATACCCTGCTCTGTGGTTTCTTTCCCACTTTGAGAGTCTGCAACCATCGCTTTTAGCACGCTGTACCTTTCACAAAGGAGGAATGTCCATTTTCATCACAGGGATGCAAAATGATAAATGGAAGAAAAGATAACCAACTATATACCTCACTATTTTGACTGGAATAAGGATTCATGTCCAGAATTGGACACGAATATGAAGGTTCATACCTGTATGAGTGAGCCAATCTGGTTAGACCAGTGGAGACAGCATCACTGAGAATTCCTTTCTTGTGTCCTCTATTATAACACAGATTAGGTGGTCCCTCTGTCATTTCATTTTTTCCCACTCCTTTCTTTATTTTCACATTTCACACACCAATCCAGAGCCCTTTATGCCCTATGAACCTTTGACCTAATTTTCAGGAAGATTACTTGACCACCGAGGGCGCTGTCCCTGGGGATTATTGAATTATTTAAATAACCCCTAAGAATCAAATTACCAATGACGTTCTTTCTGGAAGTAATAGCACGGCGCTTAGCACAAGATGCGGACAGCAGTGAAAGAGAACTTTAGTTCTGCAACGTAAAGGAAACATAGTAATGAACTTAATGATTTGTTATTTTGTCACTTCTCTTTCTCGCCTCTCCTTTTTTTTAATTTGCATTTTTAAAGCGCTCACATAGCACGTGGGCATCGAGGCGCTGTTACAGGAATATGTCTCTTAGTTGCGTATTTATAATGTGCTTAATACCCAGAGGTTTCTAAGCCTGGACCCGGAGATCGAACCTGTGTTTCTTCGTGTTGTCATGTTTCCAAGGCAAGCACGTTGCCACTGAGCTATCCTCTCGGGATTCCTATCTTTTTTTCAGTTTTTTACTTATGATGTGTATATGAAACAGTTCTGTGTTTTACATTTTTTTAAGGTTTGTAACAAACCAAGTAAAAAAATAAAAAAGTATTTTAAAAAAAATGTATTTAATTGTATGTATGAAATCAATGTTGTATGTCAATATTTATATATATATATGACTTTTGTTAATCAAAAAAAAATAGAGTTTTATTTTTATTTTAAAGACTACTTATGATATATGTGTGTGTTTTTGGGTGCTCGTGGCAGTACCTACCAAGCGGGACTTCAGAGATATATACCTGACCGTGCAGTATACAAATGATTTAAAGTCATTCAAATCAAAACAAGCCCTAAGGTGGAATTTTCTACTTTCTTTCATGTGCACAACATGATAACATAGATGTAATATAAACACATTCCCATTGGGGCAGGGGGCAAAATGACCATGCATTGGGTAGCTTGGTGTTGCCTGTTGCATGGCCAACTCCAGTGTTTCCAAAGTTCATTGTTGGCCAGTTTCAGTTGTGTCGGCCTGTGCTAGACTGCTCCAGAGTTGCCCACATCACAACTGTTCTAATGTTCTGTGGCACAGACAAGTCCCTTGATAGGCAGTGGAGGAGATTTTGTACATTGATCAGTTCACCCCCACTCCAGTGTTGACCTGGTGGCCAGAACTTCAATGTTGGCCACGGTTGTAGAGTTCCAATGCTGACCTGGGGCAGGAGGCCTTGTTTCCTGTCCAGTTCGTGAGCGATCCTGTTTTGGCATGAAGGGTAGAAAGCCCTTGTTGGCCCAGATTGTAGATCTTCAGTCTTGGCCTACAGGGAAGATATTCTGATTGGCATTCCCAGGGCAGTAGTTGCAGTGTTGACCTGGAGGACAGAGAGGGACAACTTTAGCCAAGGTCGGTTTAGGGCCGCTCCAGGGGTGACAGGCTCAGCATCCAATATATACTTCTTTCTTTATTTGATGGTGTTGCTTACACCAAACATGCCACCAGGAGCAGATGGCGGGTACTTCATATAGCCAGGTGCGGCAATTTGCCAGAGAAGAGATAGAAGTACTTGGCATGGGGTCATGATGAGAGACAAGGTGAAGAGCTGAGATGTTTTTGAGAGGAACTCCTGCCCTTCCTCGTTGCTGCTCTTCATTCCCAGCTGCACGAAAGGCCACCCTGAGTTACAAGAAACAACATCAAATGAAAAAGGCTAAAATGTTAATAAAAGAACTCAAAAGAGCAAATTATTGAGATGCAAATATGCATATTTCCATATAGATAATGTTTAGTTCTGCACTGCAAAATTGACCAATGTATTGGTTTGTTATGTCAGTTGTAACTATGTACTGCTTTGCACCCAAAGACATTGAAGCGCTATAGGCAGCCAGAAGAATGTTTGTCCTTGTGGGGCACCAAGGGGACTTCTTTAGCTTTTCAAATTAAGGTGATATAAGTGATCCAGATATTTTCTAAACCTAGGTGGGTCAGGCTCTTGTCACATTGACAGTGGGAGAACAACACTGGGTTCTGCTCCTTCAACTCAGGAGGATAGCCTAGGGGCAGCGTGCTCGCCTTGGAAGCAAGTCTACACGGAGCAACACAGGTTCGATCCCCGGGTCTGCGCTTAGAAACCTCTGGATATTAAGCACGTTATAAATAACATATTATATCAAACTGAAAGTGCTTTGCTGCCTACCCGGTTTACATTGAAGCCGGGAACTACCCGCTCAGCTGCAGTAGAAGACTGGTGGGCGCTTGGGCAATGGAATAGTTACATTAAGATTTCAAGTACAGAGGGCGTTTTCCATGGACCGAAGAGGACATCTTAAACAAAAGGCTTCTTGGCATCGGCAGCCAATGCAAGTTTGATTGCTCTCGCCAAACAGACAGAGATATTAACTTGATGAACGTATAATGTGATTAGTGTGGGCATTCATATACATCTGAGAGAGTCAAAATGCCAAAGTGTTTACTTTCTTGTAGAATGAAAAGTTTTTTCAGACATATGAAAAAGAGGGAGGTTCCAATTACATCATCTTGTTTGTTTGTTTGTTTATTTATTTATTTATATAGCGCTTCAAACCCGGAGGTATCTTGCCGCGTTATAGGCTACTTAGAATACATGTTACAGGACATTCATTTAAAAAATGAAATTGGAATATAATACAAAGGAAAATACAACACAGGAAGTATTTACAGCAGTAGGCTTAACACTATTATACTACAGGAGTATACAGCATAGAGATTACAGGGGTGTAAGAGATAATGTGGTAGGCAGGGACAGAATGAGGATGACAGTCTGATGATAGTTATAGATCTCGTGAAATGAGCCCATTTTTGGTTTTATTTCGAAAACTGTAGAAGGAAGGGTAATTTCTTAAGGTGGGGGGGGGGCATTGGTTATAAGGAGTGCTGATGATTGCCCACTCCGTTTTAGGCCCATTCAAGCACAAACAGTTATCCAGGTCTTTAAAAGGTCAGGGATAGATAAGATTTGCTAATTATCCTGTGTACCAGTATTTCTAATCATGAAATAAAGCTGAGATTTGGCAGATTAGCAGCGGCAACTGACCCCCCACCCCTAGATCTGCAATTAAATCATCCAAAGGTTTTGTGTAGTGTAAATATTCAACAGCAAGGGATTCAGTGCAGAACTTGAGACAGCTGCATTCAATTTAGACGTATTCTAATATTGTCCATCTCCAGGCCTCGAGAGCTGGAAACCTGACAGGTTTTCAGGATATCCCTCATTAATATTCATGAGCAAAAATGTGCATACCTTTAGAATCATTGTATGCAAATGTATATCATGAATATTAATTAGGTATTGAGTATTGGAGATAAGTGTGGTTGGGGGAAATGGAAGTTAGCATTGTGGGTGGTGGGGATATATGAGGTTAGGGTTAAGGGGTAGTGGGTGAAAATGGAGGTGGTGATGAGGGTGTGGGAGGACATAAGTGTTGGGGATAAGTGTGGTTGGTGGGAATGGGTGTTAGTGTTGTAGTGGTGGGGGCATGTGTGTTAAGTTTGAAGGAGGTGGAAAGGCACAGAAATTGGGGTTGTGGTGGTGTGGGGGCAATTGAACAATTAAAGGAATAGTGCGCTCAGAAATATTTTTGTCCTGAGGGTTCGACCATGTGTTTTTAAGCATACGTTGATCGATCGTACAAACATTTCCTATGCGCCTTACCGTATTTTTGCTCTTTTGTACACATACGAAATCAGGCAGCAGGGTGCGGCCATCTTGTGACCATTCCCTCACTCTGTTTAACAGACGCAGCAGCAGCAGCAGCGACGGCTCGCAAACATCTTGACAAAGCGCATGCTACAGGATCAAGGGCGGAAGAATAGTAACTGCACGGCCTATTCTTCCCTCCATGTTCCTGCGTTAATACAGCCAAAGCACATCCATCACATTCATGCACAAACAACACAAAGCCCTTTTCATGGTGTGCCCAAAACTGTTGCAGAGCATAATGCATTCTTAAGCAAGTCAAACGATTGCTGGTGTTCCGAGGTCCCTGGCAATGGCGAAGAAATGCCCTTCTTCGTCAAGGCCAACATCGGTATTTTCACTAGTGAGAAGTTTGGGATCCATAACCTACAGTAAGAAGCCATACCTATCAAGGCTCTAACTTCCTTCTGCGTATTTGGGACAGACATGCCAGAAATGTGTTTTATTCTTTCAGGTGTCAATCTTCTTCCCTCCTTTGACAGGAGGTAGCCTAAATAGGCGACCTCCTGGCAACAATATTGAAACTTTTTAAGCGAAGCTTTGTGACCATGCTTAGCTAAATGGATAAGCAACAATACAGTGCCCTCTTTACAAGAGCTCTCAGAATCTGCAGCTAAAAGCAAGTCGTCAACGTACTGAAGCAAAGTACAGGTAGAGGGTAATTCAAGAGTATCAAGCTGTTCTTTCAAAGCCCTACTATAAATGCTAGGACTCTCGGTGTAACCTTGAGGTGCACGAGTAAATGTGAACGAGCGTCCCCCTAAGGTGAACGCGAACAAATATCTACTATCCTTATGTATAGGAATACTAAAGAACGCATTCTTCAGGTCCACAACACTAAAGTAAGTAGCTGTAGCTGGAATCATGGTTAGGATTGTCGTTACATCAGGCACAATTGGAAATTGCGATGCCACAACTTTATTAATGGCACGTAAATCAATTATGAAACGGAATGGAATTGCATTATTGCCTTTCTTGTACACGGGTAAAATCGGACTATTGCACAAACTACCTGCAATTTCCTCAATCACCCCACGATGCACAAAATCGGAAACAATGCATTTCAAAGCTTGCTCACCCTCAACTGAGATCTTATACTGTGGAATGCGTGGCAGCTTAATTCCATGTTTCAAGACTATTTTAACATGCTCAATCTGTAGAACACCGACATCATTGTCGTCAGTTGCCCATAAACACTCTGGTACATCAATGAATTCTGGCGGCAAAGATCTAGTCAAGAATTGAGAGACAGAAAATTGCTGTGGTGAAATCGTCAAACGTACTCCATCAGAAGAACAATGAATTACCACATTTAATTCCTTCAACAGATTCAATCCCAACAAATTCTCTCCACAGTACGAAGTCGAAATGGACAGTGGTCCGTAAAGGGACCCAAAGAGATAGGCACCGGTGAAGAAACTGGACAAACAACTGGTGTGCCAGAAAACCCTACGGAAACATTGGTTTGCCTTGATAGTGGAATGTTTGGAACCCAAGAATGATCAATGGAACACTTCTGTGCTCCAGTGTCTATCAAAAACTGATGTTTCCTATTTCCCACTACCATTTCAACGTAGGGACCTTTCTGATTAGCGGGAATAGGTGTAGGTTCCAAACCCTGCTTTGGGCAATCCTATCTAAACAAAATATCATCAAAAGGAAGCTCCTCAGATAAATATGCAGCAGAAGGATGATCAAATATGTTCCTGGTGTCCACACTCGGAGTCTGATTGTCCTGCGAAAAAGGTTGCTGAGGGTCCTGTGTAAACTGACTTCTACCAGGGCCCCCTACGCCCGGGCGACCTCTGGATCGCCTACCCATATTACCAAATGTATTATTCGACCTCTGTCGAAGGGCGGGGCATTGTGCACGCCAATGACCCTCCTGGCGACAATAAGCACACTGGTTAATGTTCACAGGACCCAAGGGCACATTCCCTTGCGGGACATACTGACCTCTAACCTGAGAACTACCCCCTCTGGGGCCTCTAACCATTTTTTGTAACAATACTTCAGTCTTTAAATCACCTTTTCTCTTCTCGACTCTATCTTTTTCATTATTGACACGGTTCTCGTAGTACTGAGCCATATGCAGTACTTCTGATTGCCATTTCGCCTGCCAAGCGCTCTCAGAAGACATCATTTGTGACTGGATGTCAGGCAGCAATCCACGCACAAATTTGTCCACAAATAATCTTTTCCCAGACTCTGTGCCTACGTCCTGTCCACTGAAATCAGAGAATACCTGTTCGAACCGATTAAAGAACTCGGTAGCACCCTCAGACTTTCCTTGGACACAGGCCGTAAGCATGTCCCAAATAATTCTCTTTTCGGGAATTATGGTTTTTAATTTAGCAACGATTCTATCAGGCAGAGTTAAAATCACCTGAGGCGGCCTCTCACCAGCTAGCCTTTCCCCATCAAGTCTAATTATATTCGCCCATGTATCTCCCAACCCGGGTACATCGTCAATAGTTCTAACTTGTTTCCATAAATCTACGGGCAGGAGTACAGGAAACAACAAATCAATGTCACCTAAGGTGAACACTGAGGACTGCGAAACGGATTATATCTCTTTATAGAACCCTGTCGGATTTTTCCTAATATCAGGAATAGTTTGCCTAATAGTATTCACTTCCTGTCTTGAGAACAGGACGTGAACGAACTGCGATACATAATGTGCGGGAATATCCACGGCGACTATACCCCGCACAGCATCGGCCGCAATCTCAACCTTTGGGACGAATGTCAGAGGAACCTCTCTCATATGCAACTGAGATATAGGGAACTCGAACGCTTACTAAGCAACACAGCTAAATCGAGCGCTAAAGCAGTCGAAGAACTGTCAAGTGAAAAAGCCCTTTTATAAATACCCAGTAACTCTGTCGGACAACTAAGGTTTCTCTTTACACATTCCTCCTGCAGGTATTCTACCATTACCTGTATCACTTTCCTCTGCATTTCTAACGTATATTGACTATATGTGTCATATACCTCAACTGGAGTTATCGATACGTCTGAAATCCATCTAATCGCATCTTTCTTACAAATTCGCATTTCCTCCGATATCGGTTTACGACATGGAAGGAACCGTTTCTGTACTTACATATTTTCCTCTTCATCACCCTCATTCTGTAACTTTTCTAACTCCTTTCTAAACCCAAATAACCTCTTGACATGCTCATTTACCTTCTCCACAGTGTCTCTAGAAAGCGCTAGAGTGTTTAGATACCTTAACCCTTGCGGAACATCCGCATTATTTAATCTTCCCCACATTATACATAACTGAATCCCTAAACCTTCAATAAAAACATTTTTCTCAGGAAAATTATCTGTATTACAAAGTATGGCAAAAACGCTAGCTTGATCATCCTTCTCCATACAATGCTTAGCCCATGCAATCAACTCACGTTTCTTCTCCGGTGGTACAGTATTGCGAGTGACAACTTTTGTTCCTGTACCTCGATCGATTACAAGCGGCTCAGGACCACTTGGAAGAGAGGGAACAGGCAAATTCGATGGAGGTACTATAACTGGTGCGATAAAAAGAGGCGGAGGAGCAGGTGAAGGGACAAAAACCGGAGGAATAGGAACAGCAGGTTGAGCAGGGAGAGCAGGAATAACAGCAGGAAGAGGTACAGCAGCGGGAAGAGGAACATACGGAGGTGGTGCAGAGGCACCAGGCCTTCATTCATTTAGCAATTTGTCAATAAACTCATCGGAAACATGAAGATCTTTAGAAGGATAGATTTTCTGAATACCGAGTGAGAAAGCCCTATCCATATTTCTAACCGACTCAGACTGTTTATCCTGGTCATATAACAACGCTTTTTCGGCCTACGTTTTATGACGGCGCGCATGTTTCTCTCTACTCTTAAGCTATTGTAACGCTTCTTACAAAGCATCAAATGCTGCAGGTCTAGCCTTTTTCTTTAACAAGACTGACTCCAAATATTCAATACGAGGGATCTCAAAACTACCATTGATTGGCCACTGAAGTTCGGAGACATGTCTGGTTTGTCCGTGCCAAATATCATTAAATACTATAATTCCAATGGCATGCTTACAGTACATAGTACATGCCGGCGACCCCTCCTGTGGTGTGGGACAGCTAAATTCCAAAGATTGTCTATCACTGCGGAATAATGCCCTAAAGCAGGTAGACAATTTCCCAGGCATATCTCAAATTCTTGGTGTTACCTGGTCAATAATTGTGTCTGCAGATACAATGTGCCAAAATTCAAAATGTCAGGGTTAAATTAAGAATCGGGTCACGATTCACCTGACCAAACCTACGGAGGACCGATCGGTACTTCTAAGAATCTTACCTAACTAATCTTACCTCGTGTATGGTGATTTTGGCAAATCTGCCCGCCTCGATAAGTGGACCATCGTCAAGATGCCGTCTCGGACCACACGCTTATCGTCCCAGGATCGGGTCGCGCAGCGCTGCTGAGGTGTCGCGTCTCATCCACGGGCCCCTTTATGTCACACCATCCGATCCCGGTCCGATAGCGTGCATCAACCTTCAACAATCCGGCATCAATCTTGAGGGTCCCTATTCGGGCGCCAATTGTGAAAACAGAAATAAAATATCGAGGCGGAGTACCCCAAAAGGAAATACACCGAACACGGAAAGGAACATACAAAGTACTTTATTTTATACTGAATCCAGTTACAAAAACAGAACAAAATCAGATAGCTATCGGCCCTCAGTACAACACAACGAACTCCAGCGTGGTTCAGTGTGTTCAGTGAGAGACGCTATACATTAGAATGCATTCGCTTTTTATACACTTTGTGGGCACGATGTCCAGCCCCACTTCGGGTTAATATTCCACTTTGTACATCACCAATCTAGGGTTTGTGCCAAGTCTCAAATAACCGCATATAACTGGTTTGTATTTAATACATGTAACAACAAGCGTATGCATTAACTGTGTATTCTAAAGTTTTCCAAGCTGGCCTTCTTAAACATTAATACAATGTAGTAAAAACAGATGTTCTTCGTTCAGTATTTGAATACATTGTCTCAACATATGCTCGCGGATTAGTTTCATTGCACGAGTAATCCTTCTACACATAGGTCAACGAAGGACAAGGTCTCAGTTCATGACCTCAACAAGTGGCCTGCAGGCAAATTACACATTAGCTGTGTACAGAGGCTAAGACAGCCATGTTGTATTCTGCAATGACATCGTCCACCATTTTAGCTCACAGGGTGACTTTTACACAACGAATCCTAAAATGGCGGTTTGACCTAAAATGGCGGCTTACATAGATTTAAGGTCAGGACCTTGCAACACAGATTTCTTTCGCAAGCGACTTTCGAGCAGCTTGGCGTAGGCCAATATTAATATATTTATTACAATAGGAGGCACGATATACTT